>NC_092867.1:27017098-27093555 GCF_032062135.1 Pyxicephalus adspersus
CCCAATATAAAAGTGAGGATGAGTATGTCAGAACTAAAGCATGCACATTATGGATCCCCCAATATAAAAGTGAGGATGAGTATGTCAGTCCAGAAGCTTGTACTGTGTTAGCAAGTAGTGAAGCCAGGATGAGGATGTCATTCTCGAAGCATGCTTATACATTGTACAGCTCGGGTGAGCATTCCATTCTTCTCTAACACTTCCATGCTTCTGTCCTCATCGTGTACAGCAATACAAAGTAAAATAAAGCAAGCATTTCTTCCCACAAACTTACCTCCATGTGCAGCCCCCCAGCTAAGTACTATAAGACATCAGGGTGTCCCCAGCTCTGATGTGTGCTCGGTGTCCCATCCCAAGCCCTGCACTTCCGTCAGCTGTGTAGTTTCCGCTGGTGCATGGTCCGCAGGACAGTCCCTGGGATGTGATCCCTATGTGTGTCTGCGGAGGATCCAGTTACAGGGAGCTGCGTCACATCACATGCTAATTGGAGCTATTTCAGGGAAGGAGAGTGGCACAAAGCTCTTTATTTGTTGTATCCTGATGATGGTGGGATGTCTGTGATGATCACACATCTAGGAGCTGTGTAGAAGACTTCCCATGGATTGATCCCTACAGGGCAAGGCAGCTCTAATTGGTTTCTCAATGAAAGCTAATCAGCTATTCCCAAAAGGGACAGTGGATTAGCACTCATCATCAGACTGCTCACCCTCCTCCTGATTCCAGTCCATTCAGCAATCAGTGGGCAGAAAGTTCACCAGCAGGCACCTACTTTTTTTTCTTTCCCCCATATAGAAGAAGGAGACTTCATTTATCTGCTTGTCCTGGGATTGTGTGACTACTTCCACCATGAGTGACCTAGAAGAAGACTTCGCTAAAATCCTCATGCTGAAGGAGGAGAGGATTAGAGATTTGGAGAATCGTTTGTTAGAGAAAGAAGAAGAGATCCAGGAACTGAAAAGGAAACTGCACAAGTACCAGTCTGTCCTAGCCATGCCCAGCAGCACCCAGATTGGACCAAGGACCACCAGGGCTCAGGGCATCTCAGCAGAACCTCAAAGCTTTAGATCTTACCATGACCTCACCAGGCAATCGTTTAAGAAATTCACCAAGTCTGAAAGGTAGGAGGACCTTGTGCACACATACAATCACTGCTGTCATTATCATGTGTTCTTGTATTCTTCTAATCCTTGCAGAGCAATGGGTTAATTTTGCAGGATGCTAAGCAGGAATCTCTCTTTGTGGATTACAGAAAAAAATTGGCAGATCCAAGGTTCACAAAACATTAGTTTGAAAATAAATGGCTGATTTCCAGGTCTAAGCAGATAACTCCAACAGTGCCAAAAATCACTCCAAAAACTTTTACACTTCCTGTTATAAAGTTCCACCTACTTTCCTGTGTGTGACTGTAATAGCAATCTATAGCAGTGCTTGCTTCTAAGGTTTCCATTGTATCTTACGCAGAGAGGTTGCTTTAAGATGTAAGTGAGCCACAGACAATGGTAAAGTAGCATCGATCTCATCTGTCATTTAAGCCCCCTTTGGAAATTAAACAGAGGAAGTCCAGAGCATTATTGGCTTTTAGAAGCTGCGAGTACATGGCTGAAAATGCATGTTTCAGGATATTTAATATCCCATTAGCAGTTCTCCTTCCCCTCCCTCTCCTGCATATTCTGCTCATCAGATCCCTCAGCTTCCCTGGCTGCACACTTCAAAAGAGGACCAGATATGAGGACAGTGACACAAAGCTGCATTTCTCACACTCTTCTCTCTATAGCTATGTGTCTGGTCCCATGCATATCTTTTTTATATAACAAAGTCAAAGGAACTGATAAAGAGGGACCACAAAGCTCTGCTGGGATGAGATAGATGACATTGCAAACATAGCAAAGGGTTAAAACCACCAGCTGCTTAGATGTCAACATTGGGAGGTTAACCCTCTGTAGAACAACTTACTGTTTACTGGAAAAAATCCCACATTAAAGCACACCTGTCATGTCATAAATAAGTGGGCTGCTATTGCTGTGTAGTGTGAAGGATGCCATCCTTCTGAAAATGCAGGCTGTTATTCTTATCTAAAGTAATCTGCACCCAGTGAAATCAGGATTTTGGATTTGCTACACACGTGTAATAATTGTCGTTAGAAAATGAACGATTAACGACAGATCAACAATTAGGCACGATTATAATTGAACGATCTTATAGTGCACAATTCTGTACATGCTGAAACGATACGATCGTTCAGATATAATCCACCAATAGTGTACACACACTAGATATGATCGTTTGAATGATGCAGGAAGTGACATGTATAGGAGAAAGTGTACCGCAGAACAATCCACGATCACTGAACGACCGTACACACAATAGATAACGAACGATCCTCACCCAATCAGATCTGCCAGGACGGTCGTTTCCAGCGACATTCCTCGTTCATTGGAGTCATTGTGAACTTTTTTTGTTAACGATTATTGGACAAATGGTCCTTAGTCGTTCATTTCTAACGATAATTGCACGTGAGCGTAGCCAAATACAAGAGGGTTGGAGGCTGTAGGATAAGCATGACAGTCAGCTTTTTTAGAAGAGTTCAGCAATGGCAGCCTATGTATTTTGCTTGTGGCAGGTTTGATTCAAGGTGATTTTAGACCTTAGGTTTATTACACTCCATATTATCTTGAGCTAGGTATGCACAGTTATGTGATTTTTGACTAATGTATGCTCCCTTATGTTAGCCGTATACCAGTAAGCTTTGTCTGCTCACCACAATGTGCCCAAAAGATGTTCCCAGCACACATATAGCCAAATCTTAGACAAGTATCTAGACCGGCCTTTCATAACCAGGGTTCCATGGAGCCCTAGGGTTTCTCCAGAGGTTGCAAAGGGTTCCTTGAGCTGTAGCTGACTGTCCTTTCTGATGCAGTGCCTGTATAGTTATTATTATTATTATTATTATTATTATTATTAAGGAGGATTTATATAGCGCCAACATATCATGCAGCGCTGTACAAAAAATAGAGGTTGCAAATGACAGATGAATACAGACAGTGACACGGGAAGAGGAGAGGACCCTGTCCCGAATGGTCCCAGGTATGACTTCACTTGGCCACATCCATGACACTAACAAACCTCATAGCTATCTGTAAGGGTAGCATTCTTACCATCACCGTATGGAGGGACATTCTTCACACTGACTTTCAACATAAAGGCTTTTCCTGATGAATTTATTTTAGCAGGGTGTTACCTGAGACCTATACATTTTTTAAAGCTTCCTTAGGGGTAAAACGATTGAAGAAGGCTGATCTAGACTGTCAGGCCCCTATTTAAACACCCAGAACATACATGGGCCGATGTGGTTATTTTCTGCCAATGTTTATTATTGCTACCTTATGGGATCTGGCTGCTACTAGATAGACAGCGGTCACACGGGGTACCATTTTACTTCCAACGTGTAAACCCTTATTAAAGGGTTACATTGAGGCTACCGTGCATGACCTTTTAAAAAAACGCTAGTTACCTGGCAGATCTTATAACTTTAGTAGCTTGAGTCGTAAACCGAAAGCAAGTACTGACTTTTTCAGTTTGAATTTTTGTACTGTGTCAGTAACTATTTGTCGAAGCCAATGTCTAGGCATAACAAGTCAAGTGTAGCCACTAATGATAAGAAAACTTAGAATAAAACTATTTTTAAGACTTTTTAAAAATACCTTGCCACCCATTATGGAAGGATGATACAGCATTAGCTTTATATATTTGTTGTAAATACAATGTAAAGACTGCACACAAGTTGTGCATAATGTAAGTTACATTAGATACATCGTACAATGATGATTTGTAAATGGAGTACATATTACATAGCAGGTATCACTCAGTTTACTAATATTGAATCAATAAATGGTTATTGGGTTATTGTTAGTCTTTGCCTTGTTGGTTTAGCAAGTCTGTTAATAAGTTAAAACACTAAAGCTTGGATATTTACAGCTAATGACATGGCCTTAGATCTTTTGCTTGTATGATTTACATTTAGTTTTAACTAGCATAGCCCACCCCCTCCCCCCATTCCCATGCTGATAGTCATCACTGTGAAGCTTATTTACAATCCGAAAAAAAAGTCCTAAAATACTGCTTAACCCCTGATCACATTTCCATAAGAACGCTCTGTATTCAAACAGACATGCAAAATATAGCCGGAATGTGGACGTGTGTTAAAATAGTGAACAGTTGTCGGATTTTAAGTAGTGGAACTGACAAAGGCCAATGGGGCATGATTGGAGTAAGAGGTCTAATATAGATGCATCCTGTCTGAAATAGTAAAGATGTGGTCACAAAAAGGTCATGGACAGCGTTATATTCGGGGCAATGTACCCTTGAGGTGATCATCACTGTATCGGATTATTTTAAAGTATGACAGTTTGGGATTCTGCCCCGTAGAGCACCGCTCCCACTTTAATCTATTTTGTCTTGCTCCAAGTGCCGCTATTTATTCAGGCCCATGACACTAGGGAATGCGAAAATTCCATAGCAGTTTTTAGGTCTTGCTATACAATGATGTAATATAGCCGAAATTGTGCTTGTCCTGATCTCTTGATGAAAAGGCCAAATACTGCACTATCATCCTTACTCTGGATTTCTTAGAAACTGCTCTGCCAAAGCCAGATGCATTTGTCTTAAATCTGGATGGCTGATCAAGCATTTCACTATACAGTGGCTTCCAGTTTTTTTGCCCTAGGCGAGAATTTGTCAGCTTGTATCTCTTTCAGATCAGAGTCCTTTTTGAGGGGGTTCTTAACGTGACAGGTATGTGAACAGATGGTCTGATCAGGAAGTCAATCTATTTGTGCTCCCCTTGGCTCATGTTCTAAGACAGGACAACTAGGTAAACCATGCAATCTTTCCTAAAATGCACTTTGCGGCTACAGCCTGATTATTTTTTTTATTGAAAACTCACGCCATATTTAAAGGGAACCTGTCATGTAGTACACATATATGAGAAAGCTCTAATGTTGGCAGCTAATACCAAACAAACCCCATAATAATTCCATGCAGTAATATTACCTGCAACAATGATGGCTTCATTGGTGCAGAGTTGGTAGATGGTACATAGGTAAGGGAATATTGCTTAAACTTACACAGGGTTTTTTTTTCTTGACAGGGTCTCTTTAAGGGAAGCAAATAAAATGTACCTAAACCCAAAAACAAAAAAAGTAATATACTACAGCTTCCCAGTCCTTACATTGGGTGGCAGATACGAGGGCTATAGGACTACACAATCCTGCCCCTTTACTATTCTCTAGAAATGGGTGTGATTTTTGAGTTAATAAAAAATGTTTTTTTAGATTAAGATGTAGTTTTCTAATAATAATACACTTCCAATAGTATAGCTAGCAGACCTAAAGGAAGCAAATAAACAAAGAATATTGTTAGGGTTTACATACATTTTAAATGTTTAAGTAGAAACTGGGGTAGGGGGAAGTGTGTGAGAACAACATAGTGCGTAAATCTACATATGCACACTAGATACCTGCTCAAGGTGAACGTTCATGAACCTCTCAGGTGAAAATCTAGCATGTGTACAGCAGTCCTCTGATGGTGATTATCCACCATGTCATTAACATATGATTGTACTACCCTTACAATCATTACAATATGTGCATTCTTGTTTAGATTGCAAGCTCTTTCGGGCACGGTCCTCCCCTCCTCCTGTGTCATTGTCTGTAATTTGCAACCCTTATTTAATGTACAGCACTGAGTCATATGTTGGAGCTATATATACAGTGTAATAATATTATACCTACCAACAGCTACTGTATGTAGTGCATATTCCTGCTTGATTGGATACAGACCCATAGTTTAGACCGGTGTTCATACTGCATATTAGGACTGACTGGATTACCAGTTTTTGTAGGAAGATTGAATAGTGAGATTATATTATGTATGGTTAGTTTTCAAGATGGGATGATCCCTGTTTTTCACCTGACAGTAACATGTTTTGTTTTGTGAAACTGCACTGGGACTGTTTTATAGTTAGTTTAGTCCTAACTACTTCTTAATGTGTCCTTCCTTAAGCCATATACCATCATTTTAAAGTATGGTTTTTTTTTAACATTAAAATGTTCCTCGTGGTTAGCACAGGTAAATGAAGACCTTCAGGTGTAATTGAAAAAGTTTATATTTTGTGTAGCAGTGCTGAAGCATGTGGCTTTATATGTGTGGTTAGCTATTACACTGGCTCTTTAATAATTACCTACAATCTCCCAGTAAAGAATACTGAAACACTCACAGCATAGCTGTTACTTGTCATACACACATAGGAAGACAATTAGCAGCAAAGTTGTCCTATATCTCTACTGACTCTGATAAGATAATGAAGTGAGTGATGTTGACCAATCACATATGCTATTAACATAATTGCCATCATTCTCTTTTTCTACAAATGCTTCATCCAATAAATGGTATTTCCTAAAAAAAAAGAAGTAAATGTGTTTTGCTTGCTTAAACAAATGTGTCAATCAAATACATCTTTTGGCTACTGGAAGGTCTAAAGTAGGTTCAGTCTGAAAGTCTGTTTGAAATTAAACAGCCTGAGTGCAAGTACAATTATTTTTTAAAGCAGACTCAGACTCCAGTCAATTGAGATATATATATATATATATATATATATACCCCCACATATACAGTATATGACAACTTTCTGAAATGTTGCATACCAATATACTTGAAATAATTTCTCCTATTATAAAATCCTATGAGTGCCAAGTTGCTACATCAAAACTATTTATAACTATAATTATGTTTAAGATAAGCCATGCAAACATCGGGCCTGATTTATTAAAGTTCTCAAGATTGAAGAGGATAAGTTTTTATGGGACCACCTGATCCAGCAAACCTGAAATGGCTTTCATAAATTTTTTATGCCAGGTGCCAGGTATGCATACGGAGAAGTCCTTCCTGTTCATGTGAATGATATTCTGCACGTGGTAGGGAAAATTTGGTGTCTTCAAAAGAGGAGAATGGCGGAGGGAGGCTGGATGAGGGCCTGGAGGAACATCAGGTCTTCTTTTGGTGTAATTCCCTTCCCAGGATGAGCGGCTTTCTCTCTCTGTCCTTTATGCATTCCCTAGATTTTGTTACGTGGATTTATTTTTGAATAAGGGCTATATACATGGTGACGGGCTTGTGCTTCTTGGCCTTGTTTAGTATAGGTTAGGAGTTTATGTGAAAAATATTTGATTTCTTTGCATGAACTTGAGAGATTTATATTTAAGTTTGGTATATTACCTAATTTTTTTTTGCTTTTTATGTATATATTGTAAATATTGTTTTAATATGTGGTTGCAATGCTTCTTTTAATAAAACTAAATGTACTATTTTAGAATCACATTATTTGTTGGAATATTTTAGAATCCTTATCAAGTTCCTTTTGATGTTTCTGCTAGAAAAATTCTCTCCATTCATTCCAAACACTGGCTATTGTAATTTCACATAATGCTGAAAAATCTGTATTGCTATCTCTCTGATACACTACTAGACAAGTGACTCAGCAACACTTGCAGTTCTCGGTAGAAGGACTTTATTTAGGATCTGATATTGATCATTTGGTTCTGTAACAAATCTCATAAAAGATGAATATTGCTGCATTTAGAGGGATTATGAATACCTCCTGGTAATGATAACCTTGAAAACTATAGCAGATTACATTTTGCCCATTCATATTGATATTTTTACAGAATTTATGTAGGAATTATCTTTTTCCTTTTTACAGAGCTAGGTTTTAAAAACAGGCATTTACATGCCAAATAACCAATGTTCCTTTATCTCTGCCTATAACTATGGATAAATATTTAAAATCACACATGCCCAAAGATCCTCCATGCGTATTTTATTTCCATTACTTTTTTGTTTGACAACTGACACAATAAAGTGTCTCACACCATCCACCCATTCACCTATCCATCCATCCATTCATAATTCCATCCACCCACCCACCCATCCGTTTATACATCCATCCATCCATCCATCCATCTACCCAAACCCATCCCATTCCCTGCTGAGGAAACAGTCTGTGTGGACTTCATCTGTGCTATCCCTTACAAAGATGTTTAATAAACATTAGTGTACTAAAAATGTTAAAATGTCCTTGGGTATTCAAGCAAATATTATTTCTTTCATACATAACATTGTGGGGTAATGTTTATAAACATTTTCACATAGTGAATTTGTTCAGTGAAAATATATATTTGTTTATTGGGAATTGAGATGGTCACACAAACCAAAAAGATAATTAAAAATGGGCAATAATATGTTAAAGCAGGTAAAGCATTTAAACAAAACAATACAAAAAAACACCAACAGGAAGGTTGCTTATTGCAGATGGGACAGGTGATGTCTTTTCTGCAATAAACTCACCCCTCCTTGCTCTGGCACCGGTGCTATGGCCGAGTTTAGGTGTTTGTCCAACTTTATTGGCGAATGTGGAAATATGGAGTATGCCAGGATACTTGGCATCGTACATTTAGCTACGCATACACTGTACATTGCAATAGTATTTGTGAACAGGAAGGTAAATATTTTTTTATTGAAAAAGACATTGCTTGTCTCTTTTGCAAAAAACAACTTGTCTGCTAGAAGTTTTTCATTTTTAATATATAGTTCTGCTTAAATGTTTGTGAATAGTATTAAGTAGTTTCTTCCCCTATGAGTGACACACGGCTCCCCGCGCATGCACGGTCCAGAGCCTGTAAGTTTTCAAGAGCGTTCATAGAACAACTTCACTTTGCAAATTGTTTGTAAATACACCTGTATATGTTACCTTATCTTTCTGACAAGGTGAATATTTCAGCACTGGGAATGGCCGGATTTGGCACCAACCAGGCCAGCTGCTCGAACTAAGAAGTGTTGGTCATGCTGAACTGTGCACATATGACCAGCTCATCCCTTTATGGGGTAATATCCATCAAGGATGTGTCATACATATTTCATATGCAGAGAGGGTTATTCCTCTCACCTATTCTCTACTTTTGACAGTGATCATAAAATAGTTATAGTATAAATAATATCAAGTGATTAGGTTACCAAATTCATTTGCAACATGAAAATTAAATTCTTTTTGTAGCCACTCCTTAAACTGAAAGTGAACTTGAAGCGCCTACTTTTTATACACATGCCGGATTAACCCGGTGATGAGCTATCTGTACATATAAAGATATGTTTTGTATCACAATACATTGTGGCATAGCTTAGAATACTCCTTGTAATGTGTGGCATTTGTAGTGGGGGGTATGTCATGCCTATGGCATCTGCCTTGGCACATAGCACAGCTTGTAATGAAAGTAAATCTCTTTGGATAGTGAATGTAAAGTGCATCTCTAGAGCTGTAAATAGAGGATATTATCTAATTGTGGAGATTGGCTAGTTCAATGTATCTGTCAGAATAGATTTCAACAGAGTAAAGTTGCTTTCAAACACAATCCCACTTTAGACGGCGTGCTCTTCTTTCACACTGTACATAGGGTAAACTTTTTTCCTTTTTCCACTCAGCGTTTGGACAAGTTCTTTAGAATGGAGGCCATAAAGTTTATTTTAGGCAGGCTGACTCATTATACTTTTAAACAGTTTTGACAGGTCGAATATATGGACATTGTAATTGTATGTGGAGGGGGAGGGGTAAAATCAGATGCAAAGAAAATTAACACTTGCAATGGAAATGATCACAGAGAACTGTGTGACAGCATCAGCATGCAGTGCCAGACTTTAAAGCTAGCTGTTGGTCCCATAGGACCCTATTTAGCAATTATCACACATATAAAATGATGACATATTATACTTCCTGCAATTACATCATGCATGATATAACAACATGTGTCTTATGATGCTTTACTCATTGCTTCTGTGTATAGAGAGGCTATCAAGGACATTTACGTAAATGTATATACATTGTACTTTATATTACTAGAATGTATATTCTTTTATACTATTGTTATTTTAGACAACCTTTTTTTTACGTCTTTGAAGAACCATTCTTTGTTTTAGTATATGTAGTTCATAGCAACAAAACCTTTTTTATAGGCTGCCTAATCATAAAAAAGTCACACTCTTTAATATTACTTTGGACTCTTTTTTGTTTTGATTACGGCACGCTCTGGCCTTGGTTATTTCACAAAGATTCTGCAATGTCACAACATTTATGTCCATAGTTTAATTATTTTTTACTCAAGTTCTGTTGATGATAGGAGAGTCAGACTTCTGCGTAAAGTCTTCTCCAGCACATCCAAAAGATTCTTATTAGGGTTAAGGTGTGAAAATTATGTCTCATGTTCCCTGAACCACTTTTTCACAATTTGAGCCCAGTGGATCCTGACATTGTCATCTTGGAATATGCTCGGCCATTAAGGAACAAAAAATCTATTTATGGAAAAACCTGGTCATTCAATATATTCAGGTAGTCAGTTGACCTCACCCCTATTTAATGTACAGCACTGCGTAATATGTTGCCGCTATATAAATCCTGTTTAATTTATTGGGCAGATAATGTTGTTTAACCTAGACCTGACCAACTAAAGCAACCTAAGATCATAACACTACACCCACAGGCTTGGCGACTTATTTAGCCAGACAGTGTTTTTCTTATTTATTAGGGATTTTTTTAGCCTTTCTTAGGAAATACTTTTTAAAGAAATGAATTTTCAATGCCAAATGTATAATCTATATTTGGCAACATTTCCTAAATGTGAATAATTTGCTTTATCATCCTCCTAATTATCATTATGCAACACAAACAGCTAAGTGATTCTTGTTCTAAAAGGTTTAAATGATTTAAAATGTTTTTAAGCTGATGCAACATTGTCAGTTTTGCAGTAAATTGTGAATTAGCACTTTGATCTTTGTATCAATATTTTTAGGATCCTCCATAAAAAGTTGCTGTTTGCTTTAGGTGAAATTTGTTTTCACATGAATGAAAGATCATTTGTGATTGGCTGGTATGATTTAGTGCTCTGCATATTCCCAAATAAATGAAGGCCATAGTGTTTTTTCACAGAGGCAGCCAAGCAGAGCGACCCACATTCTTAACACACCAAGTTATGGGACACATTCATACTGTAGATTATGCCAGTGTCAATTAGGTTTTAAAATAGTCAATTTGGAATGTATTTTTAGTCCTGGTATTTCAAACATTTTAGCTGCATGCTCTGCTAATCAAACCCTTTTTGCTGAATATTAACTGTGTCCGTAGAGACCATTATCCATTATTGTCCAGCAGACAGCTTGCACTTCACAAAGCTGTTTTCATCATTATTTCCATAATAAGATTATGGTCGAAAAATATATACACAGACTAAGCTGCAGAACAAAGTGTAAGCACTGGACAAATGCAATTATTGGTTGTGTAGGTTTTTTTTACTTTTTTTTTTTTTTAAAAAATCACGTTACAGCAGTTTAAACCATCAGGTCATGTTGGAATACATCAGAGATGTTTAATGAAGCTGACAAACACATGAAATTACAAAATTAGTCATCTGAAAAACTACACCCTACTTTTTAACATATATAAGCAGGTAAACATATCTTCATTTGAATAGTGCCTAAAGATAAAGGCAAAATATTCACATTGTGTATTCTTTGTGTATTCACATTGTGAGTTGTAACACACAACCAATATATCACCTCTTTAAATCAATGACATAAGAATCAAGTGTTCCAGATTAGGGGCCAGTGATTGACAAATTCTTAGGGAGTATGCATGTAGAAACAGTCTTTTTAAACCTGAGATTGGAAATGTTCTGTATGCAACTGATCCACTTGTCATAAATATGCCAAATTCAAAAGGGATTTTAAGGTTTTTAGATTATTGCAGATGCTGAAGAGTTTGGCCCAAACCAAACATAATGTTTCAGGGGAATTATTCAATACCAACTGTGAAGTACAGTGATAGAAATGTTATAGCTTATGGTTACTTTGCTGCTTCAGGACGCAGCCAGCTTGCAGGCATTAAATCAAATATAAATTCTACATAAACCACAATGCAAGTTCATCTACCTAAAAGATCATTAAAAAAATCTTTCAACACAATAATGACCCAAGCACACAAGCAAATCCATCAAGGAATGGTTTAAAAAGAGGAAATCAAGGGTTATATACTAGCCTGTCCAAAGTTATAATTTAAATCCTATTGAAACATTATTGGATGTTTGATAAGAAAGTTTCTTGAAGGAAAGCCAAAATCGTAACTGAAGGAAGAAAGGGTAGGGAAGGGTACGGGAAGTTTCATCCCACATCCCAAAAAACATGCAGTATTTTTAATCGACATTCCATCAAAAAATTGTCCTTAGAACACGTTAATGACATATGACCATGGTGGGGGCATTAGTTTGTGAGCCCCTTTGAGGGACAGCTAGTTATGTGACAATGGACTTTGTAAATCGCTACGTAATATGTTGATTTGGTGTAAGACAGGAAACAGGTGGTAGAACATGTTTTATTTTTCCATGGCCATTTCTGACACACTGCAGTAAACATGTACTTTTTCTGATGACCTGCTTTGGTTTCCCATGCATACAGTGTAGTATTAGTGATGAGTTTATTGAGGCTGAAAGAGACAGTTTTATTGAGTGACAGAGGCTGCAACAACACAGCCTGAAGCTTGTTTCTAACAACAGCTGTTAAAATCACAGAATTCCCTTCTGTGGCCCTCATTCTAACACTCTACCACCTGTAATGGCCACAGCAGGAATAGCTGACATACTAGTCATGAAGAGTCTTGTCTTCTATGTCCACTATATCCCGTATTGTTTGGCAGCAGATAATATCCAGATATTCCAGAAAATAAATTGTTCAGGTTCAAAACTGGAACTGCCAATCACACAGTCCTGTGTCTTTTGTGATTTACTAAAGATTTTCTAAAGATTTACTAAAGTTACATTGGGGTTGCTGTTGGAGTAATCTTTAAACAAATAGAAATTACAATTCTGCACTATGTTGTAATACTGCTGCAAAAAAAAGAATACAATATATACAAAAGTTGTTAATGAGAATGAACATTTCATTTTAAGTTCATGAAGTGTTAATCTTTTGACAGTTCTAAGTCAGTTGCAGTATACAGAGCCATAGCAATGTGCTGTATTGTATATATAAATATCCATTAAACCTAACTGTAACTTAATGTTAATTATTGTACTATACTTTACCTTTGTATGTAGCACATATGCATTTATTATATTATGTTGCCATGAAACCACATAAACAGAGATTTCAGCCCATTTATTGGTTCAATTTTCTGTATTTATTTTAGAGCTCACATACTACATGGGAAACTTGAAACCATTTACGTGATATATTCATCTGATGTCAGTTATACAGCCTAACACATACACAGACCAATTAGGGATGAAAACCAGTACCCTTCCAGAATGTAATGGACTGTGGAGGCTAAACTTAATGTACATCTAAAGCAAAAATGTATTTTCATTTTGAATGGTAAATAGATTGGTAAATGCTCTACTACTATTAGTTTTTTCCCATTTGCATTCTACTGGGCAAAGCTGCATATTCTTTCCATCTAGTAGACACAACTGGAAATGAGAGAAATCATCTTCAAAGTGGTGGAGATGCAAATGAAGCAACATTTTGGCATTACATACATTTTAAGGTACCCAATTTTTTTACTGTTTCACTGCAGTGTGGAATAGTAGAATTGGAAAGCTGACCATAGCTTTAATTATTCATGGGTTGCCAACACATGCAAGAACAAATAAACAAACTTTTTTATGCAATGCACAATAAAGCCAATATGGTTCACATCTGCATTGCTTTGCATTGAAAGGCATGTGTGTTTTGGTGCACTGGCAAGGTGCATAAAGCTAGATAATTGTTGCCTGGGAATTATGATCATAATGGTGAATCACTAAATTGCTAGTAGGCATGTCTGCTTGCTGACACTTCCAATGGAAGAGGATGCAGCACAGTACCTCCCGTTCATCCGCCAACCCTCCCAGCAACACATGCTGCTATACAGCTTTAGGATTCCATTTAAAATAAATGGCACTGCAACTCACCTGTGTTTTGCATGTTAGCACCAAGCAGAGGTCTAACCCGTGCTTTATTGGCCAAAGATTGGCAGTTTAGGGCTTCACCATGGAGCAACATGCTCTTCTGCCAGAAGGGCTCTTGTTTCCCTCACTCATTTTTAGAAGATCTGTGTGTGTGGCGTTACAATAGTAGGACATGTAGAATAAAGGAAATAAGTATTTCACTCCACATGCACATCTGATAACTGTGTGATGTGCTAGAGATGCATTCAAGGACCATAAATTGTCTTACTAAGTCTTTTTTGGCTTGTAGTTTTTGGCCAACGTAAAGTAAATCTTAAGTCAAAATTTAAGTTCAGATAGGGTAGGAAAAGTTAAAACCTTCATCAGGTTTTCTTTTTTTTGCTATCTATGTCTTATTGAGGATAATGTTCTTTATTGTGTTTTTTTTTTTTTTCTTTTGTATTACTCTCTGGTATTGTCTTTGCCAATTTATGTCTTAAAGAGGAACTAAACTAAAAAGTGCCTAAAACAAAAAAATACACTTATCTTCAATCCCACAGGGCAGTCAGTCGTTCTGGAGGTCCCTTCCATCGGGTCCTGCGTTGTCCCGGCATTGTCCCCGAGCCGGCCATCTTCTCTTCTTCCTGGTTCTTCTTCCCACATCACCCGGCCCAGGCGCGAGATCGGGTGACATAGGTTGTAAAAAAAACTTAACGATCTCACTGTGCATGCATGAGATCAGCAAATTTTTCTCTTCTTATGAGAGGCTCCTTCTGCGCATGCCCGAGATGCTCAGGCATGCGCAGAAGGAGCACCCAAGAGCCTCCCGGGATGTGTGACATAGGTATCCCGGGAGGCTTTACGCTCCTATTCATTCTCGATCATTAAAAAAAAGGGTGGTGCACTTAAAAAAGGGTTGTCTACCCTTTTATGTAAAGTGAAATTTCTGAGTTTAGGTACGCTTTAAATACTTTTTAATGCCCTCTTAGACAGGGTTTATGGTAACAAGTGTCCCCATTGGATGATTTCCTTTCTATTCTTGTCTTTCCTCACTTCCATTGCCAGTGGCTTTGGTGATCAATTTAGTAATAAAAACCTAAAAGTGGTTCTAACCCCCCACTATTCTATCCAAATTAAAAAAAAAAGATCTGCCTAAAGTTTTACTTATCCTTAAGAGCTAAAAATACACACTATACACATACACTAGAAATGGAGCTGTCCAGGGTTCCAGGTACACAAATTACAGATAACTCTCATCCTTCATCATCGTATCGTATCTTCTGATATTGTAAACAAATACTTTCAGATATACTACTAGTTGTATTGATCTTTGTCAATCATTTGTACATAGGTTCATTCATGTGAACACAGATAAATGGTTTAACAAATGGATGATGAAAAAAATACCACTACTTTTTATTATTATTATTATTTCACAATATTTATATAGCACCATCATATTACGCAGCTCTGTACATATTCATGACATAACTGTCACTAACTGTGCATGCACTAGAATAGCAAGAAGAACTTCTATGTTACAAATAATAAATAGACATATATACAGGGTAATTATTGATGCAATAATAAATAGTATTATTCAAATAATAAATAATAACTGACTTTTTTGTCTATCAGGTGGGTTATGCATTCTACTGTAGCAAGGCCATCAGTTTGTTAAGTTTATATATATATATTACTTGGCATTACATTTTGTTTGGCATGTCTATGATCTTCCAATTTCCATTATGTGAAAACGTTTTCAGACAGAGTGCTTTATGTCAGTAGTGTTCTGAAGAGCGGTGCATTGTAAATCCTAATGAATATTAGCATCAGTTGCTTTCATATCATCTTTCCTTTGTTCAGAATTCAGAGAACATTGCAGCAGAAGTCCTGGATCATATTTCAGGAGACCAGTAATTCATTATGAAGCAATACACTGACATGCCTTGTGACAACAATAATTTATAGGTGTATTTACATGCACTAGAGACATCTAATGCCATAAATTAATGTTTTATCATTCAGTGCAGCAGATAAATCTGGTTTGTTTTAAGGGTATAGTCACTGAACACTAAAAAATTAACACACAGTCGGTACAATGAGGACTGTATTGTACACACCAGTTTGTAGTTACCTTTTTGAGTCCACCTTGAGATATATTATCCAGGGTTCTGTACCTTCCTTTGTTGATGTGCCAGTTAATATTAAAATATATGATGATATATTATTAAGATAAATAATGATGACCATTGTTACATAGACAAAAAGTTACATAGGCAAAAAATACTTTTTTCATTTCCTGTTACTTCTACAGGAAGGAAATTAAGGTAAAATCTTCCCAACGGGACAAAATCTGATTAGGATGTTAACCCTATACTAATTTACTGAAAAAAAAGTTGCACTAAAGGTACAATTTAAGTTCAAAACCAGGGCAACATGACAGTAAAGCTACAGTCAATGGGTTTTCTATTTATTTGTTTTGAGTTTAACTGTTTAATGGAAATAAAACAGGGACAAGAACCCATGCCAAGGTTTGATACTACTGGTGGCTGGGTTTTCCATCTTTAGTTGCTAGCTCCTTTTCACACACCTTGGTACCACCTAACCTTCATATCATTGCCTGATCTGCCCATATACAGCTACTTTATTGTGCATTAGGAGGCTGGTCTGCACAATTAAGTGTAACAGATAAAAAAAAGAGTAGTGACCACACCAGGCTCCATTTTTAAATCCTTCTATACATTATATCTGCTTTTCATAATATCCCATATTGATAATGCATCATTTTCCATTGGTATATCATGTGGGTAACTGATATAAAATGTTCAGTGTTTTTTAAGAAAATTATGAATACACTACAAATCTTCCCACACTCCTTTGCAGTGCACATTCACAATTATTGCAGATTACCCCTTAAATAAAAAAACCCCATAATACTTCCATGTCAAATTATATTTCCAAGAAACCAGGAAACAGAAGCTAGAATCTTTAATTGAAATTCATTTGACCTAAAAGTCACTTTTGTGACAGCTGTGTCTTTAAAAAAATGCACATTGTCTGTGTTCCTGAGAAAAGTGATCCTTTCTCAAAGTTAAACGAAACTTGCCCTTCCTCCGCAACTGCTGTTTTCAAAACTGCTGATAAATTATGGATGTCCATTTGGTGTATAAGTGCTACATTTTTTTTCTAATCTGGAGACACACAGTGCTCACACAATAGGAATCATCAGGATGAGCCATTAGCCATAAGATCACAAACCTCGGTAGTAAAATTTCCAGAACAGATGGTATTTTTAGCAAAATCTATATTTTGGGTTGTATTTATTAAGCATAGTATGTGACATTAGGCAAACTTTCACTTGTGATGTATCAGTCACAAACACATGCACTTGGAAGATTCATCTACAGAGAATGTTTGGTGAATGTCAGATTTAATATTATACCCCCTTGTTTCTGTTTCTTAGCCTGAAAACCTGATAACAATTGCAACTTATATCTGCCATGCAGAAACAAGGGGGTATATTTATATTTGTGTACTGTAGATGCCCCCTAGCTCTTGTTCAACTCCAGCCTTTGTTTTACTCCAAGACTTGGCACATCAATATGTTGTTGTATCAATTTCTTTAAGTTTTGAATGCAAGGCGAAAGAAACAAGAGTATGTAAAAAAACTAAAATTACAAAATTACAAACTAAGAATTATGTACATAGGACCAGGCAAAGGTTAAGGTAGGTAGGATGTAAAAATAGGGTTTTTATGCCATGTCCTTGGTTGGAGCTGATATAAAAATTATGTAAGGCAGATGAGTGTTTCCCTATGTAAAAAAAGGAAGGAAAGAGGATCGGGACCTGTGCTTGCTCGCTCCTGAAATTTTGGCATGGAGTAAACTCATGGCAAGATATTATTTTTAAAAAGTTTCACTTTTCAAATGGTTATGCTCTATATGGCGGAAAAATATCAGATTGCTTATAATATTGCAGCTCCTAAAAGATATAACACAGTGATCACCTAATGACTCAATCTTACTATTGCTGATAGGGCTACAGAAAGGTTTTACATTGCACTAATCCAGTTGGGTGAGAATAAGATTCTAAAAGTCTGCAGCAGCATAATAGGGGATAAAAAAAAAAAGTTTAATTTTATGCACAGATCATCCTCACCACCCAACAACCAAAAGTAATTATTGTTTTAGGGAGTAATCTGCTTTAACAGTACAATATATTAGGTAGTT
The DNA here is from genome assembly GCF_032062135.1 of Pyxicephalus adspersus. Classification (NCBI taxonomy): domain Eukaryota; kingdom Metazoa; phylum Chordata; class Amphibia; order Anura; family Pyxicephalidae; genus Pyxicephalus; species Pyxicephalus adspersus. Next base: position 27,035,349 of record NC_092867.1, read on the forward strand.
GTAAAGCTTGTATTAAAACACACAGCAATGTGCACATAATCTAGCATTCAGTGAACCAATACATCTTATTGGCTTTTACCCTGGACATCTAACTGAGCATTAAGTTGTGCCTTGCATTTCAAATGTGCTTGGCAAGATATTAACATTGATGTTATAATGTGTTTTGTTTCTTTTCATGCCTAATTTAACAAGGAGGTCAGTGTTTTAAAGAGACCACTGTAACTTCAGAATGATAACATTAAAGCCAAGTTAACTCGTGCTGGCTGGTTTCTGGGGAATCTCTCTGATTTTGACCACTGTATTTTTCTGTTGCTTTGACATGCATGTTAATGAGACTCCTTAGTGGAGCCCAGCACCATTTCTGAAAGCATCCAAGTATTTACCTTTGATCTTGTATTTGCAAGTAGTAATTATCTATACTTTGATGTGTTCTTAGGAGTGTGTACAGCCTGTACATTTTATGACAGATAGCTGTGGTGGTAATCATTACCTCTTTTCTATGTACAATTGTATTGTGTTACTTAGGAAAAAGATGCAGCTGATTCTGTGTAAATAACAATGGACCTGTGATGTAAAAACTATAGATTATTGTGGAGTAAATACGGCTCTATAAAAAGAATACAAAACCTTGAGTAAAGCAGGGTAACACTAGGTGGGTTATTTATCTCAGCAAAGAATGCAATAAATATTAACGGGACAATAACAACTTACACCTTTTAAATATTTAAAACTAAAAAAGAGGACTCCCCCCCATGTTTTATGGCTGATGTGTCCGGGGAAATTCACTTCTTTTGTTTGCCACTTAGGCTGCATACACACCTGCAGTAATTATCATTGGAAAGGATCTTTCACGATCCTTTCCAATGACTAAGGACTGCACAATGCACGAACGAGCGCTGTACATAGAGAATCGTTTATGGGGAGGGGGGAAACGATGGAGCGGCACCCCGCTGCGCGGTCTTCCCCTTCACTTCCATTAAGATCATCCGTTGTCCATCGTCCGTGGATCCGCCAGGACAGTCGTTTGGTTGATAGAGAACGGACGCTGTACACACACCAGATTCTCGTCTGATATCCGCCCTGAGCTGATTATCGGACGAGAACCATTGCACGTGTGTACCTAGCCTTATGGAAACAGGAGATATCATTAGAGTAATATATGAGAAAATCAGGGGACTTCTGTACTGGGAGATGTGGGGAGATCTTCTCTCTTTTCCTGATATACAAGAAAGCAAGTCAAGGGAAATCTCACTAACATAAGTAGACAGTAAAAAAAATACAAAATAGTGGTTTTATTCCTTATCAAAAAAGAAACTTGACTGGACATACACTTTAAGGAAATATAAAACCCAAGGGACATCTACTACATGTTGGAAACTATAAAAAGTGACATCTTTACAGCTAAACTCTAGGTAAAAAACAATGTAATAATATTTTCCACTCATACGGAGAAAATAAAGAGTGCACTATGAAGCAGGAAGATGTTTGTTCTTAATGCAGAGCTCTCATATTCTACATCCTGTAGATGCCTTTGCACCTTCTTTGGTGCACTGAGTCTTCTGAAGCATCATTGTTACTTCTAAAATGTTCTTAAAGCTGTAAAAGAGAATGATTTGAGTATTGCTCTCTTTGTAAAACCAAAGGAAGGGAAAACTGGAGGTGCCTATAGTAACTATAGAGCAGATTTTCCTGTGCAAAGTGATTCTAGATAACACCCCCCCATTTCCATCAATTTTTATAGAAGATTATGTAAACTGTAAGAAAACTTGTATTTGTGGATGTGAAACAAGTACAAAATTGTCATCATTGGGTCTCAGATATGTTCAGTCTATTTATATACATAATACATTAAGGATACCCAATACAAGAAGGCAGCACTGTAAATTCACTGGCTTAGCACATTACTTCTTTAGCATTTGCAGTTAAGTGATCTCTACAAAGAGGTGCCAAGATCAGATGCAGTAAATATCAGCGTTAGGTTAAATGTACATATAAGTAGGAAGCATTGACTTTAATAGAGTTCTTCACCCTCTTCGGGTACATTTAGGTAAATTGCTTTAAAATAATATACAATACTTGAATAAATGTTGGTAAAATCATGTCTATGAATACACAGGTAATTGCTGTAATCGCTATCGTCATTTTATTAGATTGTACCAGCTATTTGTGTTTTATTGCGTCAGTATAATGCATTGTTGCTGTAGGTGTTATTTTACAGTTATGGTATCATGTAATCTGGAAACAATCACTAGTTGTTTTGTCCCTTTAAAATTACTTATATTATTGTCAGGAATAAAGCAAAATTGTTTTTGTTAACTAGTAAACTTAGTAATCATTTTTTCTTTTTTATATTTTTCCATTTCTAAGTAAATACTGTAAATAAATTAGCCTTTGTGGTACTTTGTTTCAATTCTCCATCTGTATCCACTGTAGATATTTTTTTTCTGGGAAAATAAGTCAAGGAATGCTTCCTGAATGGTATATGGGTGGCAAAAAAATAACCTGCCAAAGATTTTTCCTTCCAAATGCTTTTAAATTGCAAGTTCATGGTGGAAATCACCACCAAACATCCCACACAGTAAAATATTAATTTATTTAGTAGTGACACATTATACAGCACTTTACAGAACCCATAGTCCATTAATACTGTGCCTCAGAGGAGCTCACAATCTAATGTTGGTGGTGGTGGGGGGAAATTACCCTATGAGTATGTTTTTGGAATGTGTGAGAAATCTCAAACACAGAAGAACATACAAACTCCATGCAGATAGGGATAGATTGTAGAAAAGGGTGCTGGGTGGGGCTATTGTTTCACAGCCACTGAACAATTGCTGCAACATATTTATATAGCATATATAATACATCATTTAAACCAACTAAAACAGAACAAACAACACAAAACCTTACTAGGCAACCTAATATCCAAGCAGATTTCTGCTTAAAAAAGCATTATTACTAACAAAACATAATTATAAACCCAAGGTATGGTAAATTATATATAATCAGTAGTGTATAATATTGGTCTATTACACAATGGTTAGGGGAAAATATTGTACATGTGGTGGCAGAATATACACCAACGCTTAGTAATGGACCAGCAATGCATTCTATAACATAATCATTTAATATTAATATGTTATATAAATCTCAGCTGCGGTCCCAGTAACAATCCCGGGTAGCTGGGGCATATAATGAGTTAAGATAGATATAGTTATGATGCTGGGTACAGATTGTAAATTTCTTTCCTGATTGTTTCCAGTGACATTAGTATGAATGAGCGTGGTACACACAGCCCTGTTCAGTTCTATGGTGATGAACTGGATGAGGAGCTGGAGGGAGGATGAGCTGGAGGCAATCCCCTATGTCCTCCACCATAGGAAATTACCACGGTCATCTACACTCGATTGTTTAGTGATCTGCTGCATTGGACAGTTAAATGATGTAGGGGAGGTGCTGTACACATGCTGGATTTTCATCCAGAGTGTTTTGATCATTCATTCCAGGCAACAGTATTCTAGGTGTTTACATAGCTTTAGGTATAAAATGTATATATATATATATATATATAAATATATATATATATATATATGTATATAGGTATAAAAGGTAAATGACTGCATCACAATGAGCAATACTGACACTGCCTATGTCACTAGTGGTGCCATTCTTATGGAAGGCAGAGGCTGGAAGGAGCAGGTTGCATCAGCAGACTTTATAGCATATTGCAGGCACTGCAGTGGTTTGCCAGCAGTATAGGCAGATAAAATAGTGGCTAGGCTTCTTTCCAGTAGTGACATTTATAGCCTATCAAGCCTATTGCAAAATCAGCCTAGATTGTAACATTTATCTAAAAATCCAGTCTCAACGGAAACATTTAACTTTATCTATTTAGTGAACTGGTGCATATCCAAGTGCTCTTTTCTTGGTGACAGATAACATAGCACTAAAATAGAACAGAATAATGATCCTGATAAATGGCTCAGTCCCCAAGAAGAGAATATTGCCTTGTACTAGTTTCTTTTACTGTAACTTAATAAATCGCTGTCATGTATTGTTGTCTGTATTGTAAATGTTTCAGGTACAAATTGGACTAAGTATTGGAAACACATTACAAAACATTTTAGAAAACGTAAAAAACAGGGTTGTTCTTTATATTTAGAACAGATTGAGTGCTACTTGTAATGTCATTATATACTCTAAGTCCTAAAATGCATAAAGTCTTCAGTTTTTTAAAAGTTTATCCATTATAGTAATTGACAATAAAACATAACTATGAATGTTGTACCATTCAATGTAAATGATACCTCAATGTACTATACAGTAGGTATAGTAGTGGGCAATTCACCCACAAACCAATGCTGTGCATTGTGGTCTTTGTTATCCCAAAACTGCAAATTGGTCTTGCTAATACATACGTGGTAATATACCATATGTGAATTGTACCTTTAGGGATATAGAAAATTATTTACCACTCTGTCCTCCAGAATTTATTAATTATGTAATTATGTTGAATATATTTGGTACCAAAAAAAACAATTACAGCTAAGGGCCCTGGCATGACTGTCAAGTATTAAATCTAGTTATTTAGTGATGCAAAAGTAAATAAATAAAGTAAAAAGTGATAAAGTAAAGTAAAAAAACCTATTTGCACTGATATAGACATTTTTTTCTTTGCTCATCACATTCTCCCTTTCCCCAAAACTGCAGCTCACAGTTGAAGGGTGTCAGTAACACAGCAGGCTCTGCCAATCCAGACGAAGTTATGAGTGACAAGCTACATGCAGTGACAATGCTGATTGCCATACCCTCACTACATATTTTTATCTCACTTTGTACAAGCAAGCGCAACCTGCATAAGAGTGGCAATATTGCATTAAATTCAGGAGCAGTGAAGCATTGTTGCCATTATTATCAGGGGGTACCCAATCAGGTGGACGTCACCAGCAGGCTCAAAAACTTTTTGTGGGATTTTCCAGGAGCAGGAAGAAAAACTGTACATGTTTTCTTTTAATGGAAGGCCAAAATAGTTTTTCTTTTAGTGTGAAATTGTGTTGGCATTTATTGCCATTTAACTACTGCAAGTAATTTTTTTATGAACTGATATTTTATGTCCATTCTGAATGGCTTATGTTTTGCTTTTCTCAGACACCATTTATGTTTACTATCGCTGTAAATTAAGAATATTAAAAGGAACAAAAACTAGTGCCACCATATTTATATACTGACCTGAAATTTACCATAAAAATTAAAATTTTACCAAAAGAATAACGGGTGAGGAAATCTTACTTTGACATACATTCAAAGCTTAGAAAATTAAAATAATTTATTCCAATTTTTAAAATATGCAAATACCAAACTCAATTAAAAACATACTTTTGACGGAATTGGTAAAAGGCTATATTCTTTATTTTCTCTTTGCTCAGAGGTCCAGGTTCTGGTAATTTTACCTGTGGTAATGTTTCATTGCACCATGATCTTGGATGCAAGAAATTTCCAAATACCATTATTTCCACCTCTGTGAAGCTCACATTGTACTGGGTCACTAAAGTTTAATTCAATTTAGAAGACTGCTTTTTGTCACACATCAAACAGCCAACAAACTGCAAAAAATATATATATTGCATCTGTGTTTAAAATGTATTTTTGAAGCTTTTGAAAGTTCTCTATGCTTTTGTTTAAACCCAGAAAACTGAGCTGTTCTGAAATTTCTTGTATACACAGGTGCTTGGAATAAGCACCAAACCCACATAAAAATAAGTATCTTCCTCTTTATCAAATGAACAGAAAACAGCCCAATAGCCCCATGATCTCTTAGCTCACGTAAAGCTGTCTGCAAGACTTTTGTAAATTACACCAGCCTCTTGCTAGCGCTTGCATGCTTTGTCTATGCCCTTGGGTAACAGCAAACCAAAAAAGGATAAATATAGAAGGCTTTACCCAGATAAAGACCGGAAGATTGCCTAGAGTGAACTGATACTAAATTACTCAGTGTATTTTAGCTTTTTGTTGCTTTGACCCCCTGGGAGATGGCTATTAAGCTACCAAAGGGCCGAAGCAGCCTGTGGCTTCTACAAATACCCTTTCACCTTACAAATTACAGTTGCAGGGTTACAAAGAGCAGTGTCATGAAAAAGGCTAAAATCTGCATTCCAGCTTTTTATTGCTTGCTGTAGACGCCTAAGTGAATGGTTTTGAAGTAAGAAAACAATCTGATATACTATTAATGTATTTTGTTGCTTAACTAAAGACATTTGCAATAGCCTAATAACAAAGCTCTGGTTTTCCTACAAAATGCTTTTTCTTGCTGAAAGTATAATTGTATGGTAACAGAACAGCTGTTCACATTGTATAATTAGCAGAAAATCAATGTATGTGTTTGCAACCTAAAGCTTGGTTGGTTATGGTGGTATAATCCGTATGTGTATGAGTTACAGAGAACATGTTACTGATTAATATCCCCTAGGATGCAGTTGTACCATGACCCACATATGTCTATACTCATGCAGTCTACATTTATAATTTACTAAACAATGTTAAAAAAGGTCCCAATACCTTCGGCAAAACTAGGCTGGCTAAAAGGGGGGCATAGTACACAATCTGAAATTAGTGCATTTCTAGACATCATTAAATTCTGCAGTGACTAGATGGGTAGTTGAAAAACAGGCTAGGAAATAAATCTTCCTCTCAACCTTCTCGAGTCTTACATTTATATTTTGAAATACAGATAAGAGACTTATGGAAAGATGAAAATGGAAAATGTTATTCTCAGTCACCTCGGCTAGATATTAGTGTGATGTCACAATTACTTTTATTAATATACAGTATATATATAGCGCCAACATATTTTGCAGTGCTGTACATCATAAAATTGGAATAGTTCAGCTTTGCCATGACACTCAAATGGGGCCAGAAGTTAGAATATATCAACTCTACACATGGCTTTTTAGTTAGATAGGTATTTTGATTTGGGACAAGTAGGTAATCCTAAGTGCTACCTAGCAATTTTTCATAACTATCCTAAAGATATTAGATTCCAGCCGTGATTCTGCTATTAAATTGACTCATCTAATGAGTGCCAGGTAAAGAGTTATCCTGGTCACCCACAGCTACTCATCCACCTTTACCCAGACCCCTATATTCTAGATATCATTACTATTTTTTAAAATTGATTTAAACGCCTCCATTCTGCACCCAGCAACTTGCTCTGCACTTTGGTTGTGCTGCATATTTTTAACACATATGAAGAACAGTTTCTGGGGGAGCCATATGCCCCAACTGTATGTTTTTGGAGATGTGGGGGAAAACAGCGTGTCCAGAGGAAACCCACACAAACAATAGGGGAAGATAAAAACTCCTTGCAAATAGTGTCTTTGCCAAGACTGACCATGAACCATCTGTGCCGCCGGATCCAGACCCTAACATGACAAAGTGATTTGTGTAGCAATTTTTGGAGCATCTTTTAATAAGCAGAGTAATCGACCGAGTTAGACGAACGTCAGGATAAAATGTAAGGCGGTCAGTGGGTAGGGTGTCTCCTGAATTTAAATGCTGGATTTTCTTGTGTATTGTAAAAAGAAAGCATGCTTTATTGTTGGAAAAAATGCTGCCACTGGGTTTTTCCTTTTGCAGAAACCCAGCTTATAAGGAAATACAATAAAGTAATAGTCCAGAATTTACATTTCTGCAAAATACAAGAAGGGGGGCAACATATTTATCAGTGCTTGGAATTAAATATTAAGCGTAATTGTTAGAATTCAGCAATATTTCCATCATATAACATTGGTATTTGTGTAGCATGTGTGCTTCCATTTCTACAGCAGTCATTAAAACTAATGGTATGACAGATCAATGAAGACTCCTAGGGCTTCTTCTGCTTGGCCCTTATTACTGAGCTAACCTTAAAATACCTTTGCTTAGAAGTGATGTAGTATGCCAAAAGCACAAAGGAGAGAAGAATTTTACAAAAGGAAGCAATGCTTCAGAGAACTGAATCGTGTGGGTCACCTCTGCTTAACAGTTCACATTACATCCTGTTAAAATATCTACAGAAGAAACGGATATATTTCCCAGTGAAGGAAAAAATGTATCATCTTTTTTAAAAGTTTCCGTGTCGTTAATTAGAACAATTAGTCTTTTTTGCAAATCATTTAAACTTTTCCTCTACTGTATATTTAAGAACTGTCATCATGTCATTCATTATCCTGATATATATCACAAGAAGAAAGAAAAGAGTTTGTGTTTTATATAACATCTAGATGCTAGCTGTCATTGCCGTGAAAATTGAGAGCTTTTTATAAACCTATCCCTTTGTGGGACAGAATAGATTGAATAGAAAGTTATTTCAGTTCTTAAAGTGAACTTGTCAGCATTTTCTCAGTTTTAAAAGAACCTGTACTAAAAGAAATATGTATTTTATATATATTGTATTATTGCTGACCTCTATCAGTACTATAGGCCTGGCAGTCTATGACTCTTTCCTAGCTACTGTCTGCAATACACATAAAGCTAAACCAAAGCAAAGTGTGAGCTACTAATCTATGAACTTGGCCTGGGTCAGTGACTAACAAATCATTGGAGGATAAGGGCTGATTCTTGCCAGATTTTTGACATAAAGCAGGCACCCAAGTGTCTTCATGTTGACTGAAAGGCTTCATTTATTCATTCATGTATTTAATACTTGTGGACCAGTTAACAGTCTTTCTCAATCAGGGTTCCGTGGAACCTTAGGATTCCTCCACAAGAAATGTGTGCCTGTCAGGTCAGTTTAGGTGGTACCAATGATCTTTTTGATATATGTAAAGATGGCATTCTTTCCAATATAAGAGGTATTTTTCCCACTGACAACCACTCTATGAGTTTTGGATATGGTATTTATAACAGGGTTTCCCAGAAGACCTGAAAGTTAGTTGAAAGGGTTCCCCCACGTTAAAAGGGTCAAGAAAGTCTTTTAAGACATAAAATTTCGGCCTCAAAATTTTGCATGTGAGACTAAGCCTAACACACATGGCAATGCATACTGAAGTAATAAATGTTTTATTGGCATTATCCTGTAATCCTGAATGATCCAATTTACCAATACTGTTTTAAAATACAACATGCAAGCCTTATTAGTGGAAATGTATCCTGTTAAAATTATAGATTTTTAGTTATCCTCACAATTCCCTGTGCTTTCCAATATGTGGAAACAGGGCTGTTATAACCATGCAGGGAGCACAGAGAACGAAGAAAACAAACCAGACATCTAAAACTTGATTTTACTTTTTCAACAAACAGAAAATTCCCACAAACTGACACTGTATACATGATCAGTGATTTATTATCGGGAAAACTCTGTGATTGCAGCTGTACTATTGATATATATCTTCTGCTTTATACATTTACTATGATAACAATAAAGTGCTGGTAACAAGATATTGTTTATGATTTGAGGTTTATGTATAGCTTAAAACTAATCTCTATGCAATTATAAACAATATATGTTACAAAAGCTCTGTAACCACTAATACAATGCTAAATGTCCCTAACTGAAAGCAGTACCAAAACTGATCTGGTATTGGTCACACTCATTCCATGTACAGCAGGGCTGGAGTGTGAGAAGAAGAATCAATACAGGAGGCAAGCCTAATGGAAAAGAAAGCTGAGAGATCATCAATGTGCTGCTTCTCTAATAACTGTACACAGGATAAGACTGGAGCTGGTCAAGCACAACCTGGAATAAGAGGAAGTGAAATAATAATGGCCAGCAGACTGGGGACATGTAGTCCATGACTGGCTAAGTGGCAACACGTCTTGCTTTTGCAGAGCTAGGTCCCAGTTTTAGGTCCGAGTCTATATGTTCCGCCTGTGTTTGTATAGGTTTCTTTTCACATCACAAAACATGCAGTTAGGCTAATTGCCTTCCCTAAAATAATTGACCTTAGACTGTATTGTAATGACAACATGCATGGTCTTTGCTCCTCTGTGTCATTGCAGGAAATAACAGAAATGTTGTCTTCCCACTGACCACCATGCTAATGTATTTCATTCTAAAACCACCAAATCCTTATCCATATTCTCAGGAAATTGTGCCAGAACCTACAGATTGTTTCACAAGAAAAGTCTTAACTACCTTAAAAAAATGCACAAGGTCTGCATCAGATATATTTGCAATAATATTTGCTTATCGTGTATATACATATCGTGTATATACAAAAGTCTGCAATACAGATGCTAGTCTGCAACAATACTGAACATAAAAAAGTAAAAGATAAGCTAATTAATATTGTAAACAAAACGATTATTAATGTCAGGTTCTGTGGTCCACCCGTGACTCCAGGCCCTATAGTAATGGCTGCTCATGTTGGTCAGATTCCCCTCACCTCCTGTCTAGGTGTCAGAACAGGATATACAGAGAAATCTTACCTTGGTACCACATACAACAGTTATAAACGGAACAGTTTTTATCCCTTTCCCAATCCATCCAAAGTAAAAAAAAAAAAACATTTTTGTCCAAGGCTGAACTTGAATGCAATGTGTTAGGTACAGTAAATAAATTAAATTGAAATCATTTTAATTTAACTGCAAAGTGGTGAAAGCCAATTACTGACTGTTTGGCATTTAACCAAAGGTCATCTTGCACTGTTAGTAAATACCTGTTTATAAAACTTCCAAAAACCTGGAAGGAAAATTCCTCAATGGTTGAGGGATATGTACATCAATTCAGCCACATTACATAGCTGCTTAGATTATTTTTATAAAAACTTATAGAAGACAGGAAGAGAACTGGTCTGTTATTTCTTGGATGTGTTTGTATCTAATTACAAAAATGTCAGAAAGGAGAACATTGCTTTGTGATTGTAACCTTTTGGCTATGCAATAAATACAATTTCTGGCTTTTCTGCAAATAGTTAACCCAACATATACTGGTATTTAATATGTCAAATCCTGTTTAAGGATAGTATATCTATGTTGTTTCTGCTGGTTTTCTCTAAATACTTTATTTACTTTACACAAACCAGAAACATAATGGGTAGGTTACCCAGTTTCAGCACAGACTGATATTATCTACTTATGTCCAGTTGACTGTAAGAAACAAATTAAAGTATCTCTGAAAACAAAATGTTGTTTATAGCAGTGGTCCCCAACCTTTTGGACGTCATGGAGCACTAAATTTATGGATTCTGGACTCAGCATGTACGAGGGCTGTGTGTCACTGAAAAGAGAAGAAATTTCCCCAGAATGACATCATAATGCCAGAACCTACCCACCACCTTGAGCCTGTGATCCAAGAGACATGGTCCGTGGCTGGCCAGTGCACCCCCCCAAGCGGGGTCCTTCTCCTGACCCCACTGGAGGGTGCACCGGCCAGAGCCCCGGACCACCAAAATTTTCTCGCGGACCACAGCTTGGGGATTGCTGGTATATAGGTTTGAATAGAGTATGAATTTGGTAAAACCCCTCCCAAGTTTTTATGCTTGTTCCAGTAGAGACATTTCCTTTAATTTCTGTGCCAGATACATAACTAGAAATGTAAATCTCTACAGACTAAAGGAAAATCCCCTCTTTAATAAAAAAAAAAAAAAAACAGATGTCAACTGGGCAAATAGAGTAAACCACCAATTATTTATAACTTTTCCCAAAGTGTGGGTAGGGCTATTATTTAAAAGTCCAAATAAACAGCAAAATACAATATTGAAATAAAGGTATACAGACATAATAAACTGTGCACACAGTATTTGTAACTGTATAACCAGCCTAGGTCTACCAGACAACATAGCTAAGTACTGATAGACCCTCCTTCTATTCACTAATTCTTTTAGCATTTTCCCAGATTGTGTAAAATAATAGAATAGAATAGAAATAGAAGGAATAGAATAGAAATTCAATTACAATGTTGCATTACCCTCTCACAGTCTAATGGATACAATACAATGCATTACAGGTAACTAACATCAAGGTTGAGGAATTAATGATAGTTCAATGTAAATCTACATTAGAAGATCAACTGCAAGTAGCAAGTACAAGTAATTTTTAGATTAAATAGGTTGACTATATGTTTTACTACTGTACTACTACTACTAATGTCATGCTATCTTACTATAGCTTTAAAAGAGTATTCACACAAGAAATTATGCTGTAGACACAGTAATTTCTTGTGTAGTGTGTAATGCCTCTGTCAATATATATATATATATATATATAAATTCTACCAAGAATTTGGCTTTCATTAATAACGGTATGTGTACTAAATGGAAGATCCGATCCTTTCACTTCACATTACTTATGCACATATGTTGACAACAGAACAAAAAAATAACATATCGTTTTTTACCATGAGCATGTGTGAGGATGAATAAAATATTAGGATTTAGACAAATTCAGACCATACTGACTGATTACTAGACATAAAATATATATGACATATCTGCATTACTGATATTTTGCATTGAGTGTTTGGCATTGAGAACAGACACAGATACCTGAAACACATCCCAGGAGCAAGATTCAGGGGAGGCCACTATCTGTATGTGGCTATATAGAGGGGAGTAATAAGGAGATAGAATGGGGCTGGTACAATTTTGGTGGGTACCAAGTAACTAGGTTAAATATGATGGTTGTACTGGAAGGTGTGCTCTCTAAAATTTAGGTCTGGTTTGGTGATAGAGCCCTGTCAGCTCTGAGGAAGATTATGTCGGCTGTTTAATTTGAGGGCTGATGTACTAGGTGAAACACAGTAATGATAATACATACATAACGTTAATATGAGGCATTTATATTAAAGAAGAGGATTTCATGCCTTGCAGAAGCAGATGGCAGTATCTGATGCTTTAGCCATAGAAGACAAAACACATGCTAATTTATAATTGAAGGTGTGGCTGCAGATGAGGTACAAATATGTTTGGCTAAGATGAAGACACAATTTGTTGCTGAATTTGATGGGATTCCTTCAAATAGTTACATGGAAAAAAAATAACTGCATATGAAGTGGCTGATATATATGGCTTATGATGGTTATTATATATTTACCATGCAAATTAGAGTTGCTGACTGCATGAACCACTTTACTTTATATTTTATACAACTAGAGAATAAACTAGGGATGTGATTGGTCAGGAGCCCTGTAGTGTTACACATTTCTTTTCATTGGTCCTAATAATTTATTAATAATATGAAAAATACTTCACGTTCTCTTACACCACCCCATGTTTTGGCTTTATGTTCCTTTCTCCATTTACTGTGTTTCCAACTAGATTGTAACCCTAGCGAACCTTTTAGTACCTTGGTAAGCATGCTGAATTTTTTTCTGGGATAGTCAAGATAGTTCATTATCTAGAGTGTGTACAAAGTGTAAACGTCTGATATGTAGATGGTTGAATGCTGGACAAGGTTCCTAGGTTAGGAGGAAAAGGATCTGTGACTAAAGCTACGTACACACTACCAATGGTTCTCGCCCGATAACCATCTTAGGGCCGTCATTGGATGAGAATCTGAAGTGTGTACAGTGCACATCGTTTATCATCCGAACAACCAACCTGGCGTATTCACAAATGATGAACGACGAACGATCGTAATGCACGTGAAGGGGGAGAGCGCGCAGCGGGATGCCACTCCATCACTCTCCCCTCTCCATGGAGCAGAACGGTGCTGTATGTACAGCATCATTCATGCATCGTGGAGTGCTTGATCGTTGGAAAGGATCATGAAAGATCCTTTCCAATGACTATAATTGCACGTGTGTATTCGGTTTAAAGCTCAGACTCCAGAGTGAAGTAAGGAAGATGTTTCCAAGTAGCCTCCTTTTTGAGTTAATTGCAAAGCCCCAAAACAGAGTTTTGTCAAAATTGCCGGGACCTAAAGAATCACATTTTCCTGACTTTTCTTTTGCTTTTGATTATGAAAAATTATATTTCTTTTTAATTGTGTACTACATGTTTTCATAGGTTCTCCCCTATCTATTTCTGTGATAGTGCTATGTCCAGGGGCTTAGCAATTTATTAAAAAAATTGTTGGGGGATTTACAATGGTGTTTCAATTTTTCTTGACGTAACTTAAAAAAACAACACAGTACTATGTTTAAGGCTTTACAATTTACTCATAAAGTCAGCAATTTAAACTGGCAGAAGTGAGAACATTAGCCTAAATGTTTCCACTTCTCAAAATATGATTTTCACGGTGAAAGCAATTTTGTGAAAATTGCCTGACAGAGTTTAATAGCAGTTTTGAATGCACTTATAAGCCACATTTCGGGAACAATGGTTCAAGCCACAAAATAGACGCTGCTTATATATATTACATAATAGCTCATTTGTAAAACAGGTACAGATCGCAGTTTAAGCTTTAATATATCTAATGATGTGTTCATTTTAACAACCTAAAGATCAGCAAACATATTTTTTTATTTTATCAACTAACAGCACTAGAGAGAAAACATCTACAGTATATGATCTGCATCGTCATGTTTGTCTAAATTGTTTCATTTTGTATTGTTGCAAAGGGCAAAATGTACACAGCACTTCAGGGGAAAGGGTGCCTCTTCACTGTGCGGTTTGCCATGACTTCCCATGGCTGGCAACTTAAGCACTTGCCCCCCAGCTCCAGTTCAAAATAGCCAGCATGTGCACATGCTGGCAGAAATAGGTGGTACTGGAATCCCTCACTGCTGTCCCAATTCATTCTCTATGGGGCTGCCACTGGGCTATATGTGACATCTCTCCGAGCAGCAGTATTTCCTAATGTGAGGAAGGGGTAAATGCACCAAACCTCACTGCCAGTGGGAATTAGCCCTTAGTCTGCTAGGCAACAATGATACTTTGTAAACGCATCTTCTTTTGACAGTCAGTGCAATGTTTCTGGTTTTCTTGGCAGTTTTGCCATCTCAGATTGCAGTGAACTGCAATTGCAGTCCCAACTTTTCTAATTCTTGCAGTCAGTTGTGGCAGATCATGGTGCAGTTCCCCAACAAGTTGCTTTTGGCCATGTGGTTGTTTGAAGATGTGCACCACAGCTGTGTGCAAGTATAGTTACCCCTGGTGCAGTTTGTCACTTCCATTTGCAAGTTTTGCTGTGTGCCAACCACCAAGTAAAGTTTTGTTAATCTTACGGTACGAAAACATTAGGGTCACATGACCTGGTATTTTCTTGCAAATTGCTGTTCATGCCCTGCTAGTGATTCTATTTTAAGTATGTACTTTATATTTCTGTGAATACATAATTTTCTGATGCCTCTGGTTACTTTTAATGCTAAGAAATAAGTATCTTGTAGAATAAAACTAAGGCCCATGAAAGGCAAAGTGACCTAGTATTCATCTAAAAGTTTAGTTTTGATTGGAGTAAGTCTTTAAAGTCTTTCCTTGTGTTTCCAGTAGTTGCCGGCATTGAGCAATCCTAAAAATTCTTCTTTAGAACTGACGTATATAAATTACTTGGAGTGTGTTTCACATAACTGACCATTTAGCTTCATACCAAAGATATTTTGCAAAATTCTTGGAAGCAAGCACCTTGACTGCATTTGCAGTTTTAGATATCTTGACAAAGCAACAAATAATCGCCTGCGGTAATTCACACAAATTATTTTATTTATAGACACACATGTGATTTTTTGTCATGCTGTTGAAAAGTCAGACCTTGTTGATGATCACTTTCACTCTGTATCCATTAAAGAAGCATAAGAGGGAAACTATACAGCAGTCCTTGATTATTCACGCCGTGTTACAGCTGTACTAGTGTAACCCTGGTTCTCCTCTTCTTTTTAATCCACCCCATAAATGTTTTATGGATAATAATTAATTATGGACAATTTTCAGAGCACCAAAAAGGAAACCATGTACTCCCCTTACCACCATTGTGGGAGTAGTGATGATCAAATTGGGAAATTCTTCAATTTTGAACTTTTTTGATTTGTCATAATATTGGCTTGTGGATCTGTCTGGTCTGTGAAGAAATACAAAACTCAGCAATCCACACAGTTGTGACTAATTCATTTTATGACTCTACACAGTGTGGATACATTTACATGCATACAGATGAAGACTGCAAAAAAGAGTTTTTAATTTAAAATATTATTATTCGTTACTAATTTGAATGTGTTAAACATGAAATGGTTAAAAGCCAGTATTATTTATATGTATCTTCATTATA
Organism: Pyxicephalus adspersus; assembly: GCF_032062135.1. Taxonomy (NCBI): domain Eukaryota; kingdom Metazoa; phylum Chordata; class Amphibia; order Anura; family Pyxicephalidae; genus Pyxicephalus; species Pyxicephalus adspersus. The sequence goes on from NC_092867.1 coordinate 27,051,465, forward strand.
TTACAGAATCAAAGTTAGTTATCAAAAATGTAAAAAGGAAAGTCTTTTTTCTCACAATAACCACCCTGATTACATCTATTTTGATACATTGAAAAACAACCCAAAAGCAATGTTTGCTGAGACTATAAAAGGTGTTGTTGTGAGAAACCTGTAAAACACCAATTGAGCCACTAAACAAAATATGAGCAACTGTGTCCCTGGAAATTTCTTTGTATTATTATTATTATTAATAATAATAATAATAATAATAATAATATTTTTATAATTATTATTATTAATAAACAAGATTTATATAGCGCTAACAAATTATGCAGCGCTGAACATTAAATAGGGTTTACAAATGACAAACAAATACAGACACAGTGCTCAACCCAGAAATTTTTTTAAGCCGGGTGGGAAGAAGTTGTATGTGGGTGGCAGCCCCTGTATTGTGACCAAACTCTTTAGTAACCACCCAAAAACAGCCAGGTGGGTGCTGAAAAGTGCTGGGTGGTGCACCCAGCTAAAAGGGCCTGGGGAGAACCCTGCAGACAGTGACGCTGGAGGAGGAGTCCCTGCCCCGAAGAGCTTACAATCCAGTAATTTAATGTAGAATTTAATGTACAGCACTGCATAATATGTTGGCGCTATACAAATCCTGTTTCATAATATTATTAATAATAATAATAATAATAATAGTAGGTGGGGGAATTAACACACAATACTATGTTGGCAAATGTGTAAAGAAGCAAATAGCTTTTATACATGATTGTCTATACATTGCAAACTTCTGAGAAAAATACATACCATTATTAATAATAATCAATAACATATGCAGAATGCATGCATGTAATAGTTATTGTGTTAAACTGTCAATGTCTGAAACAGCACAGATTTCTTTAACAGATGTTAAAAAAGACCCTCTGGAAGAACAAACAGTCGTCCTGATGGAATAAAATGATTGCCACATAGGGCCATATGATCATTTTGTAATGAGGTTATGAGCAGTGAAGCTTGTAGAGTTATTGTAGATTTGGAATAATTCAATTTTTGCCACTAGATGGCAGCAGCAGTTAAATTTAGTCCAGGTGTTCTATGGGAATCTGTTTCTGATATCAGTGATTTATGGGTCAATATAAAGTAACTTGGTATACTTTATATTATTAGGAAACCTCATAAAAAATGATCTATCCAGCAACAATTTATGCGTTTTATTATGATAGTGAAAATATAGCAGCTTTCTATAGGGGTTAACTCCCAAGCATAGGTGGTAATTTCCTATGCATTCTAATCTGATGTGACCACACCGCCTATGCAGCTGCCCATCAACAGGCAGGATGGAGAATGATGGTAGTTGGCCTGGGAAGCAGCTGCTGAGCTGGTGGGTAGTGGTATGTGGGTTTATTATTGAGTCTTCTTCTGGCCATATGAATCTGTAGCAAAGGAGCGTACAATATGTAGAGCAATACAAACAATTCCCTGCAAAGGCTTTAATAAGTAATGACTGCGGATGTTCTGTACTCAGTATTGATTTCATGGTATACCTTTAAATTTAGTAATACCAAAAAGCCTAAATAGTATCTCAAATTCTAAAATATAAAGTATCTAAAGTTCTAAAATAGTATCTAATCTAAAAAAAAGTTTCTAACTACTAGTGACCACTGTCACTAAGACTGAAAATAAAAAGCCTCACTTTTCAAATTTAGAATTTTCACTAAATCTGGTGCAGGGAGTAAATCTTCTAATTTAGTATGTTATTTCCTTTCCTGTTGTATTTACAGAGCAGGAAGCAAAAAATGGAAAATATACTGACAGTGTTCCTTATTCCTTCCTTACTCTATCCACAATGAAAATTATTTGTGTCTAGCTGGACATAGTAAATAAATATTTTACCCGAGCATCTTTAAAATTGAAAAGGCATTTTAAAGGAAGACAACATTGAATAAAATGCAGATGTGGGTTTGCCTATTATTTCTTGTGATCTGAAAAAATTGGGGTGTTTCCTTTGCCCACTTGCTTTGGGCTCAGAACTGCTGTTTTGCAAGTTGGGGATTATTATAAACAAATATGGCATTATAAATGTTTAGAACAGAAGCATCACAAGAAAAGCTATTGGGTTATTGCCCATGCATATATATATATAGCTATATATATATATATATATATATAGATATAGATATATATACATATATATTTATTTTTTCTTCTGTACATGGAGTCATTTTTAGAGGAAATGTGCAAAGTTCCTAGCCTCCCCTTTGTGGGTCATTGACACAAAAACCTGGGCTCTATTCAGTCTTACTATACTATATATACTAAAGTTCTTTTGCATAAATATATATATATATATATATATATATATATATAATATACTACTATCCAGGTTTTTTTCAGGTTTAATGGTTTCTGGTTGCATTGTTGAGATCTCCCTTTACTTCCTTCCTTAGCACATTGTCACCAAGACAAAAAGATATGAAAAATCTCCCCAACAAAGAGAGTCTATTATAATACTCATTTACCAAGATGTCATTCGATTTGTACATAAAATGATCATTCACTCTTGCATCATTCTAAGGTTTTAAAGCCAAATGATAGTTAATTTGTATGTCTGTGCCAGTACATTAGTTTTATGAGATGGGTATTGGTAGTATCTACTTCACATCCATATAAAACAGCCTGGAACATATTAAACAATGATGTCATACAATGAGAGCTTCAGTGCACAGCATGCTGGGGGCCAAAAACCAACAATAAAAAAAGAGTCTTTTAGGGCTTCATTGATCCATATGCTGTCAGAGACATGGCAATGTGCTAGGCATTAATCATCATCTCACAACTTGAGATCTGAGGGGAAAACATATGTGCATTGTGGGTCTGCTGGCTGTGCAGTAACAAATAGCTAAGGGTTAAAACACACAGAGTTTCCAAAGTGTATGGCATTCTGCCTCCTAATTATTATTGAGTTATAAATGTCTCTTAGATTTCACCGCCTAGGCTGGAGAGGCACAAATCTATGCTAAAAATCACTTTTTGTCTCCCTGCTGTTGCCGTTTAAAGCCAGCAGTGATATTAAGTATTTACACTGCTTCATTAATGGCTGCTGAGATTCCAGTAAGAATGCTCCTCCTTTTCCCAGACACACCACCGCCAATTTGTCAATGCATGTCAGTGTTCCTTCTCAACAATCAATATCACTGAGCTAATTTCCTCCAAGTAGCTATGTTTGCCGAAATCCTGGTGCCACAGGAATGGTATTAAGAACTTGAAAGGATGGCTGAGATTAGTTTGTAGCAATGTGTTACATAGTTGACTAATGTTTTAGGTTGAAAAAATAAATATGTGATGTAAAAAAAAAAAAAAACACTTATACAATGGATACTATGTAGGCTTGCTGACCCCTTTCAAAATGCTACAGTGAAAGAAGAAGCAGCGGACTGATGCCGTTCATCTGTTTTCTCTTTCCTTCCATCAGCATGTTCCTTGTTAAAACCACTACAGCACAGCAGATTGGGTTTATTTTATTTAGTTTAGGATCTTTTGTACTGTAGTGGATTGCAGGAGGCTGATACTAAGGCCAGTAGAGGTAGTTACACTGTACCTGTGAACACAACAAAAGTATTGTCGTTTTTAATTTAGGTTAAAATGTGCCTGATTTATTTAAGCTCTCCAAATCTGGAGAAGATAGACTATCATAGGAGAACCTGGATAATCCAGCAAGCCAGGAATGGATTTGATTCTAGATTTAAATCATTTGCCAGGAACAATTGATTTTTAGGAAATCCATTACAGGTTTGCTGGATAACCCAGGTTTCCCCATGATAGTCTGTCTTCTCTAGTCTTGGAGAGCTTTAACAAATCAGGCCCAGTGTGTCAAAGCATTCACAAAGGAAGCACATGGCTTGAGATTTGTTGCTGTAGTTGTGTTAGTATATACAACCATGAGAAGAAGAAAGGTTTTATTTATCAGGACATAATCATCTAGTCCTTTGCAGCTTTTTAAAATTATTTGAAACCTAATTTTAAGCATAAAACATCACACAACAGATTCCAGAGTGTCATTATTTATCTAACAAAAATGAAGCTAACATGAATGTGAAAAACACAAAACATACACCTCATGATTCAGTAGCTTGTAGAATCACTTAAAGCAGCAATAAAATAAAGTAATCATTTTTTAATCAATTTATCAGTTTTGACAATATTGTTGTGGATGAATTTTAGCCCATTTTTCTATACACATTGCTTCAGGTAATTGAGGCTTGCAGGCATTCATTTATACAAAGCTCTCCTAAAGTCCATCCACTGCATTTCGATCAGGTTGACCTCTGGACTTCGAGTGGAGCTTTATGACTTTTTTTTATTTTTAAGCCATTTTGTTGTAGAATTGTTGGCCTACTTGGAATAATCTTCCTGTTGGCTCTAGAACACTTTGGTATAATAAAGCATTCAAAGCCACATACCAAGATGGCTGCACCTTGCAGCAGAATTTAGTTTAGTGAATGTGGTGAAAATTCACTTTGCAAAAAACTTCCAGTTTTACTTGGCTTTTGCCTTATATATGACTGAATGTTGGGAATCAGTAAAACTTCACTTTATTTACTAAGCTATATGAAATAGACCTTACAGGGGCATATTTCAGTTTGTTATGTGAATAGCCTATATTCCTTTAGTAAATTACCCCAATGACTGCAAGGTGGCCAGGATTTGTGGCGGCAAAACAAACCCAATTTATCACCCCTCCACCATCAGGCTTTACAGTTGGTATGGTGTGTTTGTACTGATATGTGCTGTGTTTCTCCAAATGTGGCACTCTGCATTATGGCCAAACAACCATTTATTAAATACAATCCTATATGAGCAGTTTAGCGCTAAATGTGATATCAAAACCTCATAATATAACAATCTGTAAAAACAAAGAAATTAGAAGGTATTTATTTCTCAAAAAACATGCTAAAAGAAGCCAGTCTTACTAATGTGTAGACAAGCCATGCCTTCATTGCATTATTCCACAGAATATTTCCACTCTCCCTTTCAAATCTAATTGTAATCTGCTATCAGGAATTTCAGACTGATACGTCCATGAACATCTCTTTGTACAGAAGCAAGAGGACGCTGGTGAGATCATGTCTAATTGACTTCAATTAAAATCAATAACCTCTTGGCGGACATCAGTCTGCCTTCATTCAGCTATACCTGCCTCCATTACCCATTCTGCTCCCCAGAGGTCTCTTCAAAGTGAAGTCATCTTGTGCTGATGTCATGGCTTCTTTCAGGGAAGTGATTGAAAATGAATGGAGGGAGGGCAAGTTTTTGGCATTGTGCTTCATTGATAGAAATAAACCTTCACTGCATTTTTAAAGCAAATGTATCTATTCCCCATTTGTTTTAAATAATGCAAATACTACTTCCATTAATAATTCAGATTTCATATGCACATATGTAGTGGCTTAACCCATATATATTAGATAGCAGTTAGATATATTAGTAAGGAAAGAAGGAAAGAAAAAGCAGGCCTTTTATGGCAAAAAGTTTTTGAGTGTTAAAGTGTTTATTAGTGTTTTTGTGTTTAAAAAAATATAAAATAATAAGTTTTTTGTTAAACACAAACACACTAATAAACACTTTAACACTCAAAAAAACTGTCTTTTCTTTCCTCATTTACTTTGATATTAATTTCAGGCTTAGCAAACAAAGAACACCTAAATATCCTTTTAGTGAACAAACATTTCCCTCCTACTTATATATATTAGTATGTTGACACAGTAACCCATATACATTAGGAGATAGTTAGGTATTAGGTAAACCTTTGATAGACAAAATATTGTTTTATCTTTTTCTGTTACAAGATTGACACTGTTAGGTAACACATGTTCTCCACAGAAGTCAAAGTGACTTTTTTGCCAGTGGACTACTTTGCTGTAAGTGAGATCAAGCTGTGACTCCTGGGACTACTAACAGCTGGCAGTAACACGGAGTCTACATTTATAAGACAGAGATATTATTTTATGTTGGACTTGCTTAGGTGAAGCTGGGTGACCCAGCAAACCTAAAATGGATCCGGTCATGGATTCAGATCCTAGCAAATTACTTTTAGGAAATCCATTCCAGGTTTGCTGGATCACCCAGCTTCACTGATGAAAGTGTATCCTCTCCAGCCTTGGAGAGCTTTAATAAATCAGGTCCAATGAGTGAACCACTCTTTTACAATTTGAGCCACGTAAATCTCGACATTGTCATCTTAGGCTATGCCTATGCTATCAATTTAGAATTAAAAAAAACGATGGGAAAACCTGGTCAATCAGTGTATTTGTGTAGTCAGCAGACCACATTTTATGGGCACATAGGTTTGCTACACTTAGACTTGACCATCTGAAGCATAACACTGCCTATGAGCCACTGAATCTATGAATAAGGGCAGCCTTGGATAAACTTTTTGGGGGTTGATTTACTAAATTTGCCTGCATGTATCCTGTTTTCATTCAATTAAAAAGGTTATATTCAGGCTGGATTGTGCTGTTATTGATACACTTGATTAATCATTACATGAGAAGGAAAGGGAGAAATGTTTATTTGGCTTGTATTGCTTAGCTAAAGTGTTATGTGAGCTTTGTGCTACAGACACTTAGTCATTGCTGTAGTACATAGTCAAGCATCGTATAAAGAGGAATTGCCATAAATGGCTTATTTTATTATTTACTTCATTATAGAGCAATCACAGTCATGTTTATGCTTCTAAACTGTGATGGCTGTGTCTGTTCCTATATACAAGTATGATTTCTTGATATTGGACAGGCAGACATCCTACAGGTGCCCATTGGGGCTTTTGGGCACTAGCCTCATAAAAGGAAACTTATCATATCATTTTACTTGTATTTGTTGTTTTCTAGCTTTATTTCTATAGCAAACATGCATATGTGACCTAGAAGTCAGAGAGTGGTGAAACCTCCAGTGTGCGCTTCTTGGTTTTTGACATATTCACTTCAAACACAAACAGAAAGGTACATTCTGAATATAAGGTCTGCCTTGCTTTTATTCCTGGAAAATAATGTCACCACATGGCAACTCCTGACCGACCACATTTTATATCACTCACAGTGAAAGCTTTGTGCTTTACTTGAATTTTTATTTAGCAATACAAAAGTAAGACTTCAGATGTAGTGTAATTCATCATGGTATAGGTGAACTGACCTGGAGTATTCTATTTCTATTGATCTGGATTGTACAAGTAAAAGGAGAAATGAAACACCCGAGCCAGAGTTTTCTAATGGGGACACTCAAGGACACAGCAGTTGCAGAATAACATAAAAGAGCGAGCATCCGGTTAGAGTACAATGTTCTCATCATCCTGCTGGAAGAGCATTGAAGCCAAGAGGTGAGAACTAGCTATGTTTCAATTAAAGCTAGGTATAGTATCTTTTTCCTGCCCCAGAAACCACAATGTGATTGTCTAAAAATGTCTTAACAGTTCTGTCCCTATACGATATGTTACAAGCTTTTTCTTTTTTATATAAAAATCCCTATCTTTAGACAGCAGTTGTGAAGTTAACAAAAGAAATTTGACTTTTAAGGATAAAATAAATTCTTACACAGTGGCATTGGTTTTCTAAATGAGTTTAGACTGTTTACCTGGCAAAGTGAAATATAACTCTAAAATGCAGTAATTACCAAAACATACAAAAAACAAAAAAAAAAATGATAAAACGAGTAAAACCACCCTTCAAAATCTTTCCATGTACAGTGCCGCTATTTATCAGCTGCATTTTGGCTGGAATGTTTATAATATTCTGTTGTCTGTAGGCAGTGAGCAAAATGGATTTTTACACAGAGTTTTTGAGCGGTTATCTAGGAACTACAAGTAACTTTATAAGTATGAATGAAGTGTAATTAGAAAAAAAGCTGCACATGTCCTGGTTAAGAGCAATGATAACCTATATGTACTTTACAAAAAATGTTTTATTAATCTGAACTACAGTTTGAGAACTCTCATTTAATTTCCGGTTGACAAGTTTTGGTTGGCCTCTTTACATTCTTTAAATTCTTTGTTGTCTTATTTATGCATGGTCAGTCCCATTAAACTAATGAGAGTCCATACGCTGAACACATCCAGGAAATGATATGTTTAATCCTAAAATGAACCTGAAGTTCATGTACACCCTATCAATGAACTCTGCTTAGTTTCTCCAAGTTTGTCTTTACCTGGAAATATCAACTGCCTCAAAACTTTTGCACGACATACTGTATATGTAGGGTGCCTTTATATAAATTCTGTGGTTCATATTAATTGTGAAATCAAAATCATTGCTTTTGGTAATTCCTAAAATATTCAGCTGCAGTGCCCATTAAAGCAGCGGTTGCCACCTTTTGGACCTCACGGACCACTAAATTCATAATTTTAAATCCTGAGGACCAATAATATGATTTTTTTTAAAAAGATAAATATATTTGTAAAATAATGATCTCCCTAATGGTGTCTGATGGGGATTGTGGAGGCTCTGATTCATTGACCAGCTCACGGTTAAGTGAAGTATTACTATTGTTACTATTATAATTAGTTGTATTATCTTTGGTATTATAAGGAAATGCAAAATATTTGTTTGCTTTTTCTCACTCATTATGGGTTATTTCATTCGAATCTAAGACCAAACAAGAAATGATAATTATCAAAGTCAAACTATTTGATGCCAATAAATATAACAGGTAAAGAAAATACACAGTTAAGGTCATACTTACCTAAAAGAGCATCTGAGAAATAAACAAATTAAACAATCAGATGAGAATCGGTATTCGCCGAGCTTGGTGACTGTTGTAATGGTGAAAATAATACTGAAGCGTACGGCTCGGTAACGGTTACCTCATACAACTTAAAACTTCACTGACGTAACGCTGCGCCTCCCTTGTTTTTCCATCTCTAGTACAGTTCGTGAATTTAGTGCAGTATAAAGGTGAAAATTGTCATTCAGAATATAAGAATTGATTAAAATTTAATTTTTGTTTTATTATAAAAAAAAACATAAAAATTGCAAATAACGTCCACATTTTTCCGTGGACCACTGCCACCAGTTGGCGACCACTGTATTAAAGTGTATGTCCAACCAAAACTTTTTTTTACTTTCAGAGTGGGGAACCCTGTCAGGTTTTATTACTATCCAAGGCTTTGTTTTGGACACAAACCTATACTTCCTGGTGACAACAGTTTCAGCAGACAGCTGTTATTGCTGTCTGGGAATTATTTAGGGGGAGTAATTTATTTGGTTTATCAGGAAAACATATTTGGCTCAGGATCATCTTTACATGCCATGGGAATACAATTATTGATATCTCATAAACTGCATAAAAATTACAAAAAAAGTCTTTAGAACAAGCTAACAGCTTTCATTAAAACTTTACCATGGAGAGCAGCTAATTAAAACTTCAATTAGAGCACTGAAAAGCAGTAAGCTGTATCAAGAATGACATGTCCTTGGAGGGAGATGACACTAATTATATGTATATCCATAAGGAAGGGACCTAGTTTGGATAATTTTTGCAAAAAGTGCTGAGAAATTACTTGATTTTGCATGCAAGAGTATTATGCAGAATACTTTAGAAATTGATCTGGATATTCATAAGGATGTTGAAAGATGCTTTTTGATTATCTTCATAGACAGGGCAAAAGTTAAATTTAATTTACAAGCTAATTTTCACAAAATACATTTTAGGAATATCTTTTTATTTTCATTCCATGATTCCAGCTATGCTTTTTTGAGGTGATTCCCTAGTATTTTTCTTAATTAGGGTAGAAGTACTTTTACTAGTACTTTTGTTAATCAAGGCCTTATTCTCAGCACCTGTACTTTTACAATGATTATCTCCGATTGGTTGCTTCAGGATAAAACCCTTTATGTGTTGGTCTTGGGTTTATTAGGCACGTGTAGTCATAAAATACTTTTTGTGCATTTCACCTATTTTGCCACTAGGTGGCATCAGTATGCTATGAAGTCTTTGACTTTCCTTGGATTTCAAAATAAAAGTATTTCTATTCCATAATGATATAGCACCAACATATTACACAGCAAATAACTTTAAAGGTGTGTTATATGTAACATTTTGTGCACATTTTGTTTTAAGGAACATTTAGTGTATCTTGTGGGATTTTTAGAGGTTTTTAATTTTAAAATAGGTTTTTTCTAGCACATAAAAAACAAATGTCTAGATTATTTACTTTTAACCTAGAAAAAATATTCATGTTTACTGTTAATCAGATTTCCTAAGCAGTTATTATTACCTGACTAGGATACATTGTTACATTTTAAAAGGACTATGCAATTAGAAATGAATAATGTATCGCTCATATATGATGCATTGCAAACATTATACCTTACAATTGTCTTATTGACCTTAGTAGACACAGTTCAAATGTTACACTCTGCAGGAAGGTTCATGCCTTCACTCTATTCAATTTTCATGCAAGCAATACTATAGATAGGGGATCACAAGGCACATTGTACATATTACAGGTAGTCCCCGGGTTACATACAAGATAGGGACTGTAGGTTTGTTCTTAAGTTGAATTTGTATGTAAGTTGGAACATGTACATTAATATAATAAAGGCAATTAGGACAGATGTTTGTCTCATATTATTAGGCAGTGTGGTGTCAGTTACTGTATAAAATCCTCACTGTGAGCTAATCACAAACAAAGCAAAAAAAGAAAAAACCTTATGGAGCCTAGACTTTCATTAACTTCTGGAGCAAGCTGTGCTTTGATATGCAAAATGAAACAACTGCAGAGTTTGTATTGGTCATTATGGAGTTACAAGATGCTACAGATGACCTCAGCTCTTAACATCACCCACAACCTTAGCTGTGTTTAGCAAATGATTTCTTCTGCAAGTCATGCCCCATCAAGCCTCAATCCAGCACACATGCGAGCAGGGCATTCGTATCTAGGATGTCCGTATGTCGGATGTCCTTAACCCGGGGACTATCTGTATATGTACATATAGTCACTGTTCCCTTATTCCAACATCAAAAACCCAGCAACACCTGATTTGCACCAGGCTGCAACAACATTTTTTTTTAGATATTGTATATTGCTTATACCAGGTACAAATATTTGAAGTATAAAGTGTACACATCTTAAAGATTGTATAATAAATGTATCATGATTAACATGTGATGTAAATAAAATAACACTGATCAGCCAAAATCTTACAACTGTCCAATATTGTATAGGCCGCCCTTCTGCGAAGTTGCTAGCTTTAATAATTCACTCAAAATATCTTAATAGAACAAGTATTTGTTTTGTGTTTTGTATTGCATTTTTCTATACCTGACCTTGATAACAAAAACAAGAGCAAACCTTCCAAATAAAACAAAAAGACAAAAATAAATTCAGATGCATTATGAGCATGACAGCACAACCCTAGGAATTCTGAACCTTCCTTGTAGTATTGTTGGATAAATTGTCCTCATCTTATCATTTATATTCACATACAGTTGCAATAAAGAAATAAAACTAATAGTGACATAATACATGCAAAACAAGATTTATCTTTGTTGAGCTGTCAGTTCTTGTTTTCATCTGGTAATTTGTTTAAGAACAGAGCTGCAGAGTTTGATGAAAATATTTTAAAACAAGTATTTGGAAATCCGGGGGTATCCCATTACATAAGTCCTAGGCTCTTTGTGCTTAGCATCACGAGTCATGTTGGAATCTGCATTCCACTAACATAGCGGATTCAAGAATCCTTGCTTCAAAATAGCAGCAATGATTACTGAAGAGGAATGGTTATTAGCAAGAAATATGTCTGTTTTGTCATTTGAAGGGAAGGCTCTTTTATTTAAAAAAAATATCCTAAAACCTAAAGTATATCTAAAGTTTAAAGCTTTTTTTTTTTACTTAGTTGTATAGAGTGGAGAATGAGTATAACCCTGGCCACTTTTTTTTCTTCTTTTGCCATTTCTATCCCAGTGAGGAGGTCATCCTCTATATTTTACCCTGACACAATACAATGAGAGACAAAATATCTAGAAAATAAAGGAAATCCCACTGTAGATGTAATTTTAATAGTTTATAACAGGGGTCGGCAAAGCTTTATGACCATTAGGCCATTTATGGGGTGGGCGGGAGCACACTAGGCCTGACCCGCCCCAATGGCTCCCCCCACAAGGGAACGGCCCCTGAAGGGAAATCCCTCTCCTCCGTATGCATTGCGGAGCAGAGGGATTTACCTTCAGGGAGCTTCCCCTATTTACCGTGGCGGCCGAAGTATTAATGCCGGCTGCGTTAAATAGGGGAGCAACTGCAAGGGGGTGGGACCGCAGCTCCGGCGGCTCCAGCATTAACCCCGAAACGAATTACCGGCTAGGCCGTATCTGGCCTAAAGGCCGGAGTTTGCCGGCCCCTGATTTATAAGGTAACTGGGCAAGAGAAGCCAATATATACGTGGCAGCTCCAAACTCCAGGAGTGTCTTGTTAACCTTATGATAGAAGGGGAGTCATTCTAAAACTGCAGTCAGGTTTTCAGCCTCCTTAGATAACATAGCAAGCATTTAGGGCTCATTGATTTCTTCGGAACCTTCTGCTGCACACTTTAGTTGATTGACCCTTGGCACACAACGATACACCATATACTGCAGAACATGACTACCAAATGTCAAGGCAAGATTGTGGTTAACATGGAACTGCTTCCTGTGGGGAAATATTTTATTAGATAAGGAGAATACTGTTTATGTACAGCTTGTCTTGTCCAAATACACGACTCCTGCTCATCAGTGGGAAAAGCCTTCTTGACTCTAGTTTTTGCCAATGCCATAACTATTTGGAGCTGGCAGCCTCTATGTATGGCTAGAGAGCACAATAGGACTTAATAAAGGTGGAAAAGGGGTATGCAACTAAATCTGTTTTTTTCACATTTTAAAGGAGCCCACTAGTATTTATCTTCTAGACCATTCTCAAATGAGTGCAGTAGTCTTATTTTTCTATACAAAATTTATATAGGGATGCTATGGATAGATGTTTTAGCCAACTCCCTATACACCTTAGTGTTGCTCATTGGGTCTGCCTCTTCAAAAAACAGATCAATTGTAAGACAAATGAAACATCTATGATGTGTCTTACTAATGTTAAAATTACTGCAGATTTGCAGGTTTTATTGAAATTTTAAATTTCGAAAAGTGTAAATACTATACCTTATTAGATTTAAACAACAAAATGTATTAACACTGTTGATGTCATCAATGAGTTTAGAGTAACTTGTGGTCCTTCCAGTCCATCACCCATGATAGTCTATCTTCTCCAGTCTTAAAGAATTTTAACAAATCAGGCTTGTTGTGTTTGGTGTTGTGTAAATACATTTTAAATAGAACATTATTTACCTACACAACTAAGGGCTCTGCTTATCAACGTTCAGACATCTTTCACCATAGATTTACACAAAGTAATGAATGGCGAAGGAAATTCCAAGAGGGGTTCCTAAAGTAACAGGATTTGAATTGCCAAGCCTGAATTATATAAAGCTATTATATAATATATTAATATATAAAGCTTAAAGAGAAAGGGAAGGAGAAAAAGGCAGGCTTTTAGCGGCAAATCTTAGCAATGTGTGTTATTTTATTGTGATATGTTTAGATGCTAATTCTTACATAGATCCACTGTACACTAATAAACAGTTGTTAAACATACAGAAAAGATAGTTAAATGTGAATAAATAAGGTTACAAACAATTGAGTGATACGTTTGGTAATTTAAATTTCTCAAACAGTACAAAACAATCTCCATCCCAAAGCGTTTCGCCATTTGTTACAACCATGGAAAATCAGAATGTCAATGAGCAAGTCATTGTGGACAGACCTCTAATGAAAAGGATTATCAATGTGAAATGAAGCAGAATCCTCATTGATCTCCTGAACGTTCCATATGCTATAGAATATTTTTTCATGTGTGATTTAAAATCTAATTTTTATGTATCAGTCAACAATACAACAATTAAGAATAAACAAAATAGCAAAAATAATGGAGTACTAAACAAAATGAATATACTTATAGGTTAGAGGCCGCAAAGAATATGCTTACCATACCAATTTAATGTTCTGTTATAATTTAAGTATTTTAAATTCGACAAAACAAAAGGGTAATTCCCCAGTACCAGTAATGGGTAATTCATTCAGAAAAAAATATCTGCTATTACTTTCAAGAGAGCTATTTTTTAAAAAAACTATATGTTATTTTCTCTAGAGATAAATCTTGGTAAGTTACATTTAAACATTTTCTTCTAAAGAAGAAGAACCTCAGTGGGCGGTGTTTCCCAAGGCATATTAGAAGGTGTAAAAATGATTTCCCAAAATATATTTTTGAGTTTTAGTCATTTCACAGCAGAAACCAAATCAAAGCAAGGTTTAGTTTTTAGCTAAATAATTAGCAGAGAAGGGCAACTGAATGTCAACAGTGCAAGACAATTTTTATTGTAATTCTAATTTTCTTCCTGGACCCCAGGACACTTGTAATCAGATGTGTTTTTCTCCTGGTATTTTGCTGCACATTTGTTCCAGCATTAGACTATTCCCATTTGAATTGCTTGTGGAATTAATTTAAAGCTCATACATATACAAACTTCCTGTAGAGATGCACTTCCCTATGTGCCAGCTTGCATCTAGGGACTGTTTAAATAATTTATCTGCATGGTGAAAATAGGTTCAGTACACAATACACAGCTATACATGACTATGGGGATCTTCTTATCCAGGCTTTAAATATTTTGCGGTATTTATAATATTATATATATATATATATATATATATATATATATATATATATAAAAACACACACCTTTTTTAATGTTTTCTATAAAACACATACATTTTACTTTTGTCATTTACTGTAGGCAGATAAAGTAGGGTATTCAAAGTGCTTCCAGGTGAGGCTAGAGGTTTTCTACATCTCATTTCTTTGATATTTACAGATGGTGGTACTTGGAACATGAAACTGTAAGTGGTACATGGAATGTCTGGCCTTCTTTTAAAAAAAAAAACAGGTTTTGAGTCATTCAGAAAATTCTGACAGCTGTGGGAACAAAGCATGCTCGCCAGATCTACAAACTGCCAATCTTAAAATTACAGTTGAGCAGTTTCACTTGTACTAGTAGGCTGTGTACCCGCAGTGTGTTTAAAAGAAAAATTCACATATTAGACTAAAGTGTATTTTTCACTGTGAATGTATAGCTTCAGTCAAGTTGAAAGGCAGGTCTACATGAGGACGAGTACTTATTTTATGTCGGAACTTTGGACAGAGGTGCATAGTGAACCAGGGACTGGCAGGTGTGCTTTCTACCATGGTTAGCAGGGCACTGTCAGGCCAAGGCAGATTTGGGACACTTCCAAAATAAGCTTTTACTTTTCATATTGTACATTTATTAGACCCTTATTATTTCAGGGTCTCGGTAAAGTATCCTGCAAATCTAAGTGGTGCAAACTAGGTAGGTAAAAAGCATGAACAATTTGCCAGTCTGTACATTGCATTTTATAAACTAGTGCTGAAATATATGGCCCAGAGAATAAAAAAAAAATGTAATCACACATTAAATCATAGCTATAGATAATGCCACTGTAGTCCTGTACTCCACCTTTGCAATTTACCTATGTCTAAATTTAAAATAACCCCTGGATCCAAAAAATCTTGCATGGGCAATCAACATTGGTCATACTTACGTTTCAATCGTCATATGATCAATAAATATCTACTGGCAAAAATGTGCAAAATGTTAAAAAAAGAACATTGTTACAATAGCTTCTGACTATAAGCAGTGTGCACTTGGCTTGATTGGATAAATGAAGAGCTGATTCGGGAAAGCTTACTGGACTTCTACATTGTGCATGGAAGCGTGACAACAGAATTTTAATTTGTGCTTGAGATAACATTTGGGCAGAGAGCATGAAATGCATCTCGCCTGCCTTAAGCCATGGACAAAGTAAAGCATGAACTTTCCCCCAACAGCATCCGGCCTGTATGCTCAGAAACACGTCAGGTCATCTCTCGTCCTGCTAATGTAATTGTTTACTTTTAGCATTTATTGATTACATATTCATTACATAAAAGGGGTCTTTTTTTTACATTGCACGCTTGTGCAAACAGGAATATCGCTCCTCTTTTCTCCTATCTATTCTTCTACTAGTTTATGTGTCCAGTATGGGAGAGTCAGACAGCGGACGGACCGTAAATGACAGAATTCAGGTAACCACTGATGCTACTAATAAAGTGTCAAACATAAAACAAATATAAATATTTCATAAGTTAGTGTGCTAATTTATATCACTTTATTTACAGTTACGACGATAAAACTATGTATTGACATTAGTTTATAAAATCAAAAAAAAATGTGCAGGATTTTTTTCTTTATCTTTTAAAATTTCATTTTAATTTCTTGATTCTCATGTTATACAGAAAAAAAAATTATTTTATATATTGCAATCTGTTTATATGTTACCTACATACTCTCAGGACAGGAGAATTGCTTTGTGGATCTGTAACTTTTTTTACAAGCATTACACAAAGTTCTCTAAATGAATTCTTTCACACTTCACAACAGCAGGGGATCTGAACAATGAGAGCTGCTGATTTGTGTAATTATACTGTCCATTTAAATAATCAATCTATTTAAGGGCTTGATGATTTTTATGTAACTATGTTTAATGAATAATGGTGGTAATAAAGCAAAACAATGAATTCATTCCTTCAATCATGTTTATAATTAGATAGGCTGTTTTTTTTTGATTTTAATAGTTTTTTTTTTAAACTATGGAGTAGTTCAGGTTATACAGAGATTGTCCACTTTGTCTCACAATACCCAAATATCCAAGGTATAATAATCCAAGGTATTTATTTTTGCCTGAAAATAGCATTAATATAAACCTAGGACACAAAATGCACAGTGCAGAACAGTATGAAATGTAAATGCCAATAAAAGTATTGTGATTAAATATATCTATGGTGTACAGGTTAAACCATTTTGTACTTTTAAAGCTAATTGTGTTTGGCGATGACATTGCATCCTCATGTAACGTGTATAACAAATTCCTCTCCTCTGCTGAAAACCCTTTCCCCAGCTGTTTTTTTTATTAATAGTATTATTTTGTGGGGGGTTTTAGGTGTGCTTTAAACATATAGTGTAAAGTATGTCAACCAAAGTCAAAACTAAGTGCTTGGGTGCATTTGTGTTTACATCCTTACTGCTGCATTTTTATTTTTTTTTTAAAAAGAGGGATGATTTGCAATGAAATCAAGTTAAACATGAACTAATAAAACATGTATGAAAAATGTTTTAAGTCCATATGTAATATTATAACTTCTAATGTAAACTTCATTGGGACCTAAAGGTCAAGTGAATAGTCCAGTTGCTTTTGATTCATGTTAAGTTTTCCTAAATGAATCCCTCTTCCTTTGTTGCCACCTCGTGGTGAAATGTGGCATGGTGGTTGTTCCAGTAAAATTCTCTTCTATGAATAAAAATTATTATGTGATACTTTACAAGGTCTGATTACTACAAAGAGGGTCAGCTTTTTACCAGGCTGCTGAGGGCGAGGGATCTTTCTGTTATATAATTTAGAAGTATTAGAAAGAGAAAAAGAAGTTGTGTTGATCCTGGGAATTTTTTTTTTCCCTAGAGCTTGATTTTCAAAAGCTAAATGTCATTTCTCACAAAATAATGTGGTTTAAAGCAAAAGGAAATGCATTATTTGTAATTCCCATTCTATAAACAGAGGCTTAAAATCAGGCCTTCCAATAGCTGAATTTCCACAATGCCAAAGAAAGAATAACTGCTTCTTATTATATTCGTCTAGATTTCTTGTCCACAAATTTGTTGTATTTATAGTATTTCCCATGGACCTTTGCCCAGAGATGACTACTTTTGACTCATAAACGTGAAAACAGATGTGTGTGGATGTTTCTTCATTCTCCCCAGGGCATTTCAATGACTCTGAAAATGTACAAATGTATAGAGCGGTGAAAGCGAATCAAGTTATCTCGCTATAAGATATATGATATCCGTGAGAGGCTTGTAAGGGGCTAGGAGGTCTATTTATAAAGAGGTGGCTTTTAGATACTCTATTTTTTATGCATCTGATTACTATGTTATAAACACATTCATTCAGAATATATTCAAAAATATTTTATTTGGTGTTATTAATGCCATGCTTTATTTCACCTAATTTGGCGATTAGATGCATTATACATTGGAAAAAAGGAAATGATCAACCTTTTTTATAGCTGTAATTATATCATTATAGTGGCAGTAAGAAGCCCATATTTTTTATTGCAGCTGACGATCTTCATTTTTAAAAGTGGTGTTCACTCCCCCTCCAAAAAAAAAAGAAACACTTCAGATCTCCATTGTGGCCTATGGTGTTCACCAAGTGGTAATGCTACCTGCCTATCAGTAAAGTGGTGATCAGGCTTAATGTCACTTTATAAAAAGACAAAAAAGATGATTATCACTGCAAATATTTTTTAGCATATTTTGCCCCCCTACCTATCTAGTGCCCCTCTATTGTAGGTATTTTTGCAGAGTAGCAAAGAATGGAATTGATCCTGAATTTAATCAACCACAATACAACACCAAATCAGAAATTTGTATACTTACCTTGCGTAATTTTGGTTTTCTGGCTCATATTCATGCACAGCACACAACGAGTGGGAATGCCTCCCACATAAAGTAGTTATTACCCCCTGCTCATGTTCGTTGAACCAGTGTGATCATTCCTATGCTGCCACAATGCCAAGAAAAATGTGTTTAAATGCTTTTGCGGTCTGAAAAGGCAAACTGCTGCTATGCGCCTAGGAACAGCAAACCATACTGCAGGTTATCATGTTGGCATGCATTGCCTTTGCATTTATGGAGCCAGTACATTTCTTCATTTAGAGAAGGACAAGTAACCCTGCATAAGCCAGAAGCAACATGTTGCTCCCAAGAACTGTGCTGCAATTCCACATCAAAGCAAATGCAACTGCATTGATATTACTTAAATAAAACAACACAGCCATGTTCTCCTATTCTGATCATAAAATGTAAGTATCAAATCCTGATTCAACTTTTACTCACCTTTTTACAATTGCAGAATGTGATATGTGAACACTAGACATGCAAATGACTGTAGGAAAGGCAACATTTACAAAAGAACATGCCCCGGGTCACAGAGAGGACTGTAGAACATCATTTTACCATGATTACATTGCATTTTAAGATTAGGAAAATCAATGTTTATTTTATTGCTACTAATTTTTTACATTTTGTCAGATGAACTCTGTGTGTGGAGGGCTACATGTTATTCAACAGCGAGGTCATAGTAATCCTGCTCTTTTATTTTACAAAATATATAATACTGTAATTCTCCTGATTTAAATCAAGAGTACAATTGGATTATTAACATTAGTAAGGCTGCCAATTGGAAATCTTTGCATTAGGCTATGATAAAATAGATGTGATTACATTAATCTACACCTTATCATGCTAAGCAGCCTACAGTATCTATCTGAAGCTCTGCAAGTTTTAGAATGTTTAATGTACCTTCCTTATTTTATCACCTCCAAGTAAACCTTTTGTGTTACTAACTTATCTTAGGGAAACCAGCAAACTCTGCTTTATACTTCTGCATTAAACTGTAGGATTCTTGTTACGTGTATGTTTCTTACACCTTTACAGCAGGAGATATGAGCATATGCAATGAGAATCTTAAGAATGCCAAATCCCAGCTCTGACACAGCATTCCTATACAACCCAGCAGAAAGAAAACACCTATCATCTTACAATAGAATAAAGAGCATCTTAAAAAAAGATCACAGCAGGTGCTCTTTTTTCTATTAAACATATAAAGCGAGATCTAAAACAGGAAATACAACCATTATTAAATCATAGTTGGATCTTTGATTTTCTTTTCTTTTTGTGCTGCAGTATTCGTGACAGTGGGGAAGGATCACAGGAAAATGAAAGCTTTTTAGCTGTCATTACTGTTTGCACATTGTGCATTGTGGGAGCTTACATTGCAAGACATCTTGTGAACATCCAGAAATGCCAAAATGAAATATTTTTAAGCTGTTACTTTAGTCGGCAGTCATAAGAATATTTACTATGTAAAGTAACTAGCTATAAACACATAGTACTCCTGATGTTTTCTTCGCTGGAAGTCTTCATAGCTCCTCCAAGCTGAATGCTAGCTGTGCCATTCTTCAGTAAGTATTGATAGCTCTCCGTGGTATATCAGACAGTGTTGTACTTATATCTGTACACATTAAGAGGTTTATTTTGTAAGGTAAAACAGCAGAAACTCATCTGAATCAGAAACTATATTACTGACTTCCGTAGACCTATAAAAGCTGAAAAAGTATTGGCTGCTTATACACTTTTTACATCTGTGTTTTGAACATGTTTTTTTTTTTGCAATGCTAGTATTGAAACATGAACACAATGCTTGAAAAACATTTTTGCTTTTATGCTTTGCAGCAGGAACAAACTCTTTTTTTTCTAGGGTAACATTTGATTCTTTGAAACTATCACTGGTCAAACTAGACAAGAAAACATTATTTTTGCCTTTAAAAGTATTTAAAATTATTATTGGGCAACGCTACCACTAAAAGAAGGCTTTGTTAATCCCCCAACTCCCACTGCCAAAATGTAAAAAATAATCCTTATCCATATAATATTGAAGCATATAGGAACTGGAGGTTAATTGCTAATGAAAACCCCCTCAAGATAGAAGAAACTGTGACCTTTTTCTCTGAAACAATGGTAGATAAAAGGAAGTTGCATTTAAGCTTTGGCTGTCTAATAACCTTCCATGACATCCATTGATTAAGTATCATGACTTATTACATTTATTGCACCTTCCTTTCCCTACATCATAGACCAAAAGCTTTAGATTCACTTGACACAGATGTCTCCATCCATTATCTTTAAGCATCATTAGAACACTTAGAACTTTTAATTAATTTTAGGGTTGTTTTTTCAAGAAAGATATACAGACAGGTTAAGCAAATCCTGCTTTGCCCCCAGTTTATATACTACTGCTCATGTAGGAGGAATGCAATCTACAGGTGAACTGTCTTGAAACCCATTAGGATATTAAACTTTTCCTGTAGGCTTTAGGACAATTTACCTGAATGTGCAGCAAGTCATCAACATAGGTGGAAGATCCAATAGTTAGGTCATCCTGGCCTAGGCAAGGAACAATGACGTGGAGAAATTGCCTTTTAAGTTTTTGGAATAAATGTGCATATTTGTAATTGGGTGGATGGGGAAGCAAAGGAAAACCAAATTTGAGCCTGAAGGTCAACTTCAGGCAGCTTATTAAAAGTACAAAACATTTAACATATTACCTCCAATGATGAACTTCACATTTGAGAAAATTTTGGGCAAAATTGGCATATGCAGCTTGGTTATCCTGCTAAATGAAAAAAACTCATCTTTTGTTAAACTGGCCATGAATAAGACATTTACCCTTATATCTCATTAGATACTGAATAGGAAAGGTATCAGATGCACTAAGCTATAGTTTGCTTGTACTCACATTTACATTTGAATTTAAAGTAAAGAAGTTGCAAGTAAGAGGATTCTTTATTACAGAAGACACTGATGATGTATCTTCTGCAGTAAAATAAACTTATCTGTCTGTTCGTAATTATTTAACCAAACTCACCTCCTTGCTCCATCACTGGAATTTTCACCTATTCCTCTTGTAGATTTAGGATTTCTATTTTGATTGGCCAGGCTGAAATCATGTACATCATGCCCAGCAGCCAGCCAGGGAACTGTACCCTGAGGTCATACACTGAGATGTCAATGTACATTATAAAGAAGAATGTGAACAAGCATGTTACTTCTGCAATAATGAACCTGCCTTCTCATATGTTTTTAAATGAGGTTTAGTTCCAGGTAGGGGACAGGTTGAATTGCTATCATCAGAAGCATGCAGTTACCTCCTGCACTTAGAACCAATCAGAAAATCTATCAGGATATATGATTAGGAACTGTTGGCTGGTGTTGTCTGTAATCATCCAGAGATACAAGAAATGGTAGATCAGGTATTGAAGTCTACAAGTACTTTTAAATAATATCTGCTGATAATACGTATACCTGTACATTTTCCATACTAGTGATTCTTTTAGAAAATGTCCCCTTAATTGTTATCAGGCCTGGTGAGATTGGAATCAAAAACTGTCTCTTGCCTCGAAAAAGGTAATGCAGATAACCATTGCAGCCACGTTGACCTTCATGAATAATTTACCATTGCTTATTATGTCATTCTTCAGAGAAGCAAATGGAGCTATTTTGAGAATGCTGCTGGGATTCATCAAGTAAAATATACAGCTTTCCAAGCCCTAAATAACTTCTTCTGGATAAACTGGCTTCAGTATTGCTCCCAAGCTGCAAAGATCTTTTTACTACAAGCCATAAATTCAGTACAATTATGGGACTTGAAGTAATGCAACTGGTAGAAGCAAACATTCATCAGAAAATGTCATTAATTAAATAACATTGCCAGTTAGTCAGATATGTAAAAAACCTCAAAGGCGAAGGACTTTTTGAGAATCCTGCATTACTCTGGCACTCACTAGGAAATGTGATTAAAAATTCATGTTTCCCCTTTTATCAAATCTGATACATGATCTTATCATGTGGCCGAATTTGTCCACTAGGTGGCAGTGCAACACAGACCCAGATTGCCCTTTTGAAATCTGCTCAATTTCATATATTTGCTGCTACAAACATCAGTTACCTAGACTTAAACTGCTTAAAAAGCATACTAGTAGAAAGAAGCCTGCCATGCGTGCATTCTAGAAGTCATCAGAAATCAAGTTGGAAAATACTAACAATAGTCAGAGTTTGACTAGACCAATCCTATTTTGTTAAAATATTTGCTATTGTAATACATAAAAATAATGTTAGCTTTCATTTGCCATAATTAATGCACCCATACAAATTCTCAAGTCAAAACATTTGTATACACTGTAAAAGGAATAGGCAAGAGGTTTTATATACAGTGTAGTGTTTTGCTAACTGCTATAGTAGGTAGAGATAGATATATAAATTAAACACATTGATTATATACAGATGTTTTCCACTCAGTATGAACCATGAATTGACATAATAAATTTATGCATTCAACATAAGCAATAGAAATTAATTTGCTGTATTATTCCCTGTGTGTGAAGGATTTTTCAAATATTGCTGCTTGTATGGGAAAGTACATACACATTCCTAGATTGTAAGCTCTTTGGGGGCAGGGTCCTCTCTTCCTGTGTTACTGTCTGCATCTGTCTGTCATTTGCAACCCCTATTTAATGTACAGCGCTGTGTAATATGTTGGAGCTAATAAAATCCAGGTTTAATAATAAAAATATGAGCCCAAAACAAACCTGAGAACTAAGATGGCAATTAGAACCTATGTGTGTGATCAACATTTTTAAAAGCAATACAGTTACATTCTACATTCAAACCTTTACATTATCAGATCATTTTTTAAGACAAGCTTTTAAAACATACCTCGTTTTTGACCTGAGCAATACTGATATACACATGTTTGCAAACTGCTAAGAAAAGTATGTGATAAAGATATTTGTGAAAGTTGGGAAAAAGTGAAAATGGTCAAAAAGTCAGATAAGGACATGTACAGTACCCGGCTGCATTGGTAAGAGTACATGATCACAGCAACAATTCTTTTAAAATCAATAATGTATTGTGGTGATTGTCCATCTTTCAATTTTATGAGTATCCAGGGGCTAATACAGTAAAGTAAAAAGTAAAAAAACTGCAAGGTTCATATTGAATAATAACCCTTACCATATACTAGTCCTTAAAAATGGTTGGCAGGATGGCCAGACCATATTCCTATTTCTATATCAGTGTTCTAAAATTGCATTGTGCCTTAGCTGGGTTGTAGTAAGACATGGCACTGGCATTGGTCTTATCCCCTGTTGTTTTTGGTAAGATCTGCCTATCTATAGCTATCTTTAAACATGTATTGGCAGCACAGTGACACTTACAGTAAATGCCCACTGTAAGTAATGTAAGGTAAAGTTGCTCAAGATTTTTTTCCATACAAAACATTTTCCCTTTTTATGGCAAAAAGTAAAGCATAGCATACAGTACTGACCAATAACTTCACATGCACTGGAATTTAAATTATTATTATTTGTGTTAAAATACTCTCTGCAATTCTTTTACTGTTACCTGTGATTTATTTGTAATTTGATGTCCTGCTTTTCTGTTAAGGAATGGGTGAGCCAAAGTAGGAACACGTTCTTATATGCTAGCACATACAGGCCTTTAGGAGCTCGTATTATGAGAGAGAACATTATGCTCTAAAAATCAAAGTCTTGGAACAAGCAAGTATTAAATGTTAATGCATAAAATATTATTACAGGAAATCAAAAATAAAATCATAGTCAATATTATAAACCTATAAATAACCAACCAGTAAAACTAAGAATTATAGTTATGATTTAACCGTGGAAAAGTGATTGATTTTTACAGGTTGCTGTTTATTATTGCTATTTGCAATGTTATTATAAATATAACAATTGGGTGATAAAAATAAAATAGAGTGCAGAGTTTCCACTTTCACAGGACATGGATTAGTCATCATAGACCTCTTACCTGTAGTAGATTTTTTCATGCACAGCACATGGCACGTTTTATAGGAATAATCTATTTATCCAGGCTGCAACTTACACACCAGAGGGGGATTTACCGTCTGAGTTCACTTGGGTGAGTCCCCAGTCTACTTTTTCACCTGCATGAAAAGGCTTTACAGTGCTCCTTTAGATGTTCAGCCTAGGGAAATCCCATTACTTGAGCACCCTGCTTGCCAGTATGTTGTTGAGAAGTGAAAATCTGCAGGCATCTCAGTGCTTCATCTAAATTTAATTTTGGCTATTACTTCTCAAGCGGGATTTACTATCTTTTTGTGTTGCTGGTAGTCCAAAGGTTTTATGATTGAGAATGTGTAGCGAATACTAATCCTATTACATGCAACATTTAAAGTTTGACTATATCCCTACCTTCTATCTTTCCCAGTTGTACAACTCCCTCTCTTGTTCTTCAGATCAATCAAACAAGTTTCTGGACATTTACAAAAAGTTATTTTGCTTTCTCTCTCATAGCTTGGCGTTGCACTTCAGCAGTTTAGAATCGAAAAGTAATTGGTTCTCTCCACAAAGTCATATTGGGCTTTTTGATTTGGGAACCACAACATATACGGGTATGTCATACTGCCCTCATTCTCAATCTTATACACGGATATATCAGATCCAGTGAGATATTGCCTGGGCAATATGCCATCACTGGACAGCCACCTGTAAAAAAACCTTTAGACTAAGCTAAGTCATACTGAAAGTCTGGATGAAGCAGTGATGTATGAACTTCCCATATGATTTATTAATATTTGCAGACAAGCTTCTTTGCGTTGATGACTAGCTGCACAGCTGATATCCTACGGGATCTGAAAAAGGTACTTTTAGGAAAAACAGGAGGCCACTTTACATAAATGGAGCAATCCTGTGGTAAGGCTATAGACTTTAAAGTGCCCTTAAAAAAAACTGGGCTTTAAACTATGTACTCAAACTGTAGAAGAATAATTATTATTATTATTACACAGTATTTATATAGCACCGACATATTACACAGTGCTTTACAAGGTCTATAGTCATGTCCTTAGCTGTCCCTCAAAAGAGCTCACAATCTAATGTCCCTACTGCTGTCATATGTCTTTAATGCAGTCCAAGGTCAATTTTGGGGGTAAACCAATTAACCTAACTGAATGTTTTTGGAATGTAGGAGGAAACCGGGGTACCCCATTTTTATTTTTGTGTACAAAATTATAAAAGGGTCAAGAATCTAATATGTTAGGGACCCCTGCTTTAGAATAATTCAACATTTAGGAAGTATCTCACATACAATGGACCTTTTATTATAAGCTATATCTGAATATAACTTTTATTTCTTTGCTTTGTGAACCAAACAAGCAAGAAGTGTGTTTAGCACATATTTCTAAGTGTATTATAATACATTCCAATGAAGCAAACAGGGATTATGAT
This sequence comes from Pyxicephalus adspersus, assembly GCF_032062135.1. Taxonomy (NCBI): domain Eukaryota; kingdom Metazoa; phylum Chordata; class Amphibia; order Anura; family Pyxicephalidae; genus Pyxicephalus; species Pyxicephalus adspersus. The sequence continues at coordinate 27,077,509 of NC_092867.1, forward strand.
ACACATGTGATACACAGTAGTTCAGAATTCTCTATTTGTGTTTATTGTATATGTCTTTTATAATCAGGGATGCTAAAGAGAAACATATCATATTTACAAACACCTATAGAACTATTTCTCATTCATATAGTAAGTCACACTATATTTGAACAGTAGATGGGGCACTTATACTTAATATTTGGATCACTTTTGAAGAGAACTACAGAATCATAAGTTTCACACAGGAATTTAGGAAATGTGCAGCCCATTCTGTAAATAAACTGTTTATGGAATATTACACACTACCGCTCTTCTGGGGCATGGCAAATGTGTTAAATAGATTGTATTAATGACTGATCGTATGTATATTAAAATAAGTATGTTTAGACTATGGAGCATCTAAATAAACTCTACTGTCTCCTAGACGTGTATTCATTAAACATACCGTAGTCATTCATAATGTGGAGACACAAGTTACATAGTAATACTAAATATTAGTAACCACAGTAAGTAGATTGCAGACAGACAAACCATATTTGTGAGCCTGTGTATAAGTACCATGTTTACTTTTTGTGTTAACTTGGTTTTATTTCTTTTAGGCAAAAATAAGTAAATTTGGTCTCAAAATCAGAATATAATCATAAAGCCTCTGGTTAGATACTATAGGTCTGATTGGAGTTTGGGGCTTTTTCAAGCTCCAGCAGAATGTTGGCAATCTGATTTTCAAAGTTACTTTACCTGTCCTTGACAGGGATTGTAGGCTGCCAGATTGTAAGAGCTGTCATTGTCTAGCAGCGAGATAGTGGGGCTGTATTATACCTGTCTTTGACAAATTCCAGATTAAAGTTTCTGAATCTTTTTGGCGATATACTTTAGTGTAGCGATTTTTCATATTTAATTTTTAGCATGAACTATGTAGTGCAAGGGCCTATTACAATGAATATACCTTAAATTAATTATTTAAAAAGACCCCCTCCCCATGCTGCATTGATATTCACAAATATAAGGAAATTATAAAGGATACCTATGCTAGGAAAAATATCTTTGACTTCAGTAGTCACATGGTAGGGTCCAACATGCAGCAAGTGAAAAGAGAAATCTGTGTATGCATACTTGTTCAAAGTCGGTGACTTAAAAAGCATTGAAACTATTCTATAAATATTTTGGTGGAAGGTGCCACTAGATTTTGGGGTCATCAGATAGAAGAAGATTAAAAAGTACAAAGTTGTACACAAGCCATAAGTGTCCTTGAAACACTTGCACACCCTAGGTAAAAACTGGACTGAAAAAATAATATGCTAAGAATGATGAATAGTAGCTCAGTATAATGCATAGAAATGCATTTAGTTAAAAAAAATATTTTTACCACATTTCATAGACTTTTTTTTCCAGGTTGCAAGGTTGTCATCACATCTTTTGCATGGAACAACCATAGGTATGAATATAAAATATGTAGTGACTACAAGAGAAGCTGGAACTGGACTACAACACAGCTGGAACTTGTATAAACAGATGTCATCCTTTATCTGAGCTTTGCCCAGAATGATCTCTAAAAGTATGGAAAAGATAAATGAATGGAGACAGTTTATGTTTTTTACTTGGCTGGTTCAAATAGTGAAACATATCGGCTATATAGTACTTGTTTCTTCCTTATTGCAGGCAAGAGCTTTCCTCCATTATTCCTCACTGTCAGCTCACCAGTCTCATTTAGATATAGTAAGTGACAGTAAGCAGCATGACTAATAGCTTCAGTAAACTGATGACAATAACTACACAAGATAACAATAACATTATATCACAGCAGATAAAGATGTTCGAAAACCTGATCAGGGTGTACCTGAATAGAGGCATTAAGTCGTAGGCACATTGCAACAACAACATAGTTAAATGCTGTTGTGCATGATGTTTTTTACAAGCATATGTGGGTATCCATATCTTCCCTGGCTAGTACTGCTTGGATCAGGGAAGAAGTAGAGGGTGACGAAATAAAGCCACCCCAAAAATTAAAACAAGTATTACAGATAATACTTTATCTATCAAAGAAGATATGTATAGAGAAATATATACGCTGTCTATATATAATATAATATATAAATATATATACTGCTGTTTTCTTTCTGAAAATGACCGGCACTGACTGTGGTTTAAATGCTCTTTGTGTCAGTGAAGCAGAACAAGTTTGCAGCAAATTAAATAATATATGGTGAGAGCTGCTAATATGCATTTTAGTTGACTTTATGAAAATATTCGGTGACTGAATAAAAATATTAAAACCATTGTCGGTATGGGCAGGTTCAGACCCATTGTAGAAACAAGGCTTCTCGTGTCTGGCACCTTTTCAGTAGAACAGCCACCTGCGCCAAAGCACTGGTTAATGTAACCATTGTTAGCAGAGTTAACATGGGGTGGCAGTGAGTAGTATTGAAGTGCTTACTGATGCCCCCATCCATTCTCTGTTTGACTGCCTCTTCTAAATGCTACATGAGCATCGCCCCCAGAGGCAGTCGTTGATTGGCAGCATCAGTAACCACACCACAACCTCACCATTAGTCTGAATAAACCTAAGACAATCAGACAGCAAACAACATTTTCTGAAGGAAAGGTCAGTACTGCATAGGGTTGTCCTTGATATTCCTCTATATGGACAATTTTCCTATTTTTGGATACACCAAGTACTACATCCAAGACCCCATCTAGCCAGGAGCAGTTGGCTAAACTTTCAAAATTGCTCCTTTTTTTAGATACCAAAGTTATAATTAAATATTTTCAGAAATATTTGTCATTTTAATAACATGAGTACATAAAACAGAATTTTAGAGTGAATACTTGAACATTCACTCACTTATGTCCCTTTATTTAACTCCACAGTAACAACTTGCATGGGTTATTCTCGGCTTTTCAAGTTCCTAAACTATGTAGGATTTAACTACATTGTGAATTTCTAATATTACTTTGATCATGAAAAGGAATTTAAAGTTTAGCTTTGTTGGTATGCAATGACAACCTAAACTTAACCTTCTAATACTAAGTGCTTTCTAATTGCTGCTTGTAGTGAAATACATTTTAAATTCCTTTTGTTGTTCTTTCAAATACATTTGAATTTACTATGTAAGTGGAAGATTAGGTGCAATGTGAAATCCAACCCTAATATAATCTTACAAGGAATGTCCATGAAATTAAAAAGTTCAGCTAAAGGTGTATCTAGCTCTTTGAAATAGTGTTTCTGGTTGCATTATGGCTGTTACAAACTGACTTTTAATATGATTATATTTGCCTCCCCTTTTTTACTCCCTCAAAATGCTGGAAAACTATTGCATAAAAATACCTACCTTACATACTAGATTTTAGAGCCATCACAATAGAGTCTATGAAATAAAGGTAGGCAATGATAACTGAAAAGACTGAATCCAATGACTGCAGGTAGTGGGCCATGAACAGTAAGGCTAGGGGGGAACGCCAATACATTATGGTCCATTTACAACTGTACTCTTTGGAATTATACTGGTCATAAACTTTTAGATAAGGTCAGCAACATTAACAACTATCTGTAACATTGATAACTAGCTAGTGCATGGCATGAAAAGCCAAAATTACCTTTATGAACATGTGTACAAAATATGCAGAAAGCAGCACTTCTGCTAGGGGCTCTTCACTTAGTTACTGTAAGTAGAAAATATACATTTTCTAAAACAAATATATTCTAAAACAGTTTTTAAAGGAACTAAAAAGTGTGGTCAAAGTAGTGGGAAACAAACTTGCAGTATAACTAAGCAGAAGTAAAACTTTGAAGCTAAGATCTGCCAGCAGATACATTTTTTTGACCTAACCTGCCAGAAATGTACAATACCGTCATGAACCCAGGTATGGAGATTGTGTATGATCAGTGCCTGCCTGATAAATATGGCACAAAGATGACTGAACTGGAAAATAAAGAGAAAAAAACATTGCACTGGCTGGGAAGGATTGGATACAGGGATCTCGAACCTCAAATCCTAGGGTGCAGAGGACGTAAGGGTATGTGTGGTACAATGTGCATACTTGCAGCTTTTGGAAAATGCTGTCGACCTTAAAATTAATTACGATTTATATATGATAAAGTGCTCTGCTAGGCCAGGCCAAATGAATAGTCTGCCATAACACAGTATCAGAAATGCTTTAACATAACACATTGTACGAACTGTCCTGAATACAAATCTTGTTTTACTAAATATAGCCATTGGCTTATGACATTTCTCTGTATATGGTACTTCAAAAAATGCTAGCCAGTATTAACAATACCACTCTGATTATCACCTGGGAGAGATTTGTGAGCACTGCTATGTGTGAGAGCTTTCTTTAGGGAACAATAATTCTGTCTAGTAAAGCATACTGAATTTCTTGACATGAAATGAGCTCTTTTAGAATAATATAAGTACTTTCTCAGCAATTTATACCCTTCTATTGAAGCTTTCCCAGCATATTTATTACTGTGGAGACTTAGATAAAATGATCCTCTTATGTAATATCGAGATCATTGTACTTATGCAGCCACAATTGTGCTTGGAATTAAGCACACAGATCACAGGCTTTATTAATGTCAGAAAGTAACAGCTGGCAACTCAGATTTTTATCATAAATATTTTTCTAAGTTTTTTCCTAAGTAACAAAAATGGTTATTAAAGTAGAAAAATAAAAAAAAGCATAAAGTGGAAATTCACATTTTTTTTATGGTTATCTGGCAAGCCACATCAGTAAATACAGCTAAAATTCAAAGGAAAGCAGCAACCCATAAAAACTGGGGTTCTTTTAATTCAATGTTGAACTTCAATCTCGTTTTATAGTTTAAGACAGAGTAGGAAAAGTTACAGAGAAATAAAACAGAATGTGACAACAATTTTTTTCAGAAGCAGAAGGAAAACGTAAGTAGAAGATTTCATCTGTTTTCTAGTCTATACAAAACAAAAAAAAAAGTTTTGGCTGGAGTTACACTTTAACTGTATGTGTGCATAATCCCCTGTTCAGTTAAATAATTCAGTGACAAAGTAATTGTTATAAAACTATTAAGATAGACAGGGCTTTAATCTAGATAATAAAACTTAAACTCAGAAGAAATTATACCAAGATGTCACTCTCCAGTTAAACAAACAATGAACCATGTAATCATTGCTGAACAGATGCTTTAATTAATTGCTTTCTACTGATAATTGCTCTGAAGCTTGAAAATGAAACAGGTTAACTAGATGTAATGGCCTATAGTTTGTACAGGGTTTGGTGTAGAAAGAGTTAAATCTGTAGAAGGTAAATTTAATCGTGGAGGCTTTCAATGGCAAGTAAAATATCCTTGGCTGATGTAAGTAGTTCTGTGTACTCTATAAAGGTCAGTAATTTGTTGTCACTATATATCTACAGGAAGTAAATAAATCTTGATATTAGCGATGGACAAATATGCCCAGGTTTGCTGTTACAGTTTTCTGGGAACATTGTGGGTTTACTGAACTCTGTTTTAGTTAAGTACAAACCAATGTTTACCTTGTCAACAGGTTGGTTGGCAAGGTGGACATGTTGCTAGTAATAAAGCAGGCAGCATTTGTAAGCTCATATTTCTCAATTGTTTTGCAGAAATTAAGATTTGCTGCAGTGTGAGTTGAACTCATTGGGTGAATATACATGATCAACATTCCTACTTGAAACTCCCAATTTATAGAAAGGCCTGCAGAGGTCAGGTAACTGTATATGTTAAAGCAGCGACATAGGCAGCATTGGTTTGGGACAGATGCCTGTTTGCAGAATTCCAAATTGTAAACAGTCTGTAAAATGTCAAGGGAAATTTGATACATTTGCAAGATACTGTGACTGGTATACAAAAAAGGCATTCTCCGGGTCTATGTAGCAGTAATCGCTCTAAATTATTAATAGCCATGAAGTACAACAAAAATGCTTCATACCAGAGATGCTTCATAAGTTTGCAATGCTTAGAACACTGTGACCTAAGCATATTTAGGAATAGAATTTTTATTACAAAAATCTCAAATGGTTTTCAATGGACCGTAAATAACATCAGCCAAGCTAGATGGGGCAGTAATCTAAGGCTTTATGCATACAGACATAGAATGGAACTAAACCTAATTAATCAAAAATTGAAGCAGGCAGGAGATGGAACAAGCTACACGTCTCTTCTGCAATAATACAGATACTTTGCTGTTCTCACTCTTCCATATAATGTACATAGAGCTGTGCATGAAACTCAATATATATATATGATCTTTTTGGCTATCTGTAGGGTGACGTTCTTCACACTGGCCAGCAAGGTAGGCGGCATTCTTCAAACTGACCCCCACACTAATGTACTGTGAGCCAAGGATATAGTAGGGGTTCCCCGAAGACCCTCATGTTAAAAACTTTGGGAAACACTGTCTTTGACAGTTGTCCCTAGAAAATGGTGAACGATCCCTCTTCATATACCATTTGGTTTATAAAAACTTGACTCTTTGGGCTCTATTTATAAAACAAGGAATCAGACATTCCTTAAACATTCCAAAGTTTGAATCTTCCAGATCTATGTGTTTCCATGGCAGTACTTACTTCCCACCAGGGAATGTTTTTTTCATTGCAGCCCTTTCTTTATCCTGTATGTGGTCATGAACCCATATATATATTCTAAATGATTTCCCGCAGTTACCACATCATTCTAAAAGGCTGAGAACATATGCACTAAATTGTATTGTATTTAATTTGACATTTAAAGTCATTTGTACACTTTATTAGCTGAAACATGTTGAGAAAATTGGAACATCTAGTGTTAGATTCATGATATATCACAAGGGGCTTTTTTAATTCCTTCCATGTCTTTACTGTCAAATACCTTAACCTTTGTTAAAGTCATGCATACTATATACTGTACATATTTATAATTTAATATCTTTTTCAATTGCTGTTCTAGTTCATCCTGTTTCTATCTGATTATCCTAAATGTCACCCCCCCCAAAAAAAAACAAAAAAACAAAAGCTGAATTTGCTTCCTGTAACCATGGTTACCATGGCAGGAAATACCAAGCGTGCACAGAACCCACACAACTGTAATTTCCTCCTACTGTGATTGGCTTGCTGTTTTTGTCCTTTTGCAACAATGAAACTGCTCATGAGATTATTACAAGCATCCCTACCACTTAGTGGTGAAAAAAAAGTTGTGAATGGAAGTGAATGGAATCCCTGTGTATGTTTATGCAGAACAATGGCTGGTTGGACGCTGAGATTAAGTTTTCTACAATCCCTGCTATGTATATAAATAAACTTGGAGGATATTGATTTTTTAAAATAAATGTGGAGCAGTACTTACAGCGGCTTTCTTTAGGTCTTTTTACTCATAAAGCACACAGATTAGTCTTCTTCAGCACTTTCTTTAAGCCATATTCTCACAATAATCCACTATTCAGCTTGCTATGTGGGTTTATTCAGTAAAATTGTGTAAAGAGCAAATTTGATATGCATAAAGCAGTAACTCATATAAACTAGTTTTTAGGGTCAATAGGGTCAAATACGATTATTTCCGATTGGTTAATATGGGCAACTGCACTTTGTACCCATGTGTTGCCCTTTCCACTTTCTCATTGAGTAAACCTGACAAAATGTAATATATTATTAGTGTAGCTGCAGTATTATTACACAGTACCTTATAAATGTGGATGATGCTGATAAGATGCAATGTTTTAGTCCTGGAAAAACAGGGAAATGTAGGAGGAGTGAGGCCTCTGTGTTACAGCACAAAAAGATCAGAAGCAGGGTGACATTTTTTAATTTTCATAGGAAACCACTTCTAGTAATTGATTTCAGTAAAAAAGATAATGTGAAATTCTACAGCTTTGTAAATGGGCCTTACAAATATTAGAATTGTGACATGAACACTTTCACCTAATATGATAAAAGGCAGTTTAAGCTTTTAGGTAACTTAAATAATTTGTTTTTTTTTTTCATGTTTTGCATGTTCAAGCGATTGCATTTAGGCATTCCATTTACTTTGTACTAGCAACAAGCCTCAATACACAAAAAGTGCAATGTATTTGCAATGCAATGAACCACAAAACATGGGGCATTCAAATCTATTTGGGGAGGAAACATTTAAAGGATAACTGATTGTGATCAGGCAGGTTCATTACTGCAGAAGGAACAGGTAATGTCTGTAAAGCAAACTTACCTGCAGTATGCAGCTATTTAGGTAAATGAATCTCTCGCTTCTGGCATTCTTACCTGGTCAGGATCCAGGATCTTTGGCCATCTTGATTGGCCAGGTGTAACTCCTGTGCATGCACCCAGGAGTTCATTTATTCCCAGGAGCCAGCAATCTGCAGATCAGTGTACATTAAAGAAAAAACTGTGAACAGTCAAGTATGATTAATTTATTGCAGAAGGGACATAGCATGTTCATTTTGGAAAAAAGAACTTACACTGTTTTATTTAAAAATAGGTTTGGTTTTGCTTTAGAGAATTAATATACGTAGCAGACCTTGGCAGCTCAGGCACTAAGCACTGAATACTAGGAGGGAGAAAAGCTGTACGGATATTTCCCACATCTAGAAGTACTTGATTTTTATGGGGCCTCTGCCATCGAATCCTGGTAGAGATGGCATGCGACAAAGGTTAGAGCAAGCACCTTTGATGCATGCTGTTCAGCATCATGTTAAATTTGTTTTCCTTTTTTCCCTATACATGTTTGTGCTGAGCTAAAAAGCAGGCAAGCCTGAGAGCACATCTGTGTGCTGCTTGACCTACTAGACAGTTTAAAAAGACGTGTTTTTACTGACCATATGCTAGTAACTCATCTGGGAAAGATGCGTTTACAATTTGATTAAACAGAAAAAAATGATTTTTGCATTTCATAAATGAGTTCCAGAAGTTTTCATAAAACAAATTTTTTACATCCACCAAAACATAAACACAGAGAATTCAACACTATAATAAAGAATTTAAAGTTATCCTGAAATAATAATCAGGTCACACAGCCTGTGTGCTCCAGCTGTGGCATTACCATGGCATTGCTGACGTGAATGAGTTCATAGCTCAATCACCTTATTAAGTTTATTAGGTATGATATGGTTGTGTGTGGAGTGCATGTAAATTGGGGTAAACAACAAATACATGAGAAAATGCAGTTTATGAGCTGTACCTTTCTCCCTAGTACAGTGTTACAGCTTAAGTTTGGATTCCTATGGTATTCCAGAATTAGAAACGAGCAGAGGGAGAGGCAAAACTTATTTTACCCCAGACGTATTGATTTCTCCTTTATCAAAATGTTGACAACATTTTAGCATCAGTATGCCTTCACAATGTTTGAAGAAAACCTTCCAATGTTGCAAAGTAGTTGTGTTTTTTTGCATTATTTCTGTGTATTTTATTGTTATTTACCACATAAAAACGAGACAGTATTTAGGATCATTTTTGTTTTTTTCATATTTCATTTTTGTGTATTTTCTGGTAGATTATTTAAAATAAATCAAAAAACAAAATACATTAAATAAGAGAACCTATAAGAAAGTGCAGTCTTGTGAATTGTTCTTACATTGTTCTTACTGTTGTTTAAAAAAATGTATTTTTTCCTTCTGTTCAAAAACAATGTTTGACATAATACATAAGAAATAAAGAAAAACTTTGCTTCTTTAACCCAGGAGAACCAATTTAAAGCCCATTTCATGCATAAAAACACCAAAAGCCACCTACGTTTCAACTTGTCATATAACTCCAATGCATTCAGCAGACATTTTACTGAAATAGCCAAATTGTGTCACAGTTTTACTGAATTCTACCTAGAGTCAGCTCTGGTAAAGTGAAGCCCCAAATAGAGAGTCATCCTTGATGAGAAGCCTCAATAAATTTCTCAAGTAAAGGGTAGAAGCAGAAAGCGTTGCAAACATTTCTAAAACCTATACAAATCTGCTATCAACCAGCCAAACTACTACTATATATTGAGCTGAATCAATTCACTGAATCACTGAACATGATGGATATAGGTAAGGGTCAGGAACCCTTCAGTTTTATCAAGAAACTCATAATTTGTCTGTCAGTGCTTCCCATACATTGGGTTCAAGCATCTGAATATGCCTGAGTGTTATTCAGTGTGTAATGAATTGCTTTTAAGAGTGAAAAGGCTGGAAAGGTTCACTTTAGGACCATTTATACTTTTTGCAAATAAGGCTAGTAGCATGTTGATTGACAGAAATATCTTTTATTTCACAAAATGGCCAACATTTCATACATTAGATCCCATTCCTATACATGCATGACTTGATCTGCATCCATATCTAATATATTTAGAAACTCTGTAGAATATGGTTGAGTGACTAAGTGATCGTTTAAAGAAAAATAATCCACACATACTGTATATTATTCCTTTGAAGTATGAATGAACATTGAAGCTGGCTTGATGTTCATTATGACATAAGGATCAATCCAAGAGCTGTCTAAGGCACAGCATGGCTGGGAATTACGCTCAGTGAGGCTTAGAAGTCTGTTCTTGGAGAAGTGCTTGTGCTGGAAGAACAACTTCTGACTTTGATCACTGTGTATGAGCGTTAATCTCCTTTTTGACTTATATTAATCATTGTGTTGTTAGATTTGTTTTATAAACAAACAGTATGGAAGAGAAGAATCCAGGAATGATAACAATACCCCTTTTGTTCAACCCTCCTATGTACAGTATCCAGTACATTATCCTGTTTAATAAAGTTCATCTGCCACCTTCTGCCATGTTCAGAGTAGGCATCCATTTATGTAAATAAGATTTTTTCCTTCTCAGTGTTCTGTGCATAAAAAAACTACTAATGTCAAACCTACACTGATCAATCTGATGGACTGATGGAATTTACTAGTCAATAGGTGATCAAGGTCAAGGATTTATGCAATTTAGGAATGTGCCAAATTATGAGGGCTTGATGACTGGATTCAAGCAACTCTAAAACAACACAACTTGTGGGGTGTTCCCAGTATGCTTAGTAGCCTATCTTATCTGATCCCACTGAAGAGCGATTCTTGCAGACATTGCTAAAAACGCTATGCTGTTCATGTAAGAAAAGTGTGGGATTGGTTATAAGCCAAAAATGTCTCCTTTGTTCCCCTCTCTGAATTAGTTTACCTTCATTATTTAAGCTTAACTTTATTTAACTGCTTGCTTAAGCTTCACAGCTTGATGTCCCACTGGTGGCATAACAAAGTAAAACTAGATTGGAAGTGGATGAGTGGATGGGTCATGAATTGGATTTTGAGACTAATAAACTAAATATGATGGATGTGAATGTATCTGCTGTTAGGTATGACTTTTAATTTCCTAGTAGATAATAATAAATATGGACATTATTTGAGTTAGCTGGATAAATGCCATTGTTGCTGCATCTCGTATAGGCGTTTTATCCAGTACTTCTAGGTATATAGAACACATAAATGTATTATTCTAAAGCCCAGAAGTCTATTTTATTATAATATTAAATGAATATAAAATATTAAGGACCCATCTCTTGATGTGTTTTATGTGTGCAGAACTTAACATTGTGTTCCTTTTTTATGCAATTTTCTCTATAACAAGCTCTTTTTTTAGGAGCTACCACTGCTGCTTTTATATTATGTGACAGTATTTTTAAGGAACCTCAGAAAGCCTTGTGTGCAGCGTGCTGGCATGTGAAATTATTAATGTTACTTATCTGTTTGTGCACTGGCATCTGTTTATTCAAGGCCAGTTTATTTCAAATGCTCTAGGCCTAACAACTGGAAATGTGTAATGTATTATTATCATTACAGTACAGTACTAAATACAGAACAAACGACTGTAAGAATACCAATAACATGTTCATCCAATAAAAGTACTAGTAAAATCTTGCTTTCAGAATTGTACAGCTGTAATAGAGTAAATGAGGAGTTATTACTGTAAATGAAAAGTTATTACTGTATAACTCAATAAATAACACTGCTTTGTGAACCAGTATTAAGATTTAATGCTCTGGCTAGCACACGAAGGTTGTGAATTTCAACAATTCTTTGAAGGAAGCAACAAATTATATACAGATATTACAATATAAAATATGCTTTCTCACACACATTTTTGTATAAACATACTGTACTTCTCAGTAACCCCAATCATATAAATCGTACACCAAATCTACTTTGTGCACATCAAATGCTTTGACCAACCTAGCTATTACCTTGTAAAAGGGTCATCATTGACATACTGCACATGTACAGAGAGCAAAGCTGAAGGAGAGAACCAGCAGGCCACCTAATGTTGGGCTGAAACATTTAGTAAACGTCTGGCTGTTCAGGATTTAAAAATAAATGTTTTGTTTCAAGTCTCTGTATCCTTATGACACAAAAGTTTTCACTTGTAACCGATAACACTGATGTGTTTCTTTGCATGCTGTGCTGTCTTGGATCACTGGCAGAAAACGGATGCAGGGTGGTGAACTCATTAGACACATACCAATAGTTCTTTTGCCAGTTTACAGTTTTCTCAGGTAAACATCACACAAAATGGTTCCCAAAAAACAATTTGGTTATTCCTCCTTTAGTAGTTTCTCGTTTTGTAGCTAGCTGTATTTTTTTTTTTAAATATTGGCCATATATTAAGCTGCTCATGCAGTCATGTACAAGGATAACAAATAATAATTATAGGAGCACAAAAAGAGGAGAAGAGAGAAACTGCTGTTTGATTTATAGCTAAAATAAGCACAAGCAAATGTTATTTGTAGTTTAAATCACAAATTAATTCACTCACCCAAATATTTGCATGGTCTGGAGACTACATCTGACATTCTCTGCTTGTCTCTTGCATGCAGTGTTCAGTGCAGCTTTGGGACCATCCCAATTTTAATTCAAAGGCCCCCAAAATCTGTAAATTTTATAACCTCCAGAATACACACTAATCTAAAAATTAGCAGTAAACAAATTGTGGGAAGAGTCTCTTTCTAGCCCAACACCCCAAAAACTCATACTTACCTTTTTCTCTTACTGCCATATATATTTTTTGCTCCATGACAGCTATAGCATCTGAATTTCAAAATCGTATGTCCTTGGCCCAAAACCTTTGACATGATTATTGGTGTGGAAGTTGTAACACCATCCAACGTGGTGCTACCACTAGGGTATGGGGTAGTGGAGTCATCCAAAGCTTATGGAAAGGCAAATATAAGTTTCTCTAGTCTATGACTGAATGCTTAAGTGCACGTATTTGCTGTTAATACTTTAGCCGATTAAGTCCACAGTCTTCTAAGCAGGCAACTTTATTCACCATATGTTAGGAAAGGTTTATGTGGACCACCATCAAAATTGTTGACATAGGATTTTTACAATAAACCACCAATAGACATTTTCAGTAAAATACACATCATCTATAATTTCTTTAAACACTTGAAACAGACCCTGTCTAATATTACCAAAAATGGTAAGAAATGGCATGCCTTGTTGACTTCTCACATTGTTCACGCTTAGCCCACTCATAGCAAAGCCTACTGTATTAAAAAGAAATCTATTAGGCTCTGATCTCTGTACCGTTTCTAATGCATTCTGTGAGTCAAACTATAAACATAATACAATACTGGAGAAAAAAAATATTGAAACACAATGTTGGCAGTTAGCAGACAGAAGATTTTGAGGGTGAATAAGTCTTATTTTTCTGCACAGTAAAAATAAATATAATGGCTGCTGAACAAACAGAGTTCTGGAGATCCTAGATGAAAGCTAAGTTTATGTGTAAGTATCTTGTGTCATTTTTTTGTTCCCTTTTTGCTTTATGGAACACTAAGCCATGAGGCACTATGCTGTCACCCATTTACAGTGAATTACCAGACAATGGTGTTGATTTATGAGTGAAGTATATTCATTTTTTGCCAAGGGAAAGTTTGCTTATTTAAGCAAATAAGGTAAAGCTATGTTTACTTTAAATACCCCAATAATGTGCAAGGGAATTTGAAAAGCAGGATTTTTATTTGCATTTGATTGTATGATTAAAGTTAAACAGCTCAATTTATTTACTAAGAGTAATTGACATTCTCTTGGCGAAGTGAGCATTACCTACTCCTTCAGTAATTCAACTCAAGTGTATTCTTTTAATTTAAAATTAGGTAACTCCAATACAGTGATATAGCAAGTACATAGGTCATAATGCTTTTCTTCTTTTCATATTCTCATGTAATAAATCGTTAACTTGATATTTAACATTTTCAGGTTTGTGTTTCATATTTAAATCAAATTTAAGCAGCTGTCAATTATAACTAGGGGGAATGGTTATCACAATACAAGCTTGATTTTGGAGGCAGAATGGCGGTTCTTGTTAGAATGTCCACAGACAATTCATCAGATAACACCGATGTCCTGGAAGCCAGAAAATCCAGTGTGCAACTTTTGGCTCTGTGTCCTTTGTTCATCAGAGGCTTGTGTATAGTGCTGATGGGATTCTCGATGCTCTGGCAGCCCAGACTATCATACGGCAGCAGATGTGCAGTAAAGTAGTGTTCTGACATTATGTGATGGAGTTATATGCTCAGAGCAAAGACTGCACATACCTACATGACCTAGTTGTTCACAGGGGCGTACTGTGTCTATATGCAGGCTGCCCAGAGCTCCAAGCTGATATGAATGTCTCCTAACCACCTGTAACTGAGATTTGGATGCAAATATTGGATTTTATCCTACTGAGATTCTAAAATTCATGTTCATACATGCATAAACCTTTGTGATCCTCTAGAAACAACAGTAACAAACTAAATAGGTCACCACACGCCAAAGTAAGAAACAACGACTGACACTGTTGCATATATATGCATTTTTATTATGTTATTTTATTTTTATTATAACTGATATGACTAGATAGTGACAATTATATAGGTGATGGCCTGTTGTGATGTATTCTCTGCACAGTATGCCAGTAAGCTGGCTCAGAAAGAGCATGCTGGGGACACTAAAGCAGAGATTTGGTGCAGAAATCTAATTTTAAATGGATGAACTCACTCACGGAAAAGCTGGGAAATGTGAAGGGTCCATATATGGTTTATTTTCCAGGTGCAACAACTGTAATTTCTTTGTTATTGGTTAGGAAGCCCCGTGAGATGAAAGAAAAATGTACACTGATGTTACTAGTTTTATTATTATAATAATATAGTATTATAATAGTCTTCATCCATGGTCTAATTGTACAGAGTTTGCTAAATGGTTCTCTGTTTTTGGATCTTTTGTATATTTAAATATCATACCAGACACACTTTGTTTCCCTACTAAATGTAACTGGATATTTTGTTTCAAGGATACCTAAATATTTGAAAGTATGTTTAAACAGGGATGACATTTGAAAAAGATGATATCCGGAGCTATGCTTGCCAGTGTGTACACTTCTTTTCCATGGGTTTTGGAGACACAGTTAACTCTTTTACAGCTGTAGACACTGATATTGCTTACCACATAACTATGATATGTGGCAAGCAATAGAATCATTGTCTATAATATGGGTTTGGGGGCTAGTATGTGGGCCTCCCCCTGTCCAACTGAGTTAATTATTTAATTACCTAATTTTTAATAGGTAGTGGTACTAATATACACATTTTAGGACCTGTTTTCACAGGCTTAATCTTTTAACTCCTAGTCCAAAGAGCAGTTTCTACAAAAAAGATATGACAAGTTTCTTAAAGCCACCATGTGTTGAAACTCATCCTAGTGAAACTGTGTGTTGCGGTTATGTATTCCTTACCACAAGATACGTTAGCTCATAATTCATGTTAGCATGTTTAGGTGAAATTCACCCCAGTACACTAGGTCATTGCGACTGAAAGGCTGCATTGCATCAGAATGCATGGAAACACAGTACTATGCACTATTTCTTAGAAAAATGTTGCATGTCCATTTTTTGCACTATTCTCCTGCTTTGCAGCTCCATATACAATGAATGGGTTGCCTTAATGTAAATCACATTACTGTTTGACATATTGCCTGTGCATTAATGCTACACAAAAACACAGCATATTAAGAATCCAGCCTGAAACCTCCTTCAGGTCTAGTTTGGGGTTATAAACTCTAAAGCTACATACACACTTCCAATTATTATCGTTGGAAAACGAACGACGA
>NC_092867.1:27099100-27175389 GCF_032062135.1 Pyxicephalus adspersus
GGTTTGGTAGTAGAAGGCAGTTATGACAATGGTGTTTATAAGGGATGGGCTAGAAGGTCCGAGCTCCCCGGGTCATGTATTGACATTGGTCATTTTAATGCTACAATCCCAGCCTGAAGGAAGGACTGTACAGTGCCAGCTACCTTCCTGCTACTGCATCTGCAAATCCTAACAGATATATTAACTATATGTTACTTCTGCAATGTGTCCCATAATCACTAATTGTGTATGTTAGGATAAAGCTAATCATTCCTAAGAAGGCATACGTATCTATAAAATAGATTTCCATTTTTTTCCTGAGAAAAATAAATTGGTAGATTATAAAGTCAGATATGGAAATGTGAAAGAATGTTATCAAGAGAAGTATATATTATAAATTCAGGAATATTTCTGCAGTTCTTTTTCAGTAGCCTGTGACTGTAGAGGTTGTATTAACTTCAAAATCTAATGTGTCTATTAAATAGTTTCTCCCGTGTTCATAACCTAATCTGGAACATTATCTGCTCCGTTCTTCTTCAGAAAAGATTATACATACATACACAAGGGCATACTGATTAGGACCCAGGCCTAGATCCGGTGACGTCATTATAAATACAGATCTCTGCAGGATATTTTTCTTCTGAGGAGGCATCCTGTCAGAGGTCAAAGGAAGGCTCAAGTTATAAATATAAGAAGCTTAACATAAAATAGAGTTTTATATCACGTTTTATGCAATTTACATCTGACGCTGCTTCAATTTAATAACATAAATATATAATTATAGGATAAAAATGTACAGTACATAGGGGTGCATAAAATATATGTAATCATTGCATACATGATGTGTATAAATGTATGCATCTAACCTTGCTAAAACATAATAATTATAAATGTCACCTCAAATATTTAGCAAATATGTTATATGTTATTGTTATGTGATTCTGACAAACTAAAAGTGCTTTGGTATATTTGTTTTCTTTACATAAATAGCATATACAGTATATGGTTGTATAGAAACTTTATTGGCATCATTTAAAGTTATTAATGTACCTCTTATATCTGTACTACCTATAGTTTTAGTGTAGTTGGAATAAACAGAAAGAGCACCGTGTGTTTACCTTGAATACCAATTTTATTAATGTGTGGTATCATTAAATTCTTGCTTAAACTGAAATAAGATTAATGCACCTGTCTGTGTTCCATTGTTGTATCTACCAATTCTTCTTGAGTGGTTTTTAAACTTTCTGGGTCTATATTAAAGTATTTGTCTTTAAAAGCAAACATATCCATTATGGGGAGATGCCATATGTTTAATAATGTTATAAAATATTTGGCATCTGTAGCTTCCTACTAACCATGTTTTCCTTTTTTCTTCACTAATATACTTTATTGAAATCTATATCTATCTGAAACCAATATCAAGTAATTGTTTTCTTCATGATAAAAACATATTTTTACCAACCCTAAAAGGTCTTGCCCTTTGTAGTATTAATCCAATAAAATAGAGAGAAGATCGGAAGAAACAACTCTTCGCTTTAAGCGCTTTAATTGCTTTCATCAACATTTTACCTTGTACCCAGTTTTTTATCAGTGCAACCACCATGACTGAGGCAGGTCAGAACCTTTGCAGACAACTTACCCCTCCCACTCTCACCTGTTTTAAGCTTCTTCCCAATAAAAACACCTGCGGGTATGGTGCAAATGAACTTTGGACGATTTAATACAAATTCTTACATATAGACATCCTATAGACATAGACATCATTACCTCCCCCAACACTTTACCTATTAAACCCTTCCTGCCTGGCACTCCCTTGTCACCCAGTCGTGCTGGCCCTACACCTAGCTCCATCTTATTGCTGACTCCTGGTCTTTCTAGCAGTAAGGAGATGCAGCTATAAGACTTATTTAATTATTTAATTTTCTTTATTCCCCCAAGATGCATCTGGAGGGCAGCGAGTTGCTTAAGCACCTTTTTCAAAAAAAATTGTCATTTTTGTTTTTGAAGGTATTTCCATATAGAATCATATGGTTTTCCCAATCCCCAACAGTCTTATTTAAAGTCATACAAGGATATGTAGATATGCGTTAATGTTTTTAGTAATATGTCTGAATGGATCAATTTCAATCTTTTTTTTAAATCACTACAAAAATGCAATCATAAATTTGAAGACAACATAAATCTGTGCTGCACCGCATCTAATCCATTACCATAAATATTCCATAAAATGACATCAACATGATGGACTAATTTCAAGCCTTACAGACAAGAAAAGCAAATCATTCATTTTTGTATATTAAAACTCTTGGTCAAATGTGAATTGACATGTAGGATTTTCATTTTCCAAAGGCTTGTCTCTTGGAACATAAATAGGAATTATTTAAATAAAGTTCATGGGATGATCCTTATTCAGCATTCTGAGAAAAGCAATACAGATAGGAATATATTGGTAAACAGAATACTTGGTTATCACACTATATCCAAAGCATTATGCAGTTCCCGCTATAGAATATTTTATTCTATAAAATTCTGATATTGACATATAAATCAAACTGTTCTTCCTCTGCTCAAAAGATATTTTTCTTTTCATGAATGTTTCTCTCCTGGAAGTTATGCATTGTGTGTATGCCGCTGCTGTTATGAATATTGCCCTCAAGAGACTAAATACTTTTAAGCTAAGCTTCAGGCAGCAGCTAAACATACGGTTGAAATGGATATAGGGGAACTCTTTTACCTAAACAAGAATTTGTAATTCCTTTCAGCCCAGTTTGCAACCCAGAAACTAATGTTTCACAGCATTACTAGATTCTTGACTTCAATTTCAATATCAGTACTGTCTGGTCAGAAACATATTCACAACCCCCTGCTTAAAGCCGAACTAAACTGAAAACAAAAATATTACACTTAACTTTAATCCTACAGGTCCCTCGATGGCACTGGTCCTTCCCGCGACCCAGTCCCGCGTTGTCCTGGATTTCCTCCTCACCTCCGGGCGCTGCCATCTTCATTCTTCACTTCCTTGGTCTTCTTGGCACGTCATCCGATCTCGCACTGTGCAGATGTGAGACCGGGTGATGAAGCCCGCTGTAAAAGGGGGAAAAAAAAAAGCCAAACCTACTGCACTTGTGTGACATCTCTTTTCCATAATAGAAAAAATGCCCCTTCTGTGTATGTCCAAGATTAGGGCCTGCGCAGAAGGAGAACCCAGAGCCTTCTGGGATGTGTGACATAGGTATCCCAAGTGGCTCTGCGCTCCCATTCAGTCTTGATCACCTAGAATGAATGGGTAAAGTTTTGTCCCTCCCTCTTTCAGTGCTGCTGTACAGGGAATTACTGCAGGCCTATGTGTTTACATTAATCTGCAAAATGTTTTAGCTTAGAAAAAAGTGCAGAATTTGCACAGTTTTATACAGTGACTAGCAGCATGTATATTTATAAAGGTGATCCTTGACTTGTGAACTACGTGTGGTTCTTAAGTACATCAGATTTTTCACACTCAATAGGAAAGCCTGCTATCAATTATGTCAAACTGTGGAACAAAAAAAAAGAAAAAAATATAAGCTTATATAAAATATAGGCTAATATATATGCTCAACTGGATTTTTTGGCATCTAAAATATATATACATGGAACGAAGACCTAACTGAATAATATAAATGAATACAACTTCCTTTATTTCAACCTTTAATCATAAAAAAACATACTGTAAATACATTACAATCATCAATTAGCAACATGTACCAATGGTATGATCCAAATAGAGGACATTACATAATATTCACAACAAGGACATCTATCGGTCTAAAAAATAACAAACTATTAGGAAAATGGATTTATTTCCACACGTTTCGCAGCATTGTATCACTGCTTCATCAGGAAAAGTCTATGCAGTACCTATGTTATACTGTAAGGTATATAAAACAGTGAATAAATGACATATTAAAGCATCTGTGCATAATGATATCTAACTAATTTCTTCAATCTAGTAACTTTGATTATTACTTCTTGAACTGTTAGACCTAACAGTGATTAAACAAAGGGTAATGACAGGGGAACAGGAAGGTAAATAATCTAATAAAATATACAAAATTTGTATATGTGTAGCAGTAACATAAACCCAAAAAAAAGACAGAAAAGGCTCCTTGGTCAATTTGTATATAGTGAAACGCACTATACCATTCACTCACTTTACAATTAAATTGTAAATAGATAACAATATGCATGTCAGTAAATGAACAGACAACAAGGGCCCACAGTGGGTAGTAACATATCCATTATTGTAGACACAAGGGTGGTAAGGAAACCTAACAAAATAGCAAGAGAAATATAAAAGTAAATCTATATATAGTGATCTATAGGAGCCCATTATTGTCAATATGCATAAGGAGTTTCCCTTTTCCTGCAGTGGTCCTGTCTCCCTGGAGCCACAAGTGTAACTGAAACACCCTGCTCCACCAGCAGTAGTTTAATCCCCTGGCTGTCAGATGATGTCACCCGCACATGTGTAGTGAGGCCGCTTCTCCTGCAATATACTGCAAAGAAGCGGACTTGTCATCTGACATTCTAGGGACTCCATCTGCAAGGGTTAAACTCACAAAGAAGCAAAGTAATGAATGGAGGGAGATGGGGAGAGGGAAGGGAGAAGAGGGAGGAGGTAGGGAGAACACATAAAAAGGAAACACGAAGGCTTTATCTGCAGTGCACCCAAAAAAGCCATCTTATCATATGACATTATGGGAAGCTAATCAGCAAGGGTTAAACTTACAAAAGATGGGTGGAATGAGTGTGTGTGTGTGTGTGTAGAGGAAAGATGATGAAGGAGAAAGCATAAGGAATGTATAAGTAAAGGGGAGAAGAGGAACCAAGAAAAAAGTCTGTGTGTTCAGCGAAGACAGCCCCAAAAAACTAGTGAAACTATACCTCTAAATCATCCCATAATAAAACTAAAGGAGAATATTTGTGAGGCACTGTGGTCAGGTCTCGGTTCTGGGCTCTAAAAACAGAAAGTCACAGAGCCTGGGGGATCACAATGGTATAATGAGATAATAAAAGGAAAACATTTAATACATATATTGGAACACTATATAACATATGTATGATTATATATATTTTAATTGCTACATACAATTAACAGAATATTTGTATACAATCAAGATGTCACAAATCAACAATATTATAAAGATACAAATAGTTTTAAAAAATGCAATCTTGGTATACCAATAAAGATTAGGTATACATAGAATACCATACACTGATTGGGATATACATATTAATCTACCCTTACATCTTGTTAGCTTGACACATAATTTAGATCAGGTGGTTTTAAGGCATCCAATAATTTAATACATTTGGTCTCTATTTGTAGCAAAATAATTATCTATGTAAAGTATATTATGTACATGGTCTAATGCATACAATGTATGTTTATAAATATGTTTACATACGGGGGTGAGTATCTTGCTATTTCTAATAGAATAAATATGCTCATACATTTTACAGTTTCTTTTTGTTTTCCCAATATACAAGAAACCACACAGGTACGTAGATATACAACTCCCCCTGTATTGCAATTTACAAAGTGACATCAGTGATGTGTATACCCACTTGGTAACCTTTTAGATGTATTTACATCAATTCAATTACAATAAGCACAGTTGCCACAAAAGTCCCACACATTTTGCAAGGTTCACCTCTACTAGTGCAGTGACTAATGTATCTTTCAAGGATTTAGATCTTTCATATGTGAATATAGGATGATTTGCTTCATATTTAGTTACTATTGGATGACTAATGAACCAATACTTCATGTTAATATTTCCTGTAATGTCTGGTTCCTTCTTGGGTTTAGTAGAGTACAATAAATCCAACCTATTTTGATTTTTATCTTTTTTTAAGGCTCTCCTGACAAATTTATTCCTATAGCCACATGCCTTCGATCTCTCACTTAGAAGACTGACCTGTTCATTAAATTCACAATCATTAGAATGGTTCCTGTGGATTCATAGTTACTGGCTATGGGGAATGCTGCCTTATTAAGAGATTTGGATAACAACTGGTGGCATGCAGGATAATTTTAACCTATGCGGGTCTTTGCAGAAAAATGTTGTGGATATTGATAAATCATGCTCAATCGTGACCAGTACATCCACAAATGAGATATTATGATTGTCATAGGACATGTATAAGGACATAGTAAATGTTAAAAAAAGTCATTCAATTGGAGCTTGGCTAAAAGTTGCTGAATTAACGTAGGACCACCAGTCTGGATTATAAAGACATCATCAATATACCTGAACCACAATAGGCACAGGTATGAAAAAGAGTCGTCACTAGATATCCTTGTATTTTAAGATAAAAAAAATTACTAAATGTGAAATAATTCCAAGTGAGGATAAATTGTAAAAGATCAATTGTAAAAAAAATCCTGTACCTTCTCACATAGAAAGTTATCCACTATATATAAACCTTTGTCATAGGGGATTGATGAATATATAAAGATTCGTATCTATGGCTACAAGAATAGAATTAGGAGAAACGGTCACACCATCCCCTCTATTAGTTTCAAAAATTCAATTGTATTTTTCAGACACAATAGTAAACTTGTAACAATAGGTATGAATCTATATTGTCTCAGATATGAATCTATAAAGATGCTTGCTGGTTCAGTGAGGCAGCATACACCTGACACAACCTGGCACAGCCTGTTGGCTGTAGTAAGTTTTTCTAAATTTTGGGGTGGGAGTAAAAGGTGTGGATAGTATGTTGTTTAACCCAAAGTTAGTTTTGTAAATACCTAATAATAATTGCTTCCCCATAAGCATGTGTTTTTACATCAATGTACTCACCCCTAAATCATTGTGTGAAGTCTCTCGTAATGGGTTGATAACATGTACGGTTACTGAGAATCTTCTTACACATCTTCTCATATTATGAGTTACCCATAACTAATATGTTTCCCCTTTATCAGCAAGTTTAATGTTAATCTGTTGATTAGTTCTCAATGCATCCAACACCCTACTTTTTTCTATGGGTTAAATTGTCCTGCAGGGTAATTTTGGGATTGACGTGTAAGATCTCATCCCAAATTTGCACAAAAATAGCAATATGTATATTAGAGGTAGAGAGGGAGACTTCGGATTTAGGTTTCCATTTCAGTAAACCTGGTTGTTTAGATGTCTAAATTACAAGATCTGCAGTGATGTCGGGGTTTGTTCTTTCACCCTCATTTTACAATTGTATGAAATCCTTCAAGACATGAAAGTCTTGAAGGATTTGATACAATTGTAAAATTAGGGTGAAAGCACCAAAGTCTTCATACATCCTCAAATCAGACCTGGGGTCTGATTCTTGTTTTGTTTCATCAAAAATCAAATTCAAGTTCAAGCAACATGGAAACAAGTGAAAATACTTAATAGCTTTGAAATTGTCCACTGGCTGATCTGGACAAAAGCTTAATTCCTATTTCGCACTTCTATTTGGGCTGTAGGGAGCGAAATTGATGATAAATTATTAACTGTTAATTCTGTCTAACATCTGTACCTGCAGATAGATGTGCCTCAATAGATATTGGTTTACATTTATATGTTTGAGTAACGGTGTTGGATATTGTGTGGGGATTGTGTAAAAACCCAGTCTACATTTTTGGAATAGTCACTGTCGGAAGGGACTCCTTATCTGTTTGACCCATATCAACTTGGGCAAGAGACAGACGTGAATCCACTGTCACAGGAAGTGAGTCCAATATAAAACAAGTGGATAGGGTAGTAATGGTAGTGCTTGACCTGATGAGGAGAACTAAGGATTTTGTCATTTGAGGAGAAGTGTTCCATTTTGGTCTCTTAATGCCCTAATGAGTTTTAGGATTGCTTGTATAATTATTCTTTTTGGGTCTAGAGTGTGCTTATGATTTGTGAGTTTGAGATGAAAAAGAGGATAAATAAGATTCTGATCCTTCCCCTTGTGATACAATAGGTGAGCCCCCTTTAGTATTAAAGGCTGCAATAAAGTAATCCTCTATTATATTCACCCCTAAGAGCTTGACTCCTTGCTTCTGTGGAACAGAATAGAACGAAAATAACATAGTGCTAGTTTTCCACAAAATATTGGTAAATAGTTTTTATACTTTAAAAAAACTGAAGCTTAAGTTCTTGTTTGTTTTTGATGAAATTGAAAGATATATTACATATAACAATTGTATAATGCTGTCTGTGACCCATCTGGAGAGAACTCTACTGGTTTCCTGTGTTAATGATAAGATATGAGGGTAAGGGGTATGACCAAGATAGGAATACAGAGACGGCAATTCTGACCTTTTGCTATGCTCCTAAAAATGTTTTTTTTGTGTGTTATGTGTACTCCCATTCTCACTGAATGATTTATTAGACCGGTGCCTATGGGCACCATTACTCCACATAGCACAAACAGAAAAGGATGCAGACCTTAAGTATGGTCTAGTACATTTAAAAGGTATCAAATCAATCAGTTGTACATCAACAACACAAATCAAAACCAATGACCTTCTGAGTATCAAGAATCTTTGTGTACAAAGATCAAGACCACCCTAGTCAGTAATATCTAAGCTGAGAAGGAAGAAAGAGGACATTGAAACTGATGAACTTGCTACAAGAGCATTATATACTGCAATTTCCAAATTCAGAAAAAGTCTGTGGTAGAGAAAACAATTATTTTATTGAAGAGAATGTACATTAGTTTTGAAGTATTAACTTTCAAGTTTGATTTTTAAATCGATGTACAGATGCACACTCAATCTTTGTTTCATATATAGACTATTACTACTAGACAAAGAAGGTTACAGTTAACTCGGCAATAGGTATTTCTTTTCAGACTTGCCCCGTTTGATTGACACTTCAGATTAAGCCATCAGGTTCTGTCACTTGTTTCATGACTAGTTAATCTTGAGCTATTGGTTTCTGTACACACTTTTTTTTGATAACACTGTGAAAAAGTGAAAAATTACCTAGTGGTCCACCATCTGACTGGATAAACAACTACATAATATATTCATTTATAGCTGCCTATTTATAAATGTTTTACCTATAATTCACTCAACTTTTTATCAAAATGTACACTTGTTTCACATTGGATATAGTTCGAAATTAAGAGTCTTCAATTAAGAATTAGGAGTATAAATCGATTCCCACATTTTTTGCATGCATTGTGCAAAATGTTTACATTTTGGGTAAAGGTTGAGTAAAAACATTTATAAATAGACTATTTACTTTTGCACAAAAAACATTTATTGTATTTATTTTTTTGCTTTGACTATGTGAAAGCTAATATTCATGAAAGTACTAATGTTAATCCTAAATCCCAATAAAGGGCCACTATTGCAAGAATATATAGTATTCTGGCACTTGTATGAATTAAACATAGTATGTTCTATGTATAAACAGCTTTTTTATTTAACATTTTATTTTTATTGAAGATAAAGCTGACCAAGTGAAAGTCACAAGGACTGGGACAAACTTAACAGGGGCAATTGATGTCAGGTTGGACAGCTTGGTCTTCAAGTAGGACCTCTGGCCTTTTTATTGCTATATATATAAAGTGTTGATGTTAATTAATGAAAATGATTCTGTAGCTCAGACAGTACAGTATATTGTTAACTAAATGAAGTGTAAGCTAAAACACACCAGACATGCTAATGTTTTTGTTACCTGCAGCCATGGTTTCAGCAGTCCTATTTCTGCGCTATCTTGTGAGTCTGTGAGGCACTAAATCTATAGAAAACAATCCCTGTGAGTAACCATTAGTTTGTCACAGTATACATACAAGGAAACAGTGGAAGCAATGGCATTTAGATATTTGGCTGGACAAAAGTTCTGCATGAGTATGAAAAGTAGGGAGCCGGAGGTTTTAATACAGGTATCATCTATGACATGTCTTGCCAACAGAAGGGGCACAGTCAAAAAGATGGAGTGAATGAAAGCATGAAAACCTACATATCAGTAGTATTTCTTTATTTTATCAAGATGTTAAAAAAGAAGATGGGATAAATCTTTTGGAAAGGTAAATAAATCAGTTTATAAACCTGACAAAGATAGATGAGGCACATGGTGCTTTTTTGTTTAATTTGATATAACCATTGGAAACCTATAGGAGGTTGTAAAACTAAACAAGACAACATCTGTACATGTTTACAAAGGGAAGCGATTGGGGAAAGCACATTAACAGGCGACTTTTGTTTATACTGAAGGGAATGGAAGTTATCTTTATAAAAATATATTAAATCCAGCACTTCTGATGTTGTAGAAAAGGCAGGGTGTTGCCTAATATGTGGTTTATTTTTGTTGGACAAAAGGTACTGCTCACAGGCAGGAAAGATCAGGGAAGGCGTGCTAAGGTATAACAGACTAAATATGGTGATATTGTACAATCTGTGTCAGAGCAGATGTGAATAAACATGGTTTGTATAAAGGTCCAAACTGATATATCATCCATGGGTCAATCAGTGCATCTTCCTGCACAACCTTCGAGCTAGAAAGAAGAGTTAGGTAACAGTGGTGCTTTTCATTCTCTGGAATGTGTTGTGCACGCAGTCCCTGCTGCTGCTTGGAAACTGATATTTAACAACCTATTCCCCATGGATGCTGCTTATAATATTACTAGATCAAAAAATGAGCATTTTTAGACTCATGAATAAAGGCTTTTCTATGAAAGTTGGCATAAAAAAAACTACAATTTTTAGCATTGTATGATAGAATATTGCAAAATAAATGTGGGAAAATATCAAACACTTTTTTATGTATTTCAGGACATATTCTATTCTAGTACATAAACTACCTTAAAAAATATCAACTATTTTCCATCTATGCTTTGCAAGCTGTATTTAGATCTTACAAAGTATAAGCAATGTTCTGTTTATTTCCACTCTTTTATGAGTTCTGCACTTGTCAACAGGAATATGTTGATGGCAGCTCTCAGTTGCACAGGGAAAGAGCATGCATCTTGACGCCATAGAGTACAGAACTTCCTGTCAAAAGATATTGTTTCTTTTTCAATTCTGCACTGCAGAAACTGGATACAGCCTGAATATATTTGCTTGGATATTTCTGGTGTCAATTAGAATCAATATATGAGTACATGGCTATCCTCAGGAGGGACAAAGGATTTTTTGGTACCTGGCGCGAATCAAATGAAATGGGCCTATCTGCTATTCTCAAGAAGGCTGCTAGTTAGAATTGCTCTTTTATGGAAAATGGCACAAGAGCAGTTTCAGTTAGTGGCCTTTAGGGGTTCAAGCCAGGTGCGTAGTGCAAGTGGAGAGTATGGTTAGCCAATAGGGGAGCAAGGCACAAGTTAAGACTGAACCTACCTTTGCACCTGGCTCATTTGTTGGCTGGGTCTTGGTCAATCAGCAAGGATGTCAGGTGGAACCTGACCTCTTACTTATTCCTAATTCCCTAGTCCAGATCTTCAATTGCACTTCTTCAAAACTAGAACTTTTAGATATGGGGGGGAAAGCAGGATATTTACCTAGTTTAAAGCCCAGAAATTTCTGATGATGGCTCTGTTTAAAGGCAAGGCACAAGCTGCAAATGTTTTTTTTTATTGTTTTTGTCCAATAAATAACTTATCACTGTGGCAAGGCTGGAAATTGACACAAACCAATATCTTTCCCAAATTAATTTTGCTACAGGGGACTTTTTTTAAGCTTTTTTTCTTTCCTCCAAAGGCAGCTATACAGAATAGAGGGATTTGGGGGTTTTCCTAAAATATAGAAAATGAGTTGTAATTGACCACTATGCGGTGCTTTCTTTGTGCTGCTTATGGAAGATGCAAAAATTACACCTTCATCACTTCAATTTGCCCTCTGTGATATCTTCAGGCAAGTTATATATCACACTTTACATGAGCAGATGTGCACCGAAAAATCAGCTCAGGTCCTACATATTGAATTTATTATATTCTTGTAACAAAAAAAGCATGTGTACATTGTGAAAGCCAAGCTCCCAGGCATTCTATTTCTAGCCTATCTTGTTCTCAGCATCATCTGCCTGGTGCGCATAGCAACCTGTGGGGATGCTGCACAAGTCCCTTCATAAGCGCAAACCAGTAAGTAATCCTCCCAGCAGCCAAGGGGTTAATTGAAGAATCACATCCCCACTAAAAGGAGTGGTTAACCCTGTCACTGCCACCATCACCCCCTACTGAGCAGGAATGATAAATGGGAGAGTGCATTGCTTGAGATGGCTGCATGCTAGGGTAATTGCACTTTATAAAGTGTGCTAATAAATTCTTTCATTCTTGATATACAGTAACTGAATATTAAAGCTAGTTATAGGGCTAGTGGCTAGAGTTATGACAGTGGCAGGAAAACTGAACCTAAATATAATTCCACACCTGGAAGGATACATCCATTTATCCAATACCAGATCATCAGTGTTCACAATGAAATCACAGATTTATCAGAAATACTGCAGCATTGTATTAACAGATTTGGTACAGTATGAATGCAGCACAGAAGAGATTTTGTCACATCTGCTTTAATTATGACAGTTGTCTACCTGTTATCATTGTCTGTCCACAAGGTGCCAAATAGAGCAGAGTAATTGTATATGATTGCAGAAAAAGACCTTAGTATGAGCCACATGCACTGATCCCCCCTATGTGATAGCTGGAAAAGCATTGAGGAGCTCTTATGCCATGGCAGCAGAGAGTGAAGCGCAGTGGAGGAGATGCCTGCACTCCAGAGCATAGACAATCTCTTAGCTGCCAGTGTCTTTTCTTTCTTCTTCACATTGCAGCCCTGTCACAGCCAGATCGAAATCCCCCTCTACTACAGCTAATCCCAGTCTTTTCTGACAGAGGGAGGGATTTTTTTCCTTCTAGTCTGAGATCATGCATGCAAATGTTCCCTGGTTCGCCTGTGACTGCTTCCACACACTCTAGTAATCACATGCAAGACACTCATTCTGGGGGCAAGCTGCAGTATTCAAAGAGGACCTGTTCCAGGAACTAAGACTTTTTTTGGACCTTCAGGTGGTGGACCTGTTTTGCATTTTCCCAGGGGTGCAGGGGAATTTCCTTGGCTGTGTATAATTGGAAAAGGTGAATCTTCCCCAACATCTGACAGCATCAGGGACCTCCTATTTGGATCTAAGTAGTGGAAAGACCTCTGAAGACTGGTGTGACGTTGAGTCACTCCAACAAGGGGAATTGTGGATCTGCTACCCAGGATTTTAATGCGGATTAAAAAGAGCAACATTTGTCGGAGCGAGGGAGCTGGATCAAGAAGGGGACCAGTGGAGCTGTGAGGTCTCTACACATTGTAGGTGATTAGGGCATAAAGACCTGCTGTACAAAGTTGGAGAGAGTAGGAGGCTGTATCTCCTGAGCTGGGGGTTGGAGGAACCGAAAAGACGACGAAGGGAGAAGGAAAGGCAGCAGGAGCCCCTGCCGGGAATATGGGCACTTTGCGGGACTTGCAGTATGCTTTGCAGGAGAAGATAGAGGAGCTCAGACAGAGAGATGCTCTGATAGACGAGCTGGAGCTGGAGTTGGACCACAAAGACGAGCTGATCCAGAGATTGCAGAATGAACTGGATAAGTATCGTTCTGTGATCAAACCGGCCACCCAGCAGGCTCAGAAACAAACTTCCACCACCTTGGGGGACCAGAGGACCAAGAGGCAGGCTATATCAGCCGAGCCAACTGCTTTTGACATCCAGGATCTCAGCCATGTCACTCTTCCTTTCTACCCCAAGAGCCCACAGTAAGCAGAAGGGTTTAAGCGTTGTGTCCTTGTAGCATCCTGTTTGTGCTAGTTCAGTGCTTCTCTGTATTGTCTCTGTCCATCTACCTGTGTATAGACGACCTACTGCACCTTCTGCTTTCCATTTCTGTCCTCATCCTCTGCAGTAATGTCTAACTAACACTTCTGTATGGGCTGTTGTGCACATTTCTTCCCCAAAAATCCACAGTAACTGCACCCATCTATATGTTGTTGTCAGATGCCCAGGTATGTGGAACTACATCATTTCTATGTTAACAAAACTAATATGAAATATGTTTACTGTGTACTACTGCTTTTCTATGCAGAGGTGCAATTTAAGGTGGGGGGAATGTTCAATATCTGTTACTTTCATGTTTTTTTCAAGTTAGGGTTGTTTATAATGTTTCAGATACTTTGGGGTTGACATGTAACTAATAACTCTTGGAAAGGTAAGTGTAAAAAAAGTAGCAAATGGACTGCAAATAAAGATTTACAGTACATTAAAACAAAAAAGGAAGGAACAGTGATTTTTTTTCTGCATAGTACTGGCAGGCACTAACCCAAAAGAAGAGAGGGGCTTCAGGGACATTAGCCAAACCAAATATCTTAAAGTTTAAAATATCTTGTGCCTCAAAGTTTTGTCTAGGAGGCTCAAACAGCCAAAGGTGGTGGAATATACTGCCCAAAAGTAATATACTAGCAAACAGGTGATCATTCAGTAAGACTCTTAAATTCTCGCTAATGTTAAATAATTTAGCAAAAAAGTAAATATATTTTGAAGTTTAGCCACTCAAAACCCCAGTCGTTTCTATTTGTTTTTTTTATATACTCATATATACAAGTAAGTAAGTATTTATAGTATTTATACACACATACATATATATATATATATATATATATATATATATATATATATATATATATTAGGAGCCTTTAAATTATTCCGTAAAGCCAAGACATCAAAGCAAAATAGTTAATCCACAGCTCCCTCATGGGTTGATTATCCTGAACATCAAGAGCCATATTCCTAAAATCATCCCAAACATAGTGTTTTCATCTCTACACACATAATATATGGAGATGAGTCAGAAGGGAGGGAAACGATTCACTGGGTTGATTTTATACATGCCTCTTATTTACTTTATTCTGATTACCGTAATCAGTTCTGTTTGTCTTTGAGCTTGACATATTTGGATTGACTGAGTTAAATATTATCATCCAATTTATCACAACATAGCAATACAACCAATAAAAACTATTTAAACAGATCTCCAGATCAATTATAAGAACTTATTTTGCACAAAAAGCTATTGGCCCAAGGTGGTTTGATTAGGGTTTTTTTTCACAGTCACAAGTGATTTTGTGATAATAGCTACTATGGTTTACAGCGCACGTGCTTTGAACATTCCCATATTAGTAGACTTAACGTTCCCACTTTGGTTGCAGAACAATAAAAGTTAGAGGTTCTTTACAAAGTTGACAATCATCCTAATAATGCGTTGTTTTTGTAATTTTTTGGAATCTGTGGCCATAGTGCCACAACCTCCATTAGATAAGCAGAATGTGTTTATGCTTTGGGCTCTACAAGGAAGCTTTAACCCTGGGTTGTGTGTCTTGAGGTCCTCTGACTGTCAAACATATAGTGCATCTTATCACATACAGAGGTTACAACACACTGAAAAAGTTATAATATAGTAATACCAAATCACAGGGAACTTACTAAAAAGCACCAGATCTGCAAAAATGTACTGTTTGAAATATGTAGTAAGGTTTATTGTAACTAAAATTTAGAGACTGATCTGATTTCTGGTGGGGGTCTGAAATGAAATCAAGACAACTGAGCTATTTTCTGCTTTTTCGTTATTCAGCCCCATGTAGCACATCAGCTATAATACTTCCAAGAACTGGATAATTGGTTTAGTAACATTCTTTGGGTTAACCAAGGACACACGTCAATAGCTTGTGGTTTTACGTTTTTGATCTATTGTAACTTTGAATGTGATTATAAAGCCATATAAAAGAATGGATTAAACTCAATGGAAATACCAAAATTAACGCTAAAGAAGGCTAAAATCTACCTCCACCATTTACTGTACAAGACTAGTCTATAAATACACATATAGTCACCTCCTACTTGCTAATTTCCCATTTCATGTCTTCACACTCTATTAAAATTCACACTTTGATCTATTAGAAGGAACACATGGCATTCTGAAAATAGGAACATTTGCTATCAGTATGCTGTCAACAGCAAACTGGAGAATCACATCCCAGCAGGTTAACAGGTAGCAGACTGCAGGTTTTAGCTCAATGTGTTAGCAGAGGATACCTGAATTAATTTAAAGATCCATTTGGTATAATTATGGGAAACTGCATTACTAAAAAACCACAATATTATCATGCGAGGATATACCAAACCTGTACAGGTTAAACATTGTAGCTTCCAACATTTGATACAATGCAGTTCATCAGTTTTCTATATATTCAGCCATTGCTGAATGCAGTTTATGTAATCACAGCGTGGGTTAGCTGAATACATTCTCCAGAGAGGGTGATAAAAATCCTTTAGAATTAAGCTTGAACAGCAGGGACAGTTTATACAATCCTTGGGGATTGCCAATGTCAATCACTGCAAGAATGTTAAACACAAGCACTTTCTCTCATGCCTTTATCAGTTCTGGCAGTGCATCCTGTGTTTTAAAAGAGTTGGAGCAGTTCATAGATATACTGCATAAACATTTTAGTGATGCAAACCAATTATTTTATTATTTGTGGCAATTCTACCTAGAGAAGTATACAGATGCATTGCAAATACAAATGTATTAAAGAAATGTATGATTAGCGTTGTGCACTAGTAAAGAAGTTTGACTCATTTTAGTGCTGAATATTAATATTCATTGTAAGTCCCTGCACTGTCAGAGTTAATACTCCTAAATCCTCTACACTTTGCAGCATTTTGCAGCCTTTGCTAATCTGTATTTACCCTTTATATTATTCAGAAAGACACTCGCATTATATGCAATAGTTGCAGTGTGCAATCCCCTAGTGGGAATGGTGGTTGAAAACAATATATATGCTCTTATTGTTGCTGTTGGCTGCTTCTGAGGCATGACCATATTTTGCTCTGTCTGTCTAGCAATGGAGGTTATGCCTGGTTCCTTAGCAACAGGAGGCTAACATTGGAATGTTGTGCTGTGAGGCATGGAACAATCATATTCCTATACAGGGCTCTTCTCTATTCTATATTGAGTCTATCTTTCCTCTATCAGCTGTTTTGTCTTTTTGTCTCATCCATCTCCTGGTTATTGCTCCACATTTTGTGTCAGATGAACCCTGTGTTCTATTTTACTGCCCTTTCATTCTGCTTTAATCTTTCTAGTCACATCAGCCTCTCACAGTTCTATTATACGCTGTTTGATTACCTTTGCGTGCTACTGTATTTTTACAGATTCATCTCCAAGCCTACCATGTCAGACTTGCCATCACTATAGTGTGCGTGCAAGTTTTTTTCACATATAAGTATAACTTTGCCTTCTGATAATAAACATAATATAAAAAATGTAGTGAACAGTTGGCATTACGTTTTTCAGTCTTAATGTGTTTGGAAAAACCGCAAAAGTATCTTTTCTGACTACTGAAAAATATTGAAATGTTGCCTGTTGCAAAGGAAGTCAATTATAAGCTATATATGGTTGACTATAGAATACTTACATAAACAGTGTCTCTCATGTCTAAAGTTATTTTATATATAAAAAAAGAAAGAGTATCCAATAGTCACAGGCACGAAGGAAAATTTTAACAATATATTGCTAGCAGTGTTAGTTATTGTATCAATTAATCTGGACAAAATTGATTATGATGAAAAAAGGTGCAAAATGCTAATATTCTGCTTTAATAGAAGAAAGCTACAGCCATTGTGCACTCTTGACACCATTCCAGTACTGCTTTCCAGGAGTAAACTAAATGAGATGAATGCTACTAAGTCAAAACCTTACAGGATTTACGTAGATGATCCAGTGATGTGAAGAAAAAAGCACTCTGTCATTAATCAATGAAAAATCGATGATACATGGGGAGGGGGGAGACAAAGTCTTATTTAAACCACCTGTAGGATTGTCATATACTCAGAAGAGGGGTTAATACAGACATAGTGTGTTTCCATGGATTTGTCTGTATTTTCAAGCACATCAAAATACCAAATAACATGGTTTTCAATAGGACCTTTGTACAACAATTTATTGGATTCCCATGTGTTGACAAAAAGCACACTATTGAATTAACCTATGTGCTGGCATTCAGAGCAGTTGAAATGAAAACTGTGCAGTCTAAAACATCTTACAGACATCAGTGCAACGCTGGTAATGCTTGCACTTTGGTTTGAATTACGCAGATTTTGTTATCTGCTGAATAAAACTGGAATATTGCAAACTTACAGTTTTCAAATTAGTGATGTGCACAACCAGAACTTCAAGGCCTACTGCATGTAATCACCACGTGCATAAAAAAAGTTTTAGTTGGGCTTATATCTAATCATATAATTGTGACACTTTAAAGTAACACTTTTTACTGTAGCGTACATATAGCCAGAGTCCTAACTGCAGGGATCACAGGGGACCCAGGATAGGGGGAACACTTTTAAGGTGCCTATGGCTGCTTGCAACCCTAAAGCCTCACCATTTCTCAGCCATCTCGGCCTTTTTGATTGTCAATGTGGCATAGGGAATGGAGAAAAATTGTGACTGGCCATGTTGGTAGCCAGTGGGTTTACTGGTGGCATCCACCAGATCTAGCTCTGCCCCCTGGCACACAGATTGGAAGGAAAGCCATAGCACAAGGAAGGGAATCTGTCCTCCCATGCCAGGGAAAGAGGATCAAAGGGCAAAGGAGTAGGAAGACATAGTGCATGATAACATGCAGGCACATAACTATCATTGCAAGGGGAATGGTGAGCTCAGGGCCCACAAAGTACAATAGTGCAGCAGTTGCTGCTTTTCTCCTGCATTTTCTCTAGTCTGTAGATTTTTGTTTAAATTCTTGCATCTGATTCTCTGGATAGCATCATGTTACATTACCGTGATACAAAACTGTAAACAACATATCACTGAATAAACTACTCTACAGCTTACCCCTTGTTACCATACTATGCACGTTTTCCTTTTAATGT
This sequence comes from Pyxicephalus adspersus, assembly GCF_032062135.1. NCBI lineage: Eukaryota > Metazoa > Chordata > Amphibia > Anura > Pyxicephalidae > Pyxicephalus > Pyxicephalus adspersus. Next base: position 27,117,979 of record NC_092867.1, read on the forward strand.
GTTCCTGAGACTACATCAAGTAACTTTTTACTTTAACTTTTTTAGCTCATTTAATTACCATTATGAAATACTAGAAACTGAATCCATTATTTCAAAAGAAAAAAAACACATTTCAGTTGATCAAGACCCAGCATGGTAATTAATGTTTCAGAGACAAAAACTGAATGATTCTGGTTTTATTATTTCAAGTGAAGTTCCTCTATTGTATGTCTGCCAACATAAAGTGCATTATTTTTTTTTCCTTCTCAATTTTATAGAAAACCTGTGTTGTGAAATGCATGGAGCCTAATACTGCTTACTTACTTCTAAAAATGCTAGTTGCTGGGTTGTCTTTGGCCTCATTTTTTTCTGATCCACTGACCCTGAATATGTATTCCTTTAGGGAAGTCAAAGAAAGTCAGGATTGTTAATCTTATTTGTTCTAAACAGGTCACTTATTAGTGTTGGAGCCTTTGAATCAGTGTAACAGCCAGACAACGAACATTTTAAAATGGAGAGTTAAACAGTATTAGCCTATTCATCAATGGAAAGGTTGATTTCTGGAATCGAAGCTTATAAGTGTTTTGACTGCAGTCATTTTCTTTTTGTAACAGTTTCTTTTTGTAAAACAATTATACATAAGTTTTCCACTCTTTATATGTTTACTGCTCTGTTGCCAGAGCAGAGTGACATTGATTCATGAATATCATTTTCTTTTATGAGTGCAATAATAGGATTGACCGACTCACAAGGGCCTGCAGAACCATAAACTGTGCATGCCAATTTAGGTTGATATTTAGGTTTTCCTGTTTTATATCCTTCGGGTTCTTCTTGTTTCTGTGCATTATCTGTCTTTTTCATAAACATATCAATACATTTCCAACATGCAAAACATTTAAAGGAAACTGTTATGCTCTTTTGCTACTGAAAATACTGGTTTACACAAATAACTGGCCGAATGAATGAAAGAAAGAAAACTTTCCTTTCAACCTATTTCTCTGAAGGTTCTCTGTGCACAAAGACAAGAAACTTCTTTTGATATGTGTTGGCAGCAGCCTTTTTATAAAAGAAAACAAAGTTTGCAAACAAAATATATAGAAGTATGGCTCTAACAAGTAATGGTCACTTAGCTTAGTCTTTTGAAGCTTATCTTGATTTAAAAATGTGTTTCTATTTGCTCCTATTAAGTAGCAAAATACAAGAATAAATAGGAAATCATACTTTTACTTCAGTATATGAAGTTAATATGGTTAAACCTTTGGCAGGTTTGCATATGGCCTCATCTACACATGTACATGGTCATTGGCAGGGCTGCTAAATGACTACAGCTTTCTGATTTGTCCATAGATTTATATAGACATGTATGGACAAAACTGTTAACATTTTCACATGTTAACAAGTTTCACCACCATTGTTTTTTTGGAGCCTGCAAGTGAATGCAATTGCATTAATCTTTTTTTGCAGTAAATGTAGATAGGTGGGTTGTGTTTTTTGGTCGATACATAAAAAACATGTTTTTTCCAGAGTAACTGAGACTTTTGTTTGGTCCCTTTTTACATTGGGAGTAAAGAATCGTATCATTGGATCCAGTGACTTTACCTAAAAACAATTTACCGTGTTAAGTTTTACTGGCATAGGACCACTAGCACTGCATTGGTCTAGAAAGGCCTTGCATGTTTTTTTAAGTTGGAAAACTGATTTAAAAATGAAACATTGGAGACAGCATACTTTTAGAACCAACTAGGCAACATATTGACAACCAGGTTTCCAAGAATTTCACACAGTTTCAGCAAGATCAGTGGGCTGCCTTAGAACGTTTGCTTTGTGTTAAAATCTAACCTGTTTTGATGGTTCTAGGAAGAGGTTATAGTAACATAAAGCATAAACAGCACATCACAAGCTACGGTTGTCAGTGTTGTCTATGCACTGGTTTGATATCCAGCTTAAAAACACTGAAAGAGAAAAAAACGTGTGATCACAATAACAGAGCCATTACTGGCACATGCAGCAATATCCTCGTGAAAGTAAATCTGTACTGAAAAAAAATGTGCTGATCTTCCCTGGTAAAGTTTTAGGTACTTGGCTGTCCTGCAATTCCTAGAAATGTCCTGTGACAAATGGCTGTTCTACAAACTCCATCGCTTTGAGCTGCTGAATCTGAGCAAAGTTACAGCTCAGTAGTTGAGACTTCTACGATCTTCTATGACCTCATCGGCAGTGTGTTTTTTACTGTTCAATAAATGTTTAAACCACTGAAGCCAAAGCCAGGCATCTAACATATTCAAAATGGGGTCATCAATGGTATATTATTTTTGTCAGTACAGGTTTCTGCTAGGGGAATAATATAATAAATTTAATAAACTAAATTGTGCGTTTTCTCACATTATGCAAGGCTTAAAAAATATACAATCACCAATTTCCTGCATTAAAACTTGTGCTATCTACCCACCCGTCCCTTTACTATTATCTTTTATTTATATAGTACTGTCATATTACACAGCACTGTACATGTCATAGTCAAGTAACTAAAGCTGCGTACACACGGCAAATTTTTCTCGCCCGATAATCGGTATCGGCCAATTATCGGGCGAAAATCTGCCGTGTGTACAGTCGGTCGTCGTCCATCGTCCGACGACCGTCCTGGCGGATCCATGGACGATGGACGACGACCGATCCTAATGAAAGGGAAGGGGAGAGCGCGCAGCAGGGTGCCGCTCCGTCGCTCTCCCCCTCCCCTCTCCATAGAGCATGAACGGTGCTGTATGTACAGCATCGTTCATGCATCGTGCAGTCTTTTCTCGTTGGAAAGGATCGTGAAAGATCCTTTCCAACGAGAAAAATTGCAGGTGTGTATGCAGCTTAAGTGACCCTCAGAGGAGCTTATCTAATCTTCCCTACACAATCTAATTCCAGATTAGGGGGTACAATATAAAATACCAATATGCTTTTGTGATGTTGTGGAAGCTGCAGTAACTGGAGAAATCACATGCAAACATGGGAAGAACATACAAATTCATGTCTCCTTCTTTCTCTTCATTCCAGTACAGCAGCCTCTTGAAACTGCTTCTACCAAGGGTTATAAGGGTTGGAAGTAGGAATGACATTTTGAGGGTAGGTGGAGACATAGGCAACTTTCAATCCCAGAGTATCCAATACTAAAGAAGCATAAGGAGGCTGCCGCTTTGGAACAGTAGGTAGAAAACACTTGCTACTGGAGAGGTTGATAGGGCTGATTTATTAATGGAGTTAAATATGTTCACACAATAAATTGTGTAAATATTCACTTCCATCCAATTATGGGAAGATATATTAAGTCTTTAGCAATTTGCTTTTCACATATTTGAATAAATAAAGGTAAATATTCACACATTTTATCGTGTGATGTAATTTTCAACTAGTAAGACAAACTTGTCTTCTATAGCAGGAAGATGACATGATATTCAGTTATATCTTCAGAGATTCAACAGGATATATTTAAAGTGGAACTATGGAATAAAGAATTGCAATCAGGCAGGATTTGTATTGCCTTCTGCAATAAAACATACTTACCTACCTGTTAGCAATCTTTTCTTATAAGTACACATAGTTGCACATGCACAACTCAGGCTAGGATGCCAGTCACAAATGAATGATATGGAGTAAAGCACTTACGCGCCTATTAGGTGCTGTCAGAAGCAAACCGAAGTTACCAAGCCTTATATTGCATAACATCAAAGGGAAGTGGAGCTTAGACACAATCCTGCACCTATATTTGTACCTTTTTTGGAAGGAGATTTTTAAATACTTATTAGCATGAGTTACCTACTAATAAAAAAAATTGCCTCTTTTTATAAACTTAAGTTCAGTGTACAAAAAGGCAGTTGTCAATAAGTATTCAATATCAGCTATTAAAATTCTCATGTGTGCCTGAGGTGTTAGGTTAGGTGCACATACAAGCAATTTATAGTAGTAGTATCTTGCACCACTAAATCTGCTTTTATTAGCAATCCTTTGCTACACATATTAACAAATAGCTCCCAGTGGAATGGGGGATCTAAATAGTATGTAGTTGCAATTAATCACTTATATTTAGATCATTCATTAGTACAGTCACTAGTGATTAATTACTACTACATTATACTTGTGCGCCTAACTCCATAGGGAGCTATTTGTTCAATATGTAAAGCAATCGATTACTACTACTAGTAATTTTATTAGTGTGATTGCCCTACTGCAAATATATTTCTCATGTTGCTTTGCTGAGACAGGCAGGAGAATGTATTACACTGCATGTGTTTGAAACCCAAGAACGTCAGAGGTTGCATAGAAAGCATTGTCTGACACTATCACTATGCACAGTGCAGTGCACATCTGCAACACGCAGCTGCAGGGATTTCTTTCTTTGTGTGCTGCAATAAATTTTTGTCCACTTAATAATAATGGGGTAAGCATCACAATAGACCGCACCACAGGTGGTTGTGCATTGCAGTATTACGCACAGCAGAGCACATTCCTGAAGTGTGAATGGGGCCTTATAGTCCATTTCTATTTATTACTTTTTGAAAATACAGCTGACATAATAACTATAAACTTCTGCTTAATGTAACAATCATTTTTTTAATACAAATATTTTAACATCCTAACTGAACTTTTTCTAGTTGATGGAAAAGTCTGTAACATTCCTGTAAGTTCCTGTATTTCAAGAGTAATTTCTTGAAATAAATATGTGGAGATTAACTAAGAATATGTATGAAAAATGATTAATGTTGAACCTGATATCTTCCAGCTGTGTCTGCTGACGGGACTTGTGTTTTTCTTGCTGTATATGCTCTAGCACTGACTGTTCCCCTTTTGAAATGATCTTGGCTCAAGAAATAAAGTTTAGGGGCAATATTAACAGTGTACAGCCATGATCTATTTTGTGTCTTTCTTCTTTATCTGTCTCCCTGTCTTCCATCCAGCAGTGTAAGGTTATTCTCAGGCTTCTGGTCTAGCTGGGAGCTCCTTTGTGGTATGTCTCTTGGGAGCTCAAACTTAGCTATAGCAATATTTTAGCCTTTTAAGGCAAATGGCTGTAGTTGAGCATTGCAGTGGGAGGCTGCGATGAATTAGCAACACCCAGTAAAAGAAACAGAATAGTCACAATCCATCTTCTGCCCAAACACATTGCTCCAGCAACTTCGGCACAGTGCAAACATTTCTTTTGTCATATCTAAACTTCAGTAATTAAGTCAGTTGTATATTTTGGAATCAGTGTGGGGGAGTGTGGAAATGACAGAGACAACATGCTGAATGTTAAACCAAAGTTTCTACTCCTTATCTAGGCCAAACAAAATGATTCCAGTGTTGAAAAACAAGAGAATTGCAAACACATCTTACTGCCAACTTATCTGCCTTTTCATGGTGGCTGTAAGCCCATTGATAAATGGCTAGACATTACTAATTGTTTCCATTAGTTTGTTTTAAAATAATGGGTTCCTTATCTGGCTACAGTTAGCCCATCATTGTAGCTTTTACATGACCAAATAAATATTTTATATCATTTCAGTGATGTGTATATTTAGATGAGCATAAGCTCCTTATAATCAGTGTCAGTGCCAAACATTTTTCCTCCTTTTCTGGCTGAATTATGAAAATATATTCAGCAAACAAAGGGAAACGACATGATTACAATGCCTTGAAGAAAGTACATAATAATTAAAATAAGTTAGATATAAAAGGAAATGTGTTTTCTTGATAAGGTTGTTCTGTTGCATGTTTAGCAGTATATTGTTAAAAGCCTTTTTATAATGTGAATGTGATTATTTCATTACTAGTATGTAAGATAGAAAAAACCTATTAAAATATTTATGAACAGATGCAGTTATTTCACTGCTGCCAAAACATAGGAAATTGGTGGTAGATTTCAGTGATATCCTGTATGCCCTATTGTATTTTAATGTTTTCTTCTTGAAGCTTTTCACTTTAACTGAAAAATAATCCTTTGTGTAGTAAAATAAGAAATAATTTGTTACACTTTGTTGTAGCCATCAGCACACCCTTTAGAGAGTAAAGTGACAACAGTCTGACCTGTATGTCCTCTATATAGCAAACCTTAAATCTTCTCCTTGCCGAGAATGTGCATGTCCCCCTGCTCCACAAGTACAGTAAGTAACTTATCTGCAGGTTTAAGCATTGTTGAATGGGGAATCTAAGAACGTTTATTTTTGATGGTGCTGGAACGTTGAAAGGAGAAAACTTGGCAACATCTGAATATGCAGGTCAAATACATATGATTTGTAATTAGGTTTGTAATTAAGTTCAGATAGTCTTTTCCATCCATGCATCCTGACAAAATCAATTTGAATTTGATATATATATCAGCCTGGAGTTACCTTTAAAGTTTCCCACATTAGTAATTGCTATGGTGAGGAGAAATATATATCTAAGAACTGAGAAGGATTGATCTTACCACCAGGGTCCTAGACCTAAATAGCTGGTACTTTTTTGAGCACAAGGCATAGTTCTGTCTCTAGTTTTAAATAACACATGCAGTATATACTACTTTAAAATTTGTCAGTTTGGTAGGGTTTCTGAAATGTACATTCTTGTTCCATGTCAGTAATCCAATGCCTATTCCAGCTCATATATTTTGTTCCAGTCGTTTTCTTTTTTTTCCTCATAACTCTGGCATGGCAGTAAAAGGTTGAGGATAGTTTTTTTACTCAAGTAATATGCAAAATAAACTTGTAAAATCCCTAAAAGTACTAACACATAATAAAATATTGCTGGGCTATGCATCTTTTCAGTAGGGATTTATTAAGTGCTTACTTGTCCTAATGACAAGTGGGGATTGGCCAGATGTTCTGGGACAAAATAAATTTACATCAACTGTATATTCGGAATAGAAGTCCCAGAATAGAGCAGAAAATCTGCATTATGCCAACCACAATGTCATTCTCTATTTTGCTTTTAAAAGAATTACTGCACTTTCAATAAAAAAAAAAGTGCATAGAACACGTTTTCTCCCTTTCGCCTAAATTAGCCCGCCCACACCCTCCACAGATGTATACTTACTAAAATCCAATGGCTGACAGTTTCTTGGTTTCTGATGCCCTCCAGACTTCTATGGGACTGTGTCCAAAGAGTGGAGGCAGTCCAGTTGAAGTCTATGGGGCTGTATTGCATAAATATATCTACTGTGGTACTGGATGTAAACAAACAGGTTAAGCACTGGCCATCAATTTTTCAGTAAGTATACATCTTTAGAGAGGGAGTGTGGATGGGAAAATATGATAGCTTTACTTTAATTGCAGATGCAGTTTTCTTTTAAGTTTATGATGGATCAAAAAGAGTATCTATAGTAGAAATAAGAAATCACCCCAAACGGAGAAAGCACGGTGTCATAATTGGCCAGAATCAATGCTGGTTGGTACCTGGTATTATACCTTTTTTTGCACCTCGGTGGACAGAGCATAGCATACTCTGATAAAATTACAATGAGCCTAAATTATATTCATAGTTTTATCTTCAGTGACCTTTTGTTTTGTGAACCCACTCAGCTCTTTAATTGGACAAAAATAACATTTGATTTCCAGAACAAATCAGACAGAAACATAAATGTACCCTGATGAAGGGCTCTCTACATATGTAAGTGTTTATATTAATAATAACTGAATAACTCAGTCTTTTTGAGAACCAAACAAAAACCTTTTCATGACATCTTCATGGTGGACATGCGTTTCCTAAACATATTTTTGTTGTGTCTGTTTCAGATCTCCTTGTTGAGTATAATTATAATCTAAAATGAACAGTTAATTAGGGATTAGTGTCTCTCTCTGCTTCATAGCTATTATTAATAACACAATCTCGTTCTTAATTCATTTACAAAAGATCAATGTGCCATATTTGGCTTCACAGTGGAAAGAAAAGCAATCATGTACTGAACTTTCCCAGGGCCTTTTCCCACTTTATAATAAATCATCTTTGCATTAAGCAAACAAATGTTTGCTGCTTTATGACATGTCTTGGGAATATCAGTGAACCAGGGTTTTTTTTTTTCATAGAAAGGAACAAGTTTTCCTATCATATATCAGTTAAACAATTATTATGGTCACCTACCTAAAAGATAATTTTTTGGGAGGGTATGTCTGCTATTTTTATTATTTTATTTAGTTGTGTCCAAACCTTACTTCCTGAAATGTGTTACTACCTAAGTATTCCTCTGCCAATTCCCAGTGCTTGAAACATGAATCTTTTAAATTAGCGGCATAATGAACACACAGGAAGATTACTGATAAGGGCCTTTGTTACTTTCTGCCTTTCAGGCCTACTTATGAAAATGATAGGATAGTTGCCTGGTTGTGTGCAGCTTTACTATTTCCAAGTCATTGACCTGAAACAAGCATACAGCAAAAACTGAATTTTAGACAACATGCATTATTAGAAGGAGCAAATAACTGTGTATTTTACAAATACACACAAGACATATACAGAGAATAAACATAACAAACCAGTCTGAAAACATAACAGACATATAGTGCATTTCAATAGGGAAATATACAAGGAAAGTCAATTTTTTAATCAATAGCTAAGCATTTTTAATAACATTTTTTCAAGAAGTTCATTCAGCTTGTGGCTGATTTGTCTAGGAAGATATAATGGTAGCTGTGAGTTAGTAAGATAACTGCAACAATTTGCTCTAATACAGAAAGTTTAGTATTTTTATTATATCACAGATCGGTTTATGTAACAATTATTAGGAAGTTGCTTGCCTGTTTTTTTGCAACATTTTCTTGACAGTTAGGGTAGTAAGCAGAAGGGTTGTGGGTGATTTTACACCAGAACTTCTCTACTTTGTGTACATAACTTCACTATACAGGACAAAATTTAAGATGTGTGAAATTAAAAAAAAACTCTGCAAACAACTGTCAAAGAAGGCATGGGGAGCCATAAACGAGATAAGAAAAAAAATACCGTTTAGAAATAGCGTTTAGCTGGGAGAAGGTGCTTTCATGTGACTTCAAGGCAAAACTGAAAAAACCCACATTGTGTCACAGGTTAGCATAGTTGGTTGTTGTGTCATCATGACTGACCCATGTGTTAGACACATGCTAACACATCATTATGCTATGTTATGATGCATGACATTTAAAATAAAGTGCATGGGAATATACACTGAAAATGTTCAACAATGCACATTGGTGTACGTTTTGATGAATTTCCATTGATTTCAGTGAAAAATGCGCCTTGGATAAAAATGCATAAGTGCGGATCAATTTAAATGTGTTTTAGCTGAATTGGCCATATGGTGGAATTTAAGAAAACAGAATGCCTAACATGCTGAGAATGTAGAAATAACTAGTCAAATGCCTATGACAGCCTGTAACTTCTTAGCCCATAACTTAAGATGTTATTTTTGCAAATGTGAAAATAAGGTAAAACTCATTATAGTCAATGGAAAAGGTGAAAAAAGGATGACTTTACGTGTTTTTTTAAAATTGACATGAAATTGCCCCTGACAGTTACTGCTTATTCATGTCGATGGTATAGTTGTGCTGAGGTTACCACTTATAAGTGCAGTTGACAAGCATTTACAGGCATGTATGACACCATGTATGACACACCTTAAAACTGCTATAAGGGAAAATTGTTGTTATATACTCACCATAATTCTCCTTTACTGACAAGCTCCATCTTAGAGCACAATTGTCCAGCACCATAAGGAGCATAAGAGTAAAAATATGTAATTTGTTTGCAATTACCTTCCAGCTGCTCAGAAACTGCTTTTTAAACACTTGTAGGTAAGTCTTGGTAAGCAGTACAACCAACCATGAGAGGCTAACTGAAGCATCTAAAAACTGCAAATCAGCTGCATTTTTTCACCAATACCAATAAATGCTATTCAGCCACTTTCATTTTTTAACAACATATTGAGAGGGCTTGGTGGTTCCTTGTCAGTTTTTGTACTGTCAAACACTAGAGAACAATACTACTGAAAAAACCTTCCATGTGAACAAGCCCTTAGGGAAGCTTCTAAAAACTACACTGGACCTATTTTTATGCCTAAAAGAGAACACTCGTACAAAACAAGGGGAGGGTTATGCAGAGAAATGGTATTCTTTTAAATGGTATAACTTCATTTATGTTAATTTCAAATTGAGACATCAGTATAAACTTGCTTTTGAAAACAGATGGGCACTGATTCAAGACATTTTTCTCAAGGAATGTTTTCTCATCTAGGCTACACTTTTTTATCTTTACTATAAAAGTAACATAAAACTTTAGTTTACTTGGGAAAACTTGTTCTTGTATGCTGGGGGCTAAAAACATGTTCGATTGATAAGGTGCAAAAACATCTCATGTAAGAAAATTCAGGAGAAAAGGTTATTGAATCTCATCCACAGAAACTTGAAATATAAACCTGACAGTAAAAGCTGAGAGCTTTCTTATGGCTAACGTGTATACATGACTAAATTGAAGTATGTTTTCTTTGTTATTGGCATTGTTGAAAATGCTGTTTTTCCTTCAAAACTGCCAAAATTGAGTCTATTCAAAAACATTTAAAAAGAACTAACTGTTTATATTTCCAGTACCATACATTCAGGCCCTAAGGCCTTGTTCAAACTGATGGTTGTATCCCATGTTCTCCCTAGTCCCTATTAGGCGGGTACACCACCCAGCCCTTTTCAGTAGCCACCTGGCAGTCATCAGACAACAGTGTAGGGTGGACTTTATGTAGAGAGAGCTGTCAGAGTAAGCACATCCTGCCAGCTTTGCCTGCAGAGGAGGGAAGGTTTGTTCTCTGAATCGTTTTCACTCCCCACCTTCTGAAGATCCCCCCATCTTCATTAGTTTTTTGACCCTTTTCCAAGGCAATAAAAGGCTGCAGCATTGCTTTAAGTTTTTACCAGCTTCTACATGCAATGTTTACTACCCCAGCCATCCCCAAGTGATTACACTCTACAAAACTTAGGATAACACTGAAATGTATGTTTTTTATTATTTTATTTTTTTTTTTGATGTGGCTGATATTGTTTTTCAGATAGCAAAATCAGGTGGTTTACAAATGGCATAGATATGCAAAATAAACCCCCAGTATATTGCATTTTTTACATGTGAGCGGTGGAGACATTTCAAATGAAAAGTTAACCTTTAGGAAAATGGCAAAAGTGAACAAGACCTTACTTTTTAATGTGTGTTGTAAGAGGAAAGTTAAAAAAGTATTATTATTTTTTATGTATGTTTTTTTTTATTATTTTAGCCATTTTCCATAAAGGGGACCCTGTTACTACTCTGTGCTTATAATTGCTTAAAATGCCTCTGACCTTAGCTATACCGACCTTCTGGGGCTAACAGATTAGAGAGAATATCAGCCTAACATTATCAAAGTGAAAGTAAATCTCTATTGACCATAGCAATTAACAACCTGTCAGTTTCTCCCTTTCATTTTTTAAGATACACTGGATGGACAAAAAGGGGAGAATGCTCAATTGGTATAAGAGATATTATCATTTTATTTGTTAGCAGTCAAGCATCAGGAATCAACGACTGACAACATATATTTTTATTACAATATTGAGCTGATTATGCGCTTCTTCAAATGTGTATTTTTTATGCAACAACATGCCAGAGGCATTCAAGTCTTCTATAATTAGATTGCAGTAAATTACTTAATAAAATAGTGTAGGCACAGTGTTGTGTTGCAGTAATGTTTTAAACCTTGTCACGTTTCTAATTGATATTTGATTCCTCATTTGGGACTCATTACTTCCTATTGGGTGTCAAAAAAAAAAATCTTTTTGTCACTGATTTTATCAGTGTCAGACATTATGGGAAATGATAGTAACTGGCATTACTTGTAGCCTATAAGGCACATGGTATTACTATAGGGAGAAGGTTTAGAAACTTGGTTAGGATTTTATTGCTTTGTCCCCATGAGCATGATTTTTCCCCATATCCTGTCCAGGTCTTGGGTTTTAGATAAAGCAGCAAGAGAAGGCAAATCCCATGTGGCATGGGGAAGCATATATCATGTAAAATATGGCAAAGAAATCATCTCGGTAGAAACACAGGTAGCATTTAAACCCTGATATTTTAAAGTGCAACTTCCTCCCCCTTCTAATACTACACCCCCTCCCCAGTATTTTTTGCAGTGTTCTGATTGAGTCTGATTACATTGGCTTCTTTTTTTCTTAAGGAAGCAGCACTCACATAATGTTAGGTCCTCGAGTACTGTGAGCCAAGCCTGCCTGACACACCTAGGGTAAAGAAAATGAGAGCCTGGGGCTCATAGGAAATTAAATGTTATTATGTCTAAAGAGAATCAGCCATTAGTGAGAATAGAAGCAGCACTGGTTGATCAAACATGGGTCCATAACTTTTTAACATAGGAGAGAGGATGATGATAAAAAAAAGTTAAAACTAGAGTTGTACTTGATGCCTTTTCCTTCATGACAAGCAGCAAACACCTGAAAACAGAAACATGCTTTATAAAGATGTGTTATACTGTATATACATAGTGGATACAAGTGGATACAACAAAAATACTATGGAACAAAGAAAATGAGAATTGTTTTTCATAGCAGTTAGAATCCATGCCCCATTTTCCACGTTATATCATGAATTCTTCATCTAATTGGTTGCTAAGAGCAGCAATGTCTATTTGCAGCGGTTTCATATATGTCCCCTCGTTATGCAATGAGATCATTATAAATCTGAAGGCTAACATCTAGTCATTTTCTTTTCATTGCCCGCTTCTTCCTATCTCCATGTCATTACAGCACCAACTTGCTTTTTTATTTGTGTTATCTGCATTATTTTTAATAAGATATGTCACAGGGGGTGCCGCTTTGCATGTGCAGTTTTGCATATCAGAACAGATCAAATCTTTCTGCTTGTGAGTCCTCTAAAACCAATACAAATTGAAGGGTTTTACATCCCCACTCTGACATGCAGATGAGAATTATTGCGTATGCTTTCAAAAATAGATTTTGTTTTTTATTTTAAAACTGTTGATCAATATAGATCAATTTGTGTTCACTTATTTTTACTTTTTACCGAGTGTGTTGAGTTGGAAAGACACAAATCATTCATTTATTTCAGAGTTAAATAGTAAAACTGCCATTTTCCTGTCTATGTTCATTTTATTAATGTGTCCTGTAGATTTTTATTACTTATTACTCATTTTTTCATACTCACCTCAGAGAGCCTGTACATGAACAGGCCACAACTGTCCCTGGATAACTACATTGCAGACAGACCCAACTTGTGCTGATTTATATACAAAAAATGGATGGAAACTGGAGGAAGCAGGGCAGTTGCCCATAGCAACTAGAGGCCAACAGGCTGATTTACTTTAGGTAGGCTTCATTTTTAAGGGAGAGCAGTAACTGCTCACTGTAGGGCATTAACATTTTAGTAATAAAATGTAAGTTGCAATGCTTCAGAGAAAACTTCATGAGAGCAGGACAGCTTGGTCACAAAACCTGTCAAAAGTCTGGTTTTCTTCTCCTACCCATTTATTAGGATTGATGGGGTAGGCTGGGCGCAGCTGCCTGAATGCGATTTATCATGGGTTTGCCGAAATCTCTTTAAAGGTTCTCAGAAGCTGTTGTTTTGAGCAAACTCCATATCATTTTATAGGAGATGAGTCCTTAAAGCAGGAATGAAGCCACTCAACTCATCTATTTGTATTTTATCACAGGGCACCACCATTTTCCTTTTTTTCCCTTATTAGCAATGATCTTCAGCCATTTTGATTGCCCGTGCAGGAATTATGTAACTCTCGCAAGTTTATTCATACCCGTGACAAATAACCAAAGCTGAACATACCCAGCTCAGCTTTTCTGCATTTCACCGTTGCCTGTCCCTTTCTGCAATAACCACCTTCCTGATTCTTTATTCTGTAAAGTGCTACTTAAATTTAGACTCTGGCTATTTAAAGGGCTAATAAGCTGTTGTAAAAAAAAGACATTGAAAGCCAGGGACTGTTATGGAGGACATGTGCAAATGCTGCGAGTTGTCCATAGATACAATGCATGTTCAAATACCAGCACCCCCTACTACTTTTTGTAGTAGTAATCGCTGGCATCTGTGCCACTACTATGTCCTGTTGGGGTGTAAGGGGCAAGAGTTTTGGACTCACAGAACCCTGTAGAGCACCCCCAAGGAATTCCAAAAATTAACTGCCCCCCCCCCACGCGTTACCACCTCACATCATCATGTTTAATACATAGACATTATTCCTGTACACCCATCATGTGACACAAAGCCTAGCCAATGATCACAAGGGGCCTGACTACCAGGGGCATTGTGTTTGTTTCAATCCATTAGAGACTGCATAGTGTAATATTTAGTGTCAGACAAACTTGTGATGTGAGAGGATGAACAACACACAGCCTGCATAGATAGATAGAAATGAGTCTTTTCAACCCTAAAGTGTGTGTAGAGGGTTTTTTTTTTTGTTAGTTATGGATGAAGTAGTAAACTTCCTCAATCTTATTCAAAAAAATTGGAGGTTTGGCCCCTGACTTGGTCTACGTTTTTAATTTCGCCCTCGGTGTATTTGAGTTTGACACCCCTGCTGTAGAGGAATGGGTATCCAACACACCTATGCAAATGCATAGGAATTTAGGTGAAGATTTGTGTTAGGGCCTGCTGAAGTAGTAAGTATTACAAATCTTAGTAACTTATTTTTTCTTTAAAGTGTCACTTTAAGTAAAGTGAATGATAGAAATGTAAAAAAAGAAAAAAAAAAATGTTGCCCTGTCACATAGCTACATTAACGTCATTTACACGTGTCCATGTGTTGTCATGCCATTCACTTTAATGAAACCCACGCACATGGAAAATTCTGCACTTCATGTTGGATTTATGTGTGATAGTAGCCTGTTTATGTGAATATGCTGCCTGAACTCGGATTAACACCTGTGCTTTATCACAATGCACCGGACACCAAGGAGTGAATGGGCCCTACATGACTGGAAATCTGATTCACATAATATAGTTTACACTGACAATTGCCATTTTCCCAGTGACTGGAGACACAAACTGAATGTCTGACTATTGGAAATGCTTTACTTTTGTGCAGGTTCCCTGTGCTAGTGTTACCCCTCAGAGCAGCACCTGCCTGCAGGCTCCGCCCACCCCTATTTGCTGCAGCAATGCCACACCTGTGGGACCCTCATGGGGGAAATCTGCCTCATGTAGTTGTATGTCTGTGAAGTGTAAACTGCTGTCTGAAAATATGCTTCAATTTTCACCTCAGTATTCCCCGAACGTCGGTTGCTAAGTACCAGGTACTGTGTAATCGTTGCTGATATGAAAAAATGGTTTAGAGGAGAGGTAAAGTAGCTGTTTTCTCGCAACGCTGAGGTAAATTTATTTCATAACATGACCTGGGAGGTACGCAGAGGGTTATGTTTATTATGTGAGTGAAAAAATCACCAGTTTTCTGGTTTGGTTGTTTTTTTTTTTCTATGATATTAGATTCTTGTGGTATATTAGTGGCCGGGGATGTGTTCATTATGAGACCACCCGTGCCAAGCATAAGTCTAAAGAGGGACTCCAGATTCAGTCAGTAATTTATTATGCTTTGCTGTTAATATGTGCAAATATATTGCAGTAACATGTTTTTATGTCTCCTGAGGTCTGTCCAAGTGTTCGGTATGCAAATAAACTCCTCTGGCAGATCTGTAAACTTGAATAATTAGGTGTTGGAGTACGAGAAAGGGGACATAGGAAGGGCTCTATAAAGCGACACTTATGTGAACACACTCCAACTGAGAAATAAGGATATAAAGCAAGTTTCTCTAGCTAAGTTTACATTCATATTCATCAAAAGCAATGCTTTATAAAATTTTCTGCATTTTAATTTTGCAGTCGTGATCACACATCCTCTCTTTGGTCCCTTGTGCAGAGGGGGTGTCTTGGTTACTCAGATGGGCAGAGTGTTGATGGCACCCAACAGAGATGTGTGCTGCTGTCATTTATAAAAGCTGAAAAACAGGGCTGGTTTACATTTGGAAATGCCTGTGTTTTTGTCTAGTCAACAAAATGCTATCAGTAACAGACAGGACAGTGGTTTAAGGTGCGTACACACTTCCAATTTTTATCGTTCCAATCGAACGACGAACGATCGATTGGGCAAAAAATCGTTCGTAAAAAAGTAACCAACGACGCCGACGAACGAGGAAAGTCGCTGGAAACGAACGACCGGACCGACGGATCGGATTGGACGACGATCGTTGAACATCGTTCGTGTGTACGGTCGTTCGTTGATCGTCCATGTTCAGAGCATGCGTGATGAACGAACGTCCGTTCGCTTTCCTGTCGTGCACATAGTTCCTCTATCGCTTAAACGATCATATCTATTGTGTGTACAATATCTACTAACGATCGTGTCGTTACCTCTATGTGCACGATCGGTGCTATACGATCGTTCGTGTATATCGTGCAGGAACGTTCGTGGTTCGTTTTCCGACGATAATAATTGGAAGTGTGTACGTAGCTTTAGACTTTTTCTCAATCTGATAGACATGATTACACAGCCCCTCTTCGGTCACTTGTCTAGAAGTAATGTCTGGTTGTGTAGCCATCACTATACACAGTATGGACACACTATCACTATTAGATTGCAGCAATGAAAAGTTGTGCAAGGGTCATAGCTGGAAAATTAGGGCTGATATACATTTTGAAATGCCTTTGTTTTGTCTAGTGTAAATGATGTTTGTGCTCACTTGTAACACACAGGGGTTTGGACTTTATCGTGATCGCACAGCCTCCCTTGTCCAGAGGGTGATGTCTGGGTAGAGAGCGGATGGGCAGTGTTCATCTGTTCCTTATCAGAGTCCAGCGCTGTGGCTGGAAAACCAGGACTGGTTTATATTTTCAAATGCCTGTGTTTGTAGTGTTTTTGCCTGGGCCAAAATGTGATCTTTGCACTCAACTGTAACAGGCTTGTGGGGCAAAGATTTGCACTCCCTTTTCCAGAGGTGATATCTGGTTACATAGCAGATTGACAGCACACAAAGGCAGTGTAGTCAAAATGATGGTTGTAACAGGCTTGTGGGACAGTGGCTCAAACTTTCTCCTATCCTGATACACATGATTGCAAAGCCTCCTTTGTGCCCCTTGTCCAGAGGGTCTGTCTGGTGACATGTTGGACGGCCAGTGTGGTGACACTACACACGGAATGCATATAGCCATGTTGGCAGCTGCTGTCATTCAAAGCAAAGCTGTGTACGGGCCATGATTGAAAAACCAGGACTGGTTTACATTTCAAAATTTCTACATTTTATGCCCTGTACAGATGTCCGATGGAAGTCAGATGATTGTTGCTAAACATGATGTTTTGTACATAATCTCCAGTGCCAGATGAAGCAACGAGTGATATACACACGGCGTGATTCTGTAAAGAAGGGAAAACAAGCTCATTGAAATGATGGTGCTTGTTCCCAAATGATCATTCTCCATGGGGGGACTACTGTACATGTCAGATTTTTGCCCCGAGAAAAGCACAATCATTTGACTTAATCATTGAACATAGCTTTGTACATTTGATTTTTTTTTTATAGCCAAAATGAGGTTTGC
This sequence comes from Pyxicephalus adspersus, assembly GCF_032062135.1. Taxonomy (NCBI): domain Eukaryota; kingdom Metazoa; phylum Chordata; class Amphibia; order Anura; family Pyxicephalidae; genus Pyxicephalus; species Pyxicephalus adspersus. The sequence continues at coordinate 27,135,508 of NC_092867.1, forward strand.
ACTCACCTGCAGCATGCTTGTCGGATTCAGGGTTCTGATTTTCTCTTGGTCTGATTTTTCTGTCCCCTTGTAGAATATTCCAAAATGGGTGATGAGAAAGTGTGAATAATTGTATATTTTATTACCATGATAAAGTCACCAGTGAATCCAATTAATTAATTAAACTTTGCAGTGACCTTTAAAATATTTCAATGTGACACTCACCTTTTCTGTGTAAAATTCCAGAGGTAAAGACCACACTTCTTTAATTTAATTGTGTGTTTAATAACCAACAGGAGTGACTGATTGTTGCACAAAAGGGAATTCTTGTACAGGCATGATTATGCAATAATTCAAATAGGTGTTGTATTGCTTTAGTGTTACCTGAATTAAGCTGAACAAAGCTTGTCACTGTTCACTGTGAATTGCTGCATTTTTTCAGTATACATTGATCCGTCTAAGCTGTAGGATCAGCTAATTGCTAAACCCATTAAAGACTATTCTAAACAGTACAGTACAGTGTTTAGACACCATTTACATTTTTTGTTTCAGTCAGCAATAATTTTTTATTTTTGCTCAAGATTATCAAAGCCTAATTTGTCATTATTGATCGATTATATAGAAATGAATCATGTGTAGAAATATGCAGATTTATATCAATTTGAACTATAGCACTCTATGAACCATAGAATTTTTTTATATTTTACCTAATGGTCTAATTATATGGTAGTGATATTTTCAGTGCTTTAAATATCAAAGAAATACGGTTCTTTGCAAATCAGGTATCTAATGAAGTGGCTTGAAAATCTGTAAAACTACTTGAAAATTACAAGAACAAATCCAGATAAATGTGACTAACTCCTGCTACATATACAGTGACCTGGATAAATGAAAACCTTCACAGACAAATACATATACATTTTTTTGTGAGAAACAAGACTTTTTTCTATAAATATGTTTTTTTCATATATTCTTAAAACGTGGTAGTTATACTTTTTTTTTTTTGTTTGTGTTGTTGTAGAAAAGAGGTGCCAATTGTATTCACCAATTTACCCCTAAACAGATCTTGCTGGCCTTATTTATAGTCCCTGTTCAATGCTAAATGCTTGCCTGGGCTTTCTTTACCTTACTGTATTACAAAAGGATATGGCACTTGTGTTGCAATGCAGTTAATTAATGGCACAAGTGAAAAAGCTTACATAGCACATACACCACAATTTTCACCCCAATATATGAGACAGCCATGACTTAAAACCCTCCTTCTAACAATTGTGATCAGCACATATTTCTGCAATATTCACGGAGTGTTGCACAGTTTGCCACAATCAGATGACCATATCTGCAATACAAATGAGTTGGGGTAAATTTATGAAAATATATTGGAAGGTAGATATATCCTGGGCTTGAATATACACACTAGGCATGATTGATGAAAGCTCTCAAAGATTGGAGAAGATAAACTTATCATGTGAGAATCTGAGTGATACAAAAAATCCTGGAATTGATTTCCTAAAATAATTTGCTTAGTCTATCTTCTCCAGTTTTGCAGAGCTTTCATAAATCAGGCCCAGAGAGTGTAGACAAGGGTTAAATTATTGTTTTTGGTAAATTAGCCTCTGATCACTGAAACTTTGTCTGACTGATACTTATGAGTAAATGCACATCATTCAGTAGAAAAGATAGTTAAGCCAGATGTTTGTGACTTTTGTCACACTCCCTTTTTAATAATGAACAAAAAGACACAGCATTTTAATAACATCAAAAACATTTGTGTGTTTATTTTCTTATGCAATAAGAATTTGTAAATCTTTTAGCCAAAGCACATAAATAGTCACAGTGTTGTCTCTGCTTGTTGACATATTTTATCTAATTAACCAAGCTGTAATATCACATTTTGCAAATCATATATTTTGTCCTGGGTCATGCATGTGAATAGCTGTTTTCACATGGAGCAAAAGCACTGCCTGATCCCAAATAAAAAAATAATAATAATAATAATATCGAGCCATGAGGAAGCATTTTTTATTATCAGCCTGATATTTCTTTGTGAAAGGGCACTTTAAAGCTACATTACCAGGCATTTTGGCCCCACCGGTGATCCACTGGCCCCACCCACCTATGGTGGTATCATAGGTTAGATGGTAAAAGAGGACTCCAGGTGGTGTCCATGATCAGCACTAAGGCTTAATTCAATGTGAACATTACATTTTTTTGTGTCATTTTTGGTTTTGCTTACTAGGGCTTAATCATACTAGCCCATTGTTGAGCCATTAGTTTTGGCATCCCAACTCACTTGAAATACACTGTGGTGCAGGAAGTGCACAACTTGTGTTGTGCTGGGCTGCAATATAAAATTAAATTCTGCAAGATCTTTTTTTTATATATTAAGGGATGTTGAAGCCTTTTAATTTTTAATGCCGTACCTAACAAAGCACACAGCATTCTTCATTGTTCTGTTGTTTGTTGTGGTCAGCCAGGGTTTACCTTTAATTCCCATACCAATGCAGAAAAAATGGAAGAAGGAATCTGGAAATGGTTTTTTAACACTGTACAAAATGGTGAATAGAATGAAATAATGTAAATATGTATTGTCAACCCAGTCATTTTTTTGTTGTTTGCAACCAGAAACCAGAGCAGCAAAAAGAATTGTATAAACAGGAGTACAAATGTCAGAATGGAATAATGTGTACCTTGTAACATACCCTAATTAGATCGTTATCGAAGTACTGTGTGTATGATGGAAATGAAAACTCATAATGAATTTTAATTAAATGTATGTCAGTGTTTTCTAAGAAATGCTAGTTAAAGGTCTAAGAACCCCATGCAGTTTAGAATTGAATCCAATTTAAGCAACAATAATGGAAATAATTGTTATCACTTGAAAATAGTATTTGACCTTGCTCTCTCAGACTGTGACTAATTGTTCCATTGGTGAAAGTATGTCCTGTTCCATAAAAGGCAAAGTTCAGTAGAACAGTGTTGGCAAAAATGTTGATCTTTTTATTTAGGAAGATATTCTGGCTGATTTATCAGAAGGTATTGTACTTGCTGTGGAGTTTTGTAGATAGAGAAATAATTCAGTTAGCTGTTCCGCTTTTCTTTAGCATGTTGTGGAATGGCCTGTCTGGTTGGATACATTGAATAGATTGTTTTTGAAAATCCAAAAGAGATTGTACAGAGTTTATAAAATCAGGATGTAATATTGTCAAGCTTTAATCAATTCGCTGCCAAGGACATAAAGCTTACGTGCTTGGCAAAAGCAGGATGCAAACAAACAACATTTTGGCAATATTGTTTTTTTGATATAACATATTGTTGATGGAAAGGTTCACTGTAAACACTTGTATTAAAAAAGTTCACTATTTTTTTTTTTTTTGCAAAGATACTCCTCAAGTCTTTTTGTGTTCCTTTTAAAAGGTTGTTCTTTATGAAAGTTTACCTGAAGACCAAAACAGACTCCAGCAAGATCTTTTCTTTCTATTATTACCAGTTTTATACAAATCAAGCTGCCTTCAGACAATCATTTATCTTATACCTCTTCAAATCCTGATTTGATTTGTTGACAATAATAACAAAATCAGACCAAACCAAACAAGAGTTTTCCAGAGTGGTAAAATGACACTTTGCTAAAAACATTCAATGTTTTATGCTAAAAAATTCAAGCATTTTAAGGACCTTTTAAATTAAAAGTAGTTTGCTTTTAAAAAGTCATTTCACTTCAAAATTTTTCTGTAGTTAGACAATTTATACATACAAACATATACTACACATGATACTGTTCAGCCCCATGGGTAGGGTGATTGCTGACAAATGGAGTAAAGATGCAGCAAGCAAGAACTGTACTGTAACAAATGCTTAGATAAGTAATAATCTGTTACAATGAAGGTCAATATGTTTTAGGTGTGATTTGATGTGCAATAAAGGGCACATATGTGTCATTAAGTGCTTAAAAGTGAACTCCAGTCTGCCTCTAAAATAACTATTGTGCTGTTCACCACACCCTGAACAGTAAGGGTTGAATGCTTTCTACAGGACATATTAGTAAAATAGCAGCTGGAGGGTAAAATCACAGCATGCAGTGGGGGACACGCTGTTCAATACTCACAGAAGTTTCAAATAGCTTTGTACCTTTGAACAAGAGCGAAGACTGGAGTATTTAATATCTTCTTTTACAGGGTTCCTCTATTTTATTTTTATTCCAAGGACAGGGCCACTTCAGATTTTATATTTTTTAGGTGATGTCATATGCTTTAGTTTATTTTTCATTAAAGAATTTATTTTGTATATATTATCATACTTTATCATATTTCCATGAATGCTAGTATTATTTGGACACAACTATTAACAGTTTTCAGGAAAGAAAGGCATAAACAAAATTGGTATGGTTTGCTTCCAGAGCCTAAACTAAGTGTTTGACTAATGTATATTACATTTTTTCTAACATTAACTCCAAAGAGGGGAAACAGGTCGCTCAGAAAATTTTTCAGGGGACCTAGAGTACTGTTCTCTAGCGGGCACAGAGAAAACAGGCTTGTGGTTAGAAACCATTATGCTGTCATGTGGGTGAGTGAGGTTGAGTTGTGATTCTCCCATCGGAGGAGGAAAAGCAGCTTTGTGTGAGGGGAAGCGACAGGTCCCTTTTTAGGAATCGCACTGCAATCCACTGCAACCGCATGCAAAATGGTTCTCAACCACTCCCAATTCATTTTAATAGGAGCAGTTGGAAATGTGGTTAAGGTGGCTGTAAAAGCTGTGGCGAACCACAAGTCTAAAATGGCTTTTAGGTGTTGAAATTTACTTTGGGTTTATTAACAATAGGAAATGACTATCTTTTCCAGTATACAGGTCAGCTACATACTTTGAAGTATAGGCCAGCTATATGACCCTTTATAGTACATCATAGAACATAACCCTTCAGAAAAGAAGTTTTGTCTTCCACTTCCACATGGAGCTTTGCTTCAATATTCATTACATAAATTGAATATAAGCAATAGTTGGAAAGAAATTGTAGTATCCTCTTTATATATAGTCAATTCTGTTTTCAAGCAGAACCCCAACCATGTATAGGCTCTAGAAAAAATGTTCTAGAAAAGTTCAATGGATGATTTGGACATTGTTTAGAGATTTTCTGCATTGTTACATTTCACTTTGTACCTGAGCATGTAAGATTCTTATAGTTTGAAACTCTCTTCCTGTAACATTCCACCTCTTGACATTTTATTGGTCTTATGTTCTTCTGCACATGCTATTTTCTGCACATGTATTGTGTGGGGAAAATAAAGTCATAATGTCATAACTGATAAAAAAATCTAAAGAAAAATAATTCACATTGTTTAATTAGTTAATGATAAAATCTGTAGAATTTTCTCTGAACTTGTTGCATGAGTGAAGGAATGACAATATCAAATTGTAAGCCCACTTACACCCAGCGTAAAATAAATCACCTTAAGCAGATCCCTCGATCCTGCTGGAGAAGTCTTCAATCAGGTCCTGCGTTGTCCTGAAGTTCTCCTTTGTCTCAGGGAGAGACTCGGTCTTCTAGATACGTCACCTGATCTTGCACTGCGCAAGTAGGATCGTGTGACGTAGATTGCTGTAAAGGGGAACAAAAGTGTGCCAATCCTTCTGTACATATGTAGGAAAATGCCTATTACATTGGGCATGCGCAGAAGGAGCACCCAGGAGCCTCCTGGAATGCTTGACTTGGGTATCACAGGAGGCTCTGTGCTCCCATTTAGTCTTGAAGACAGAAGCGGAGGGGCTTCACCCTTGCAGAAAAATCTTTTTTTTTTAACTTTATATAAAAGGGTTGTCTACAACAATTATTTAAGATTTAAGTAACTGTAACATTGTGTTTTTTGCCTTGGATACCCCAAGGCAAAATCTGACTTAGGACAGATACCACCACAAATGCTGGTAAGTAAGGAATCTCTATCTCTAAAATACAAAAAAACTCCATATATGATTGGTGGCTGTTTAAACAGGAGGTGTATGTGAAATCTATTTTGGCATTAGGTCATGCTTGTGGATTTTAATTTTCTTTTTAGGTGAACCAACATCATCATGGCAGAATGTGTTCCTATAAACACACACATACACAGGAGTGAACTATCCCATAAGTTTGTCTTTGTTAACCTCTTTCATATGGCACTTGCCAGGACAAAGTTCAGACTTTCCAAGATCTATAACCTATCACCATCTCTCACTAGCTCTGAATCCCAGTCAACCTCTTATATTGGGCTGCGGCAAATAAATTAGCCAACTGTTTTTAACTTTAAATAGTATTGTGCTCCCAGTCCATATTTAGGAAACAAAAACTGTAGAGGAAGGTAATATATATGATTATATACCCCCTAGCCTTACCCCTGGTGTCTGTACTGCAGGAGATGTCACCATGCACAAATATCTTCTTAGATCTGAAATACTCAGCCTTCCCCGGAATTTAATGGAGAGCATGCTATCACCCTCACTTGTGTGATGATGGTAAGGTAAGTATTATTTGTCTTTATATGTCTTTTTGCATGAGGATAGGGCAAAGTAAATAAGCATGAATTTTAGGGTGTTGTAGTGCAGAGTTTCAATTGAGGTGTTGTAGTGCAGAGTTTCAATTGATAAATAAAAAGTTTCACTGTTTTAGGATGATCTCAAGTGGGAGTACCTAACTATAACTACCTATTTGAAAGATCTGCATAGCATTGTCTTCTGTAATTTTTATCCATATATTTTTTATTGATCATTTATTGTGAAGATTCTTTTTAACTTAAGGCTGAATTCAGACAAGTGGTTAAAAACTGTGCCATTTACTAATCATTGGCACCTATTGGCAAACACTGCATGTCGGGTCTGAAAATCTGCACAGCAACACAACCACCACAACCAAGTAAGCATCTGAAAAAATTAGTAAATGAATGAACCCGCTGGTTCCAATTTTAACCTTTTTAGGGAGCAGCTTAAAGTGGTTATTCGCAGCAGTACCTCTAGTCTGCATTTAGTCAAAGTGTGGGGGGATTTTGTACGTGACTTTCGGGATAACTAATTGCTGTCTTCTGTGAGGTGTAAGAAGATAAAGTAATGTGCCTAAGGCTTTTGAAGAGGATGAAATTAACTAAGCAGTATCCTCATAACTAATTAGTTATTATCTATGGCCATGGCATCCTGAATCTATTTTTTCTTAACCCACTAAGCCATAGCTTCCTCATTTCTGGCTATAACTATAAACTAAACAGGTAGGAGTGACTCTCTGCCTGACAGCCAGCATAATTTAACTCACTTCCTCTGAGTGCACCATGTCATGGTCCCACTTCAGCACAGTGAAAGTTGAAGAAGAGATTAACTCAACATGTTGTCATTGTTGTACAATAACTGATTGGCCCCTTGTGCTGCTTCATCCTTTCACATTTAACCCATGCTGTACAGGGACTGGATTTTGCGTTGACCATTGAAATCTTCACAAAACATTTTTAAATAAAATTATCAAAACTGGCTGCTGTCATGTCTTCCATCACAGGTTTCCATTTTATAAAAGGTAATTGGCAATTGATAAAACTATATAAATATTACTAATATTATAAATATTTACTGTTATTAAAAATATTTTAAATCAAGATTATTTGGTATTAGAATATATGAGGTTTTATGGGATTTTATGCCTATGTAGGGCTGTCGCATCAAAAGCTATCATTGTACGGCCTGGAGACAGTGTTGGCAAAAAGTCTGCACTTCATAGCCCTGCTTTTGGACCAGTGCAAAAATTAAAGACCAAAGCACACCACACCTTTTAGCAGGTTTTTTTTTTCTTTTCATGGTCCAGTGTTTGTGCAGTGTTCTCCCCAGCCCCTTTTAGCTGGGCGCACCACCCGGCACTTTTCAGTAACCACCCGGCTGTTTTTATGTGGCTACTAAGAGTTGGGTCACAATATAGGGGCTGCCACCCGCCTAAAATTTCTTCCCACCCAGCTCCAAAAAATTCCTGGGTTGAGCACTGTTGTGTGTATGTATTTGCAATGGAAATAGTTTTTTTCTTTTAGTATAAGGCTGTCGCCTATCCAAAGCCAGTCCTCTATCCAAAGCCAGTCCTTGAATTTTCCATGTATGTGATCATAACAGTAGCACATTATTGCTTTCTTTTGGTGTTCTTTCTTGCTGGTGTTCTTGCTTTTTTCTTTTTTACAAGTTCTTAGTGACTCCACTAATGTCCAGAGATACTCCTCAACCCTGCACGGATACACATGTAAAATATTCAGCAATAGGTATCTCTTCCCTTGAATTATTTCGTCCTATAGTTGATCTACTTTAACAATGTTGGGAATCATGCAGTTAGTGGTTTGATCTTTCTGAAGTGTGTAAATTCCAATTTGAATCAACTTGGACAAAATTATATTTCATAAATGTTTTTTAGAAGCATTCAGCCTGCCTAAATGCTGCATATTTTTACTTTTTCATTTTTCACTTTTACACCTGAAAATAATCTTTACATTTAACTGTAAGTTTTACAACACCAAGTTTTCTAACTTGTGTGACCCAATTTACAGGTTATTATGTTAGGTTATTACTGTTTTAAGGTTTTAGAACCTGCGTTTCCAGAAACATCTCATAGTAATGGGATTGTTAGTAAGCTGTTAAATGCTCATCATTTTCTTTTACTGGAATGTTAGGTTGCTGGAATTAAAGACAACACTTCTCTTTCTTGAAATTAGCATTCCATTACATTAAGGAGTGACAGTGTCTCTAGGCCTTGTTTCGAGTACTGCACATCAGTATAAAGTGCCTTCATCTTCTGATATCAACCAGTTAAGATGTAATAGTTGCTCCATTTTTTTAGGAATCAATTCCCAGTGCAGTTACTTAACTCAAATCCAAGTGTGGCTGAAAAGTTACATTCTTATGTGCTGAGCGTAATATAATTGCTACTGAAGCTTCATATTCAGGTTGTATATTGTACATATTACAATTGCCACTAGAGCTTCATATTTCTGTTATGTAATTCAGCACTTTCCTATAAACTAGTGTTAATAATGCACTTCGATACATAGAAAACCTCATAGAATAGAGTGTTTCTTACATAATAGAACAGCTGTGATTGATAGGTAACTGGTATCCATGAGAACTGATTAAGAATAAGAGACGTACTGATTAGCATATGGGCTGGTTAGTGCTTAAATTCTTTTAAATAAAAATCAATTTTCATGTTGCAGTGCACATCACAAGAAGCTGCCAGTTGCTTTGAGTTTCAACATATACAGAAACACATTTTTTAACTCAAAATGTATACTTTTTGCAAGCAGAGGGCCTATTAAATATAAAATGATGATGACAAGGTTGTTTTATGTTTAACAATATTTGTGCAAATGTTTTAGTAAAAACATATTTTTACTGCATAGAACACAATATAATCTCTAAATTTTCCATGAAAAAAACTAAGCATTTAAAGTTAACAAATGCCATATATTTGTAGACAATAGCCATGAATTGGGGTTAAAGCTTCAAGCTTGAATGTGGTATTGCTGCTGTGAGCTTGTTTTCAGACTTCGGCTGCCTTGTCGTAATTGTAAAACACTTGTGACACTAAATCAGTAAAGTGCAGCAGGAACATAAATGGTTTTACGAGTAAAACTCATGCTATTTGATTTTAGCTAAATTTAATTTTGTTAATAGGGAAGAAGTCAACCCTTTAGGCCAGATTCACACACGTTAATGTTTGGCTCACATAGATGTGTGTTAAATGCATTTAAGTTGATGTGCATTGACATTTGTTATTTGAATGCCTTGCGTTATTATTTATTTGTTAAATCAGATCTTTGGGCCTGCATGCAAATTTTGCATGCAGATCTTTATTGCAGAATGTAACAGATAATGTCCCTTATGCAATAAAACTTACTTTCCTGTTTACCTTATCTTGCTAAAAACACGCTGAATGGTGCATGCACCGCTCAGGGACTTCTGGGACTGAATTTTTATATTTCGTTCCTCTTTAAAGCATTGAGCTGTTGTGCAGTTTTTTTGTGTTCATACAATGAGCCAAAATGTGATGTGTTTTATCTAATTGCAGTATATTTACCTGATTTAAATGGAGCGTTTTACATTCTCAAAAATGACAAAAAAATGACATTTCAAATGCCTAATTAAAAGATTAAACAATTTCCCTGGCATTGAGCAGACTGTAAAAAAATCTGACCATGCATTTTTCCAGGGATTTCCTTGCTTTGGGGAGGTGTTATGTGCATGTGTATATCCCCTTACAGTTGCAGGATACGTTAACACTTTAACCACTAGAAAGTAGACATAACTGCCTTATAAATGTCAGTAAGCACTACTCACATTTAGCAGGCACTACATTTAATAGACAACCAATGTGGTGGTCCTCTGACTGTGAACAGAAAAATTGATTAGTGTAGGGACTGCGTGCACTGTTTCAGCATAATTGATCAGGAAATTATTGGATCTACTTATAAACAATACCTTTAAAATGCCTTCTTCATAATTAATTCACAAAATCAATAATTGTAATGGTGTACTTGTAAAAGAAAGTATACATTTGGCATTAGAAGATGGTATTGCCCCCTTTAGCAGAAATACTTTCTTTTGCCATTCCGCATAAGTGCCCACCAGTCTTGACTTGATAACATTTTTGACCACTCCTACATGCAAAATTCCTTTAGTTGCAAGATATCTGTGGGTTTCTTTGCATGAACTACTCCATTCAAAACCGCCTCAACATTTTAATTGTATTCAAATTGGAGCTTTGTTCAGGTCCGTCTTTAACCCTTGTGTATTTTATTTTCAGCCTTTGCTTGGTGGACTTGCTTAATATCATTATATTGTTGAAATATCTGTTTCAACTTCAATTTGGACAAATGGCCTCACATTCTTATCAAGCCTTGTGAAATAATGCTCATAGCTGATTTAATGACTGCTAGCTGCCTAGGCCCTAAAATACAAAGCAGCCTTAGCTTCTAAGTAGCTTGTCCTTTAGTTCTTTGACTATACGGAGGCTGAAGCAGATACAGTCTTACCTCTGAGCATTATTCTAACATTTTTTGCTTGAAAGTAAAAACCTCCCAAATACATTGAATAAAGAAATTATGAACAAATCTGGGTACACCTTTATTAAAGTGACTACAAAGATATTGGCCCCACACAAAAACATACTTTTTTACAAATGTCTGGTCAATGGTCAATCTTGGCAGTACATTGTAAATGTTTCTTTAGGTTGAACCTTTGCTTCTTCTACAACTTTAGTTGCAGGAACGTAAGCACAGGAAGCAAGGAACCCGGTTGTATAGTTCTGATGAATTTTCACACCTTGTGTATCATTTAAATGCCTCAATTATACGCAGATATAAAAGTATCCAATGATCTTTAAATGCCAGCAGTGTAAGTATCTACATTTGACATCATATTGTCCTGTTGTAGTCCTGATACAGCAGAACTCAAATGGGGGAGAGAGCGAAGCCTCACAATGAGCCATTCAGTTGCAATTTCCTTTGAGTCACAAAACAGCCGCTTGAGCTTTTCTTAGATAATTGTCGTAGATAATTATCTTTGTAGATGTAGATAATTATCTTTGTAGGGCATATAAGATGTTAATGTAGGCAACACACTGTAGGTTTCTTATATGAATTTTTGCAGGCTTTATCTGAAATTCTCGGGAGATAAACAAGGCAATCAACTGAGAATTTTAGCTGTTTAAGGGGTTCCTCGGCAAGTAGAATTTACTGCACCAGACTTCCATTTACCACCTTCCCTTACTGACTTCCCTGGCTTGTCCCCCATATCAGTAAGGCACAAGTATGCAGTCTCAGTAGTGATTCTGAAAATGTCATACTGAGCATATTGTTCCATGTGTTTAATGAATGACTGCACAGCGGTACTTGAAATATCTTTGAATCCTTGAAAATTGTCACATAAAAGTCTGATCCATTTTCCAATTCAGCAGTAAATAGCTTTATTCATATCCATATATCAAATACATCTTTTTCACCAGGTGCCAACGCTTATTGGTCAAAATGAGATTTTCACTGGTGTATTCCTCTTCAGATCCAGATAAATGAGAAACAATATGCATATAAATATGAGAAAAAGATTCTTATCAATCTGGTCTTACAGGTGTACCTTTTTGTAATAAAATGTTAGGTATTCTATGGGTTTTTGCATCTTTGAATTGAAAGATTAGCATTGCAGATATTTATATAGTTGTTTTCACAAACACAGCTTTCAACCAGTCCCTACACAGAGTCAATCCATCTTTTTTTTAAAACTGTTTGGGCCATTTGAAATGTTCACTTTCTCATTATCAGGCGGCTAATTACCCACTGAGTGTTAAACTATGTACACACTTCCAATGGTTCTCGTCCGATAATCTGTATGTACAGCACACGTTCATGTATCATACAATAATAGTCGTTGGAAAGGATCGTGAAAGATCCTTTCCAACGACTATATTTACAAGTGTGTATGCAGCTTTACTGGCTGCTGATGCACAGTATGTAGCTTCTGGGACTAAACAAAGAAATATGTTGTGTTTCACTTGAAGTTTTCCCAGAAATTAGACAATTTCTCTGCTTTTTGTTCTGACAACGTGCGTACGGGTGGAAGATACAGTTGTGTATGAAATCTGGGTGAAAAGAGCTAGTTCTGTCAAAATTCTAGTTTTTGCTATAATATTTAACTTCAAATTTGAGATTTTCAGATGTGGTTGAACTGATGGTCTTGTTTCAACCTGACTTACTATGTAACATGCTATCTCTGCTATTTGGAGACTGCAATTGGCTAATAGCAGGTCATACATATTTTTTATACTTTAACAATTGCAAATCCATGGGGAACAATTACTGCATTATTGTGTGTCTTTTACATTTGCCTGAATTTAGCTTTAACCATTTCTACATTCCATAACTGGCCTATTATATAAACACACCCTTTCTTTTTCATGTTTTATGGCATTTGCAGTTGTGTGAATGTCAGTTTATTGTTTTATTAGGCAGCACCTGCAATCATAAAAGTGTTAAATAGCAAGAAGATGAAAAAAATGAGAAATCTCTCCATAAAAGGAATGAATATCCTGAGAGTTAACAAACATATGTCACAGTTTTTGTGTAGTACTGTGTAGCTATTTGCAAATGACCTAATATTACCTTTTTATATTTAAAGTATATTTATATATAGATCTATGCCATTTATAGATTAAGCATATGAAATGTTTGTTATTTGCTAGCTTTTTACTTACTGATAAATGAAACAAAGTGTTTTTGTCTTCAGACTTGAAGATTATTTTGGTATTCATAGTTCAACAAACAACAAGATGATTTTTGTATTATAACATTTTTTTTTACTTTTGCAATCTACAACATAGCCATGTCACCTTGCACTGCTATTTGCCAGGCTCCTTTATCACAGGCTGGGCTGACTGCCAAGCACATTATGTGGCCATACTTCGCACTAGACAGACACTAATGCTGCTTGTGTGTTATCAGCCACTGGCAGCAATCCTGGGATATTGAAGCTTGGGTTACATATATAAAAACAGGTTTGAACTAAAAATATTATACAAGGATGTGTGCACTATACTGAATTAGTTTCCTAGCAGCATCATGTTTATTAAGTTGCTTACTGGCCTTTGGTTAAAGTTCATTACTATAGATTTGTTTCAGGTCTGAAAACACAAAACTAACTGAGCATTTCTTGGAATATAAAGACTTAAAGAAACACTATTACTTGACTCTTTCAGGACAGTGCTACAATGTTTTATAACCGAGACAATGCTGTCAATCCAGAAAGTAAGTGGGCCAGACTATGTGTGAACAAGTGATAAATGGCAAGCTACAGGCTTGGAAATCAGCAGTTAACCTCCTGGGCGGTAACCCCGAGGGTAGGTAAACCTATGGGAAAGATAGTGAATACAGCGCTTACGTCATCTGCTGGTGTCCCGTGTCATCCTTCATGTCTTCTTTCTTCCTCCGGTGGCTTCTTCTGCACTGGATTCAATGGAGAGTTCCCGGTGGTCTCGCTATGTACGTGCGGGCATTCCGTTCGGGGCGGGGCAGGGAAATTCAAAATCCATTTGTGTTGCATTCAATACCGGTATTTTGTTTTGAATGCAACACAAATAAATTTTGAATTTCCAGTGGATTTTCATGTGTAAAAGCAGTACATTGTCTTTCATGGAAATTTATTTTACATTATAATATATTAGTATGAGTATAATATATTTTTTTTAAATTAAAAATAAAATATTTATTTCATTTATTATCATTTATTATTTCATCACATTATTTTGACATAATTTTGTGTTTCACACTTTATTATACTCCTACTATTACTGTAAAATACATTTTAGTGAAAAACAACATATATAGACATATAAAATCGGACAGAAATGAACCACCCATGAGGTTAAAATGTTGATAGCAACACGTTTTCCCCACTGCAGTGCATGCAGGCACAGCCTACATATCAGTAGCAACCCTGCTCGGAATTCAGGCGCTACACCATCAGAGAGGAAGCCTCGTTATGTAAAATTTACCCAAAAACTCTCAGGGTATTTCAAGTATGTTATGGAAGACTAAGATAAAGAGAAAACTGTGATTGAAGAAGCAGTTATAAGTAAGTATAATATCAATCTTTAATTGTTTATTAAATAAATCAAGCTTTTCTAAAGAGAAGACAGCTACAATGTTTACATTTTCTTTGGCCAAAAAACTTTCCTCTGTTTGCTTCTTTGACACTCGGTAGTAAACTAGCTTTACTAGACTTCCAAGTCCTGCCAAATGTCTTGTCTTTATATATATATATATATATATATATATATATATATATATATATATATATATATAATGTTACTATAAATTTTTAATGAACTCAACTGAAACAAGTCAATACATATACATATAGAAACAATGAACTATACAATAAGCAAATATCCACTGAGTTTTGCACATGGATACACCCATCACTTACCATTAGTGGTCAATAAGGAAAGCAAATTTGGAATTCTACATTACAACATTACAGGTAAGTGCAGTGTGGAATTTTTCTTGAAATCTGAACTTTACTATAAAATGCATCTTACCAATAAATAGTGAAGGTACAAATAGTACTTATGTGTTTAACTTTTTTTTATGGCTGCATGTACTGCAGTTTCCTAATTTTCCAAATGAGTTCATGAAACTTGTATGGGATGAGAATCCAATCCACTGGCATCAGAGGAGGTTCCCAGGACTCAGTAGATCACAGATTCACTACTCCATTACTGATCTTCTACACATAGGCAGGATTTCACGGGCATGTGAATGGTTGCCAGGCTCTGATCTACAAGGAAAACATTGCAATGCCAAAAAGCATGGCAACATAATCTAAAAAGGGATTGCTAGGATATCCAGGATATGTTGGGCAACAAGTGAATAACTGGGCAGAATAAAAAGATTGATAAGGCTGGGTGTAATAGTTTGCACATTTTCAAAATATAATTGATTGGATGAATTGAATTGGTTTCTAACACAGCATACAGTCTTGTTCATACAGATAACCTATTTAAAATGGCTGTTGCAAGATACATATTGATAACATTATAATCCTAAACAGTGGTTTGCTGGATCTTGTATCAGAAGTCTTCAAGCCAAATGCACCTGGATTGTGCAAAATCTATGGGCTCTTTTCAGTGAAGAAAATACAATGCACTTCTCTTTTCTGTGTCAGTGATCTTTTTAGAAGACAAAGCCTTTGTATGAGTGCCACTGTAAAGTATAATAGCCTTGCAATGGGCTTTCATTGAAGTGTTTTTGAAAAGACTGTCCAGTGATACGTTAATATCGTTCATTTAGCAATGATTCAGACAGGTTGTGATTACAAAAGGAGCATGAGAAATTTGAGCTTAAAAATTGTGGAGGTTAGTAATAAAAAGAACATGAATGAAAGGGTTCCATTTAAATTAGTTCCTTAACTAATGTATCTTCAAGAGCTTAGTGATTTCTACAAGATTTGGTTCTACTTTAATACATTTTTCTGCAAATGAATAATTTAGATCTTTTTTAGCTCCATTTTACCTGAATGTAAAACACAAAATTAAATGAAATCTACTGAAAAATAATGTTGACTATACAAACAGAAAGAATATACTACTGTAATTGAATGACTTTCCCCCATCTCTTAGTTTGTAACCTTTTCAGACTGGGTCCTCTCCTTCTGTGTCATTGTTCGTATCTACGTAATATGTTGGTGCTTTATAAATACAGCTTAATAATAATAATAACTTGAAGTAAGGAGTTTATTATTGCTCGGTTTTAATGGAGAACTCTGTTTAAATGATGATTGGTGAAAACAAATGAAATTATTGCCTGAATCATCTTACATAGTATTATGGTTTTATCACTATACAGCTCAGTTTGCTTCAATGATGTCAAATGTATTCTGAGTTTTATAGGTGTGGCATTTAGAATGCACATATGAATTGCATACTAACTGAACTTTAAAATGTCCAACCGACCTAGACCGCAAACCGGAAATGGATTTTTTAAAAATCATTTGTTATTATTTGGCAAATGTTTTCAATCCTGGACAAGATCCATTTCAGGTTTACTGAATCACCCAGATTCACCTATGATAGTCTACCTTCCCCATTCAAGCCCATAAAATCAAATCAAGCCCAATGTCTTTCATTTATATTTTGGTCATATAATACAGAATTAACAGTAATATTAATACAGGCTTAAATGCTATTAAGGGCATATTTTGTTATTGATATATAACCCAATTGTCACATGTTGGGGAGCTAAAGTTTTGCTAATTTGGTACTTTGAAAACATTTGAACCGTGTTTGTATTACAAAATTTGAATTTTGTCTGCGACTTAGTCTGTCTCCCGCCTCCCTCTAACTCATCCTGCATATCCTACAGTTTTCCTAACCTTGAAAAGCAATAAATACTTACTTACATAATGTACAGTGTTGCATAATAAGTTGGTGCTATATAAATCCTTTTTATTAACCATAATAATAATTGTCCTTGACAGTGCAATTTCCTTTTTGGGAGACTTCTAAACAAGCACCAGTCCCCTGGTGCCCCACTAACATCAATGCTGTTGTTCATTCACACAGGTATCTGTTGCTGAACAGCCAGTAGGAAGTTTCCTTGCCATGCAATTTCAAATGTATTCCCCTCATAACCCTTAGTTTACCCTAATTGGCAAGAATATTGCTGAAAAAACAGGTCTGTTGCTCTGCTTCATGGAGGATATACAGATGTGAGAGCTGAAATGGTTAATATTTCAGTTGTCTGTGAAGGTTTTTCACCTTATAAGTAGAAAGGCTGGGTATACTGTAGTAATATATATTCCTTTGAAGGAATGTGATATTTTGTTAGCAATAAATGTAGGTTCACAAAGGGTAACACAATGAACACAGTAATTACGGTTAACCTTTTAGACTCCATCATAAGCTTTATTGCACTAATATTTATGATAGACTGTGCAACTGAGAAATGAAAAATGATGGCAAGCAACAAATATTTACATCTTAATAATATGTTAAAAAATATCCATGTGTGTGTGTGTGTGTTCTTGTTAACCTTTTCACTGTCAAAAATGTGGTCCTATTGGCAGAAGCCTCATTGGAATATAAAACTCCCAAAATTTACACAAACTCCCAGTCACTATAGCAACTGAGATTTTTTTTTATCTTTTAAGCTTCATCAGGGCTATCAGATAATGGTGGGCCAATCAATCACTGATAGGACTAAGTAAGTGATGGATTCCCCATCCTCTCCTTGATATGCTGGTTTCACAAATTCTGTATGTGTTTTTTCTATTTTTTTTCTATTCACCACAAATGTAGCAAAATACATTAGGGTCATTTAAACAACTTCTTGAAAAACTCTGTAAATTCTGTAAAAAATAAAATGTATGAATAAAAAGATGGCAAATGAAAGTTTCATGAAAATAATGCTACATTTAATATATATAATACAAAACATCGGTGTAAATAAAGATTGAGATAAAATGCTGTGTTAACATTCGCTATTGGTAAAATTGTCTATTCAGATTCCTGTATCACAAGAACTAGAGCCACTTCAATGAAACTGATGTCATTTCTGGATTCAGCAGAGCTGAAATACACTAAATATATTGTAAAATCCTTGGCAAGTGAAAAAAATGTTTTTTTTGTTGATCTGTGTAATAGTATGCAAAAGAAATAGTTTTATTAAAGTTCTGCTTTAAACATTGACGTGTATAACAATGTGCATGGCACAAATGCAGACATGTGTTGCAGGTCTTATTTTGCACACACCCTTACATTTGTCCTTTATTCCCTCAGTTTGCAGTGATTTTTTTTTTACATTCTTCATAATTCCTCTAGCAAACCACCATTGTCAGGTTTTATGATTTAGGAAGCCTTGCTCCTTTGTTCACTGTAAATGTGTGCATATTTCAGCTGCCAAAATTTCATCGGGCATGCTCGTTTGTAACAGGGGGAAGGTGTGTGTGCATTCTTTATCCCATGGAGAAATTCTCATGGATGGGGAAAAATACACCTTGGTGATTTTTTTACCCCCTAAAAATTTCTATTTTGGTCATCATGTTTTTCAATCAGCATTGTTATGAAAAGGATATTTGAAGCCTGCTCCTTTAATATTTGTTTTTGAGCTGATTGTTTTTTTTTTTAAATGGTATCCAAATGTATTGCTGCTCAACTACGATGTACATTCATTTTAGGATACAGTACACAGTTTGTATGGATCACATCTAGTACTTTTCCAAATTACAGTTTCGACATTTTGCAATCATCCATACTTACTACTTAGTCATTGTAGTTTTATTATTCAGTTTATTGAAAAAGCTGGTTAGAGCACAGGTCTGAGCAAAAATGTTTCTTATCTGCCAAAAAGCCATCTCATGGGTTTAGATGACATTTTTCCCTCTGGCTCTTCTTAATACAGTCCATGTAGTCTCTCAGCATGGCTGCATCACTACATAAGTGGGATGTGACACCATTAAGGAGCCTCCAGCTGTAGTCTGTGTAGGAAATGCTTGGAAGAAATAATACATTTATTACCTCTTTTTTTACTGTTTATTGCTCTGTGAAAAATTACTTATTGTGTTTTAAACCCTATGCAACTGGTATGATTTATTAAAGCCCTCTAAGACTGGAAAAGATAGACTATCATGGGTAAAGCTGGGTAATCCATCAAACCTGGAATGGATCGCCTAATTTAATTTTCTTTTATTTGACAAATGTTTTCAAGCATTGACTAGGCCTGTTGCAGGTTTGCTGGATCACCCAGGTCCACCTAATATAGTCTATCATCTCCAATCTTGGAGAGCTTTAATAAATCAGGTCCCATGATATTCCACTACAACTCACTGTTACATTTCTGCTTGGTTATATAAATGTCAACTTGGAGTCTACAATTATTTTTGCCTCATTTTGGCAAAAAGACTACCTGTCACATTAAAATGGTGGACATGGGCTAATTGAGGCACTCCAAGTAAATATGCACTTATTTTTTTGTTAGAGCTATTAAATTAGTGAGATATAATCACTAAATGTTGTTTTCTTGTAAATCAGAGTAGCAAAGCAACTTAATATCTGTTTCCCTAATTACCCATTCTGCCTAACACAAGCAAAAGAATGAGACATTTTTCAATGAGCCTCAAGGAAATTCTGCTAGAAAAATATTTCTGTATCATAATGATAATTTCTTTTTAATCTTCAAACTCACCTGGCAGAAACTTAGAATGTAAAGCAAAAAAGAGCTATATTTTAAAGACCTTTTTTCATTTTCGACAAGAGAATACAAAACCCCTGCTTATGCTTCTGTGCTTCATAGCCCACAGTGGTTTTCCGATTCATAGCTTAAAGTACATTAAAAACAAAATAAAGAAATGAGAACTGTCGGTGGTTTCTGTAGAAAAATAACTCTGTTCTATCCCTACATTGAAACACACTTCTGTGGCTTCTGTACTCATGAATTAGAAGTGATTGGGTTAATGGAGATGGCAATCTGTTGGCAATTATATTTGTAGTTTGTATTGTATTTGTAGGCATCAATCAACACAGTGTGACATTCAATATACATTAAATGAAATTAAAGATGTATACAAATTATCTTTAAAAAAGTGGTTTATTGGAAGCCTACAGCAGTTCTAGCTGTACATCTGTGAATGTGTAAAGAAATTTAAGAAAGGCATTTTCTTAGGAATGAATCCTGTTACATTATGATATTTCAACCAGTAGTTATATCCTTAGTATACATGATAAATTTGCAGATTTTTTTAAAGCATACTTGGTGATCGTACTGTACCACAAAGGTCAGTGTTCAGCCACTTTGACAATTGTTTCCCATTTGTGCTTATGCTTTGAAACTCTATACCATATTCCCTGGATGGAGGTCCCAAGTGTCCATGAGGAGGAGCAAAATGCTGTCCTGATCCATTATTGCCACTATCAGTAAACTGGTCCACAGCATGTAGACATAAAATGAAAGAAGGGGAAAGAGTTGATCACAAGTATAATGACATGAAAGAACCTGTTCATTGATTATGTTTTTCAGGCATAGCCATAGTATACAGTTTTTCAAGTTTTTACAACCACAAAAAAAATGTAAACCTAGCCACGAAAGTATGAATGTAATTGGTGTTACAAGAATTAGGAGGACAAGAGGTAGTTATACAATACATGGTTTAGCATACTACCAGTTGGCTGCATGAGAGCTAACTGCACAGCATTAGATAGCTCATCAATGTAAAATTAAAAAAAAAAAAAAAATCTTGCATTTAGCTTTGTTGCAAAACTAAAAACAATGGCTGGAAAAGAGTTTTACTAACAAATTATTGTAAAATAATCATGTAAATTGTATGTAAGGTTTTGAAGTCTAGTACAGAGTAAAAACACTTCTATATATTAACGAACTGCTCCTAAATCACAAAGGTTATATTTCTATGAAAAACATGTTTTATGATTTGTTTTCCTTGTGAGAAAACGCCTTAAGGTTTTCAATAAAGGAATGTTCTTGTAACAATATATTACCACAAGTGACAAATGTGGTTTTGAACAGTGGTTTTCTTACTTAGCGCTGTCTCCATTGGAAACTGTAAAAGTCTATGTAAGGTGGAAGAGTTATGAATGAAAACATCTTGTTGAAGATGTTCCATGAAGCTTTCCTATATCCTCTTCCCTACCCCTTTGGTGCAACATTGTTTAGGATGGTTGTAATCTGTTTTGCTTTTGCATTTGCCAAGAGTTTAAAGCATGTAAGAATGATTAAGGAGCATATTTATTAAAATAATTAATTGCCTGGTTATTTTATAACCACATTTTATCAATAATATCCAATACCGTTGCTACTTGTCACGCACAAATAAGTAAAATGGTATAAACAATTGTCAAGAACAAAGCTCCAAATTCTAGATACTTGCTGTGTTTTTTTTTTTTTTTTTTTTCATTTTCTGTAATTCACTCATGGATGCTCATTCAATGGATGTTGACCTTTGATGTTTTATGGCAATATGTTTAACTGATTGTTTTTTTTTTTAAATGGTATCCAAATGTATTGCTGCTCAACTACGATGTACATTCATTTTAGGATACAGTACACAGTTTGTATGGATCAATGTCCCATGTAGTATTTTTGTTGAAAATAAATTATTACTTTACCTTTTGGACAAGAATCAAACTAAGAAGACTTTTCTGCATGTTCTCTCAATGTCTGCTCCTGCTAATACATGCTATTACTTACATTTATCGCAGAGCTGAACATATACTTCGTGACAGTTGATTAAGGGTTGACAAATGGTTGGGAAAATGAAACACCAAGAGCTTCACTCCCTTATATATACACCCTAAATACCCAAATATTAACGAATTATGGAATTTTTTGTGCTGTTGTGGTTCAACTTTCTTCTGTCTAAATAGTAATGTTACCTATTCCTATAAGGAGCCCGTCAGCCAGAAAAGCCCACAGGAGTTTCATTAGTGCCACTTTATTTTCCTATCCGTACTAGGAAGTTCAGTTACTAGGGAAGGAAACGGACATGGTGCTTGGCTTGCTTCCCTCAGTCATTCTGACTAGTTCTGCACTAGTCAGAATGAAAAAATATTGCTAGAACAAACAGGTAGGAATCTCATAGAGCGTTTTATGAAACCCTTTAGTGTAGCAGACCTGGGACACCAATAAAGGTGAAGTTTGAGTTTTAGAGCTCTTTAATATCCAACTTTACTCAATCCCAGCTAGTTTATTTAGGGAAATTGAGTGTGATGCACAAATTATGCTCATCAATATGGTCAATTTTTGCTGTCTGGAAAGTTTTAGAAATATTTCCTTATGCACAAATTCCGATCGTTGGCTTGTTGATTCTATAAGTTAAATGCTTGAATAGAGTTTAAGTTAAATAGAATAGAGAAAGAAGATGAATAGAGAAATGAAGAGACATTCGATGAATAGAGATCGGAGGTTGTCATCACATACCAACTTTAAGAATGCAAGTTGTGCTTGACTGATGCTGAGTACCTGACTTTAATACTTTTGTTGCTGACCCAGACTAAGCATACAGCAAGTAAAGACAGACTAAAGTTACAATTTGTGGTCATCATACTTTATTTGGACCAGTATTTAAGTCTGCAATGGTAGCTTTCATATTTATTTAATCACACTAGGTTTGTTTGTATCTTTAAGCTCCTGGACATTGTACAGGACTCCAAGGATGGCTTTTGGATGGTGTTTATGTCTAATTGGGGTTACAAGGTGTTAATGCAAAATAAGGTAAAAAAATCAAATGTTTTGGCAGCTCAGTGGGGATTTGGTTGTTGAGCTGAAGAGAGCTGTTTGGTAAGCTTTAATATCCCTGGTAAAGTGTTTTTGGCTGGCGAGGCTTGTCGGCTTGTCACTAATTGGACTTTTGTTTTACTTATTTAGTCCAGTATATATATATAAATATATATATATATTTATGGGACTAAAGCCTATTCAACTTCCAAAGTGATGTTTCTCCAGGATTTTATACCTATATTGCAGAGAATCTAGAATTGTTTTTTTGAGTTGTAAAATGATTCATACTGACTTAAAATGTACTGGTTAATATAGGGGTTGTTTTAATTGTTGGTCTTTTTCAATATTTTTTCTGTAAATAAAGGCAGTGACTGCGTTAGCACTGTGATCTCCTTAAGAGGTAATCAATATCTGTAATATAAAGACAGGATGGATAAGGGAAGTCCAAATATATTTTGAAAGATGATTTTGTTTTTTTTTATTACAATGCATCAAAATCTGGGGATTGGTTACCAAGGAATCTATTCCCGCTATTACTGTGCACTGCATTTTCTAATTCAGCCACATGTTTTGTGCTCATTGCACCACATCCCACAACAATGTAGTGTTAACTGTATTTGATAATTCACAGTGCACAGCAATGCAAAGCAGTTGTGCTGCAGTGTGTGGGTAAGATGTTTTTAGAGAGCAATAAATAATTAAAAGTCAATCTAGCACATGACGCGTCTTGTTTATTGCTGTCCTTACACCTAATTCAGGATCATTTAGGGTCAACTCCCATGAGTGCTGTTAAAGTTTTTATATTGAAAAAATAAAATGTGTTTTAAAATATTAGTAGCAGTATCACAAATGTAAAAAGTAAGTTGGCCAGAAGGGAAATCAGATTATTTTGTGTTGCCTAACTGGGATATGTGCCAATGAATTTGTAGCACTGCAGATTTTTGCACTCTGCAAATCAAGTGGATCTGGCTAATATTGTGGACTAACAGACAGCAGCTGGATCTTCTTCTAAACTATAAGATATGTAACTTTCCGACGTGAAGGTATTGACCTTAGTTTAAAAAAGCGTCAAAACTACATTATGAAAAATAGAACTGGAACAAATTGCAGATAGTGACAAAGCTAAGATCTGGATCAGAAGTTTAGATAAAAGCTTTCTAAGAACAGGGCTACATATTTTTTTATGAGGCAGAAATTTAGCTTGAAGTACAGCTTTCATCTGGGAGATTTCACACAGTAGTTTTGCATTAAGATTTTTCCTTTTAATTGGTAAGGTGAAAATACAATATCACTTCCCTACAATACTATACTATAAGATGTCTTTAACATAGGACAAATTATTTATATTGACTATTTTGCATTTATAGTAAAATATATCTACTTTTGCAAAACTAATTTATGGTCTAGTGGAAAGATCTTGTCTTCACAAGTATACCCTGTGAACATTATTTTAGGTTTTAGAGACAACCATTGGCTTAATGGTACAGTTTGGTTGATTTACTAAAGTAATATAGGCTGTTCACTTAGCAAAGGGATATTACCCTTAGTGAATGTAGTGATCCTCTTTGTTTATAAACAATACCCAAATTACATGCAATACAATAATAAACAAAAAAAGTTTTTTTTTGCTTGCACATGATTAGATGGTTTCAGTTGGCAGAGCTTCAACTAATTCAATAAAGTAAGTGAAGAATCTTTTATTCATTTTGCTAAGTATTCAGTATTTTTTTTTCAGTAAAATCAACCCCAAAGGCTTTAGGAGTAAAATTCACATTTCAAGAATATTCTCAGCAACAGTTTGTGAAGAATCACAGTAACTAAACAGAAATACAACATACTTAATGATGTTTGACTTTCACTACAATAAAGTACTTTTTTATTTTTTTGGTTTAAATACACCTTTACCTCTTCAGTATAAGACAAGTCCTCCCTTCACTCTTTTTAGGAGTTATGGTGCGCCAGCAAAATCACATCCCACTCATTTGTGTATGTTGAACGCCTGGTCTTATAGGTTATAAGTTCTGGCAAAGCTGTGGCTCTTGAAGGGGTTGAGGAGAGGGCTCACTGAAGAGATAAATGAAAAAAAGATTGTCTGACTTTTTGATCTATAATGAAAAATGAGAAGTTCAAATTGACTAATTTTTCCATTCAGCAGAGATCATATGATTAAATGCTTAGGCATTACTTGACCTTTTAGAAGAACAAAGATAGGCACTTTAGGCTTACTGCCAATGTTTATGAATTTCAGAGTGCTCTGTGGTTAGATTTGTGGTATTCTGTGGTTATATAATAGGTAAACAGTATTTCATATAGACCATTGTTGTGAAAGTAGCCTTATGATTAGCTACAGACTTTGTTGAATTGGTAATTAAATTAAACAAGTTCTTATGGGGAATTTAATATTATATACGAAATAGAAGAATCTGTGCATATATAATATAATATTAATAATATATATATATATATACACACACATTTAAATGCAGTAGGATCAAGGTTGATGAGAGAGAACATCATACCTATTTAGAAATGTTATTTTTCAGCTCATTGGGTCAGGCAGAACTATGGCATTTCATTATAAAAACTAAAATAATAAGATAACCGCTTTTATTTTTAAAAGTGCTTTAGAAAACTGAATAGACAAAGTTAAAAACTCCATGTACACTTCCTCAACTGTGGTTGTTTCTGCTCTGTATAGATATGGTTTATGAACAAAAAATGTAAAATATAAACATTTTACTCTTTCATAATTAGATTTACTTCAAAGTTTGTTTTGGGTTTTGGTATCCCAAGTTGTC
The DNA here is from genome assembly GCF_032062135.1 of Pyxicephalus adspersus. Classification (NCBI taxonomy): domain Eukaryota; kingdom Metazoa; phylum Chordata; class Amphibia; order Anura; family Pyxicephalidae; genus Pyxicephalus; species Pyxicephalus adspersus. The sequence continues at coordinate 27,161,039 of NC_092867.1, forward strand.
TCTCTAGAATGATAAACAGCACTTTTCAAGTGTGTATTGAAATTTCCAAGTCTGTAATATTTAATTACTATTGACTCCTCTTTAAGTATTTCACACATAATCGGACACTCAGAGTGCATAAGGACATTAACTGCCAGTTATTTGAGGGACTTACAATTACATTATAATTAACATGGTCTCTTATCTTTTACCCTAGAGTGATACATTTTAGTTTACATGATGTATTCAGCTTTGCATCTACTTTTTTTTTTATTGTTTTTGTACTGACATTAAATGTGATCATAATAAGGTGACTAGCCCCTTTAGTGAATAAGATGGGTTAACAGTAATATTCTGGCTAATACTCTAGTCAGTGCAAGTAGATTATTTTGAGATTTCTATACTTTTAAAAAAAATAGCAGGCCATTGTTTTAAGCCTCCTTGTGTTTTTTTCCTAAGTAGAGTTCAACACTGTGAGAATAAAGAGGCCATAACTGATTGAGTAGAGTCACACAGATCTTTCTCTAAACTCATGTATTCCAAATCCCTCTAATCCACCCGCAACCTAACTGTTCAGACAATGTTTTTATATGCAACCATACTTGAATCAGCATTTAGAAACTGTTGCCGCTAAAGCCTTGCATTAACAAAACACTTTTTTAATAAACTGGCTCTGTAGCTGAGAGTTTGACAGCTGTGAACCTGGACCTGTTAAGGTCCCATCCAGGTTTATGTTGTGCAGAAGAATGGAAGGTAGGAAGTTGGTAAATGTGTTTGAATAGCTCTACAGACACCCAGGCAACTGCAAAGCCATGAACTAAGGTAGGGATAACCCTCATTGTCATGATATGTAGAATGGGTCCTTGACAGTCGTCAAAGGGTTGAACCTTATTCCATCCTTAAAAGCCACCAGAACCTACCCCAATTTAACCTTCTTCACTGACTTTATTACATATTGCTACAATGGAAATCCTTCTACTTAAAAAAAATTCTAAGTGGGAAAAACTCTTTTAGTTATCCATTAATCATGACTTGTTGATTCTAAATTCTCAATAATTTACAATCAAATTGAAGTTCTAGCTAAACACTAAGACAGACTGTCTGTCAGTGTTGAAGAGATTTTCCCTAACTCTGCCCCCATTAAGAATGGGAGGTGACCAACACCCTGTCCCCCTATTCTCTCCCCTATAAATTCTTCTCCTTGCCCCTGTAATTATTTGTATTTTGTAATAAAAAAAAACAAAATTCAGGTTATGCCCACTGGGTTTCTCTATTCTTGTGGTAAATACAAATTTTCTATTTTCTTTTTGGCAGTAGACTGGTATAAAATGTAGAAGACATGTTTGACAGATGGAACAAGTATTAAGGTTGTTTTAGTTGTAATTGATTCTCTTGTATGTATTCTGTACAGTTTACAAACTTGTTTGATTTCTGCATTTTATATGTCTGTATTGTATATTTCCCCTGTTGTACTTATCTAATAAAGTCTTTAATGAAAAAGAAAAGAATGGAAAGTGAAAGTAGTCCCCATTATGAGACATGTCTAACAAAAGCATGACAGAGGTTTACATCCTTGCTAGTGCTACTAAAAAAAAGTTTTTTTGCATTCTGTGTCCTGATGAATATTTTCTGCTCACTTGTGTTTGGTATGCAAAAAATATTTTAGGTGGACATTTAATTGGAGCTTTATAGCAGCTAGCTGACAGATTCTCTGCAAATATGTGCCATAGTAGCCCTTTGATTTTGAAAACTGTGTCATTTTGGTAGTTATTTTGGTATTTGTATGTTCTGTAATTGCTGTGTTTACTATCTTGCATTCTTAAAATGTCTCTGAATGATTCTGTTTGCAGTAGGGCTTTGTTAAAGGTTAGGTTTCACAATTCTTTTGTGTTTTTATATAATCTGTTTGCTTTGTAACATTCCAAACATTTAAATGTGGCGTGTATATCAATCATAGTTTTTTTGCTGAATACCAGTTTTTTCTTTTGTAAATTGGAGACTCACAATGGCAGGGACAGATTTTACACTAGTCATGGTTCCCTTAATATGCCACAGTTTGAGCGGTCCTTGCTTTGCCCTCTGCCAATTTCATGTATAATGTTGCACCCCCAAATATTGTAATCTAATTTTCTCAGATGTACACAAAGTTTCCTTCTGTGCTGTGGTCAGTGTGTTTCTGGGAATGCCTGGCCTAACTTGTAAGTTTCTACACATTATCTGCACCTTATAAAAGCGGAACTAACTCCATACTAGTTTCTCATCTGTCCTCGTTCCCTCTCGGGGTGTTGCCATTTTCTTTTTTTCTTCTCTTCCGGTAGATGATCCTCAGCCATCCTGATTGGCCCGGCTAGAAACATATAACTCATTGGGAGCTCTATCATTGGCTGTACGTGTAGAGGAAGCCAGGAATGAGAGATATCCTGGCAACCAAAATTAAATCTGCACATGCTAGAAACCCTGAAGGGATTATTACAGAAGAAACATCCCCTGTCCCTTTTTGTAGTCATGACCTGCCTCATCATGTATTCTTGAAAATGGAACATTAGTTCTGCTTTAACCCATAGTCTACCCCAATCAGCCCTAATTCATGTTTTGTTTACATCGTTTGCTCTTTTTTGTAATGACAGATAGAGGCTTTTTTATTTAGTTTACAAATAATTTTACAATGCACTTTAGCAGACATGTAATTTTAGTGTATTTAATAAACAGGAAAGCAACATTGGGTGTGACCTCTTTATGAGTTAGGCTTAAGGTGGCATAGTCTCCGAAGATATAAATTCCACCTTAACAAATGATGTGCCTTTTTTGATTTCTTGTTACTAACTGTAATGAACTATGTTAGGGTCGTAAAGGGCGAAATAAAGTTGACTAAATTATAAAGATGTTACTTGGAAAATATATTAAATTATAGAGCAAGTCAGCATATTACATACATTGGCAATTTATTCAAAGCAGCATTATTTAAAATGAAAAAATGAGAGGCAGATTATATGAAACTATTACTCTACAATGGTACATACAATATTCTACATGACTTAAAAGACAGAGTAATTATTCTGCTTTCACTGAAACCTAATAAATTCTTGATTTATTTTCGCAAGCCAAGATAAATTTAAATTCTGTCTTTTCAAAAGCACAAAAGGGCATACTGCAGGCATAAAATTATTAGCAGCATTTTATACATACAAAATTGCAAATAAAAGCTTGTAAAATACAAGTAGTATGTATTGATAGAATATTATGACAGCAATATGGAAGTCTTTGTGACAGTGCAACACTTCACATTGAACAATGACTTTGCAAATTCATTCCAAACTAATGGGCAGACACAATAACGCAATCTTTATGGCAAAATTGATCACCAGGAATTCAACTCAGAAACTGCTTGAAACTGAAATTTATTCTGCCTATATTTTGTCTTCCCTAATTCCTTCCTCCCCACTCATCAGCATGATTGTGAAATTGGTACGCTCAACTTTTTTGTTTTCAATATATACCTTATTTTAGACCCAGTATGGACCCAGTATTCTGGGTCTACGTTCTACTGTGCAAAACAGACAGATCATGGCAGATAGGAGGGAAAGGTGATGTACATAGCATCCTGTCTCAGTACTCCTCTCAAGAACCTCACAAACAATACAAAGGCTGTCAGAGAGTGGACAGTCTTATTAGACTTCACTTGCAGACTGCCCTAGGTCAGGGGTCAGCAACCTTTACTATCAAAAGAGCCATTTTGCCTCCTCTTCCACTAAAGAAAAATAGTCTGGAGCCGCAAAACATAACACAGTTTATAAACTTTTAAAAGTTTTAATATTTTTTTAATTTTACCTGTTACAACAAGTGTGCATGTGTAGGCCTACTTTGAAATAAATTAAACACTGAACTATGCCCCTAGAAGCCTCCAGCTTCTAACGTATCATCCTGTTACATTAGAAGCTGGAGGCTTCTAACGTAACAGGGTAGATTTTTTTGATGGGCGGAGTTCTTTATGTTCTGACGATGCCTTAGCGATGAAATTTTAAGGGGTGTTAGCCACAGGTGTCCCTCATTTGCAGCTTTAATTTTGTTCACCTGTATCCCCCAATCTTGAGTAATTGGGGTTCAGGTGCTAGATGCTTCCAGCAATGTGTAACAGGGTAGATTTTTTTGTTGGGCAGAGTTCTTTATTTTCTGACGATACCTTAGCGATTCAATTGTAGGTGGTGTTAGCCATAAGTGTCCCCCAGTTGCACCTCTATTTTGGTCACCTGTACTGCCCCCCCCCCGTTCCAGAGAAATTGGGGTTCAGATGCTAGATGCTTCCAGCAATGTGTAACAGGGTAGATTTTTTTGATAGGCAGAGTTTTTATGAATTTTTAGGAGGTGTTAGCCACAGGTGTCCCATACTTGCACCTCAAATTTTTGTCACCTGTACCCCAGGTTCCTGATAAATTGGGGTTTAGGTGCTAGAAGCCTCCAACAATGTGTAACAGGGTAGGGGTTTTTTGATGGGTGGAGTTTTTAGGAGGTGTTAGCCACAGGTGTCCCCCACTTGCACCTATAATTTTGTTCACCTGTACCCCCTTCCTGTTCCACAGAAATTGGGGTTCAGGTGCCTCCAGCAATGTGTAACGGTAGAATTTTTTGATGGGCAGAGTCTTTATGTTCTGATGATAGCCTAACAATTAAATTTTAGGGGGTGTTAGTCACAGGTGTCCCCCACTTGCACCTACATTTTTGGTTTTGTACATCTCCCCATTCCGGAGGAATTGGGGTTCAAAGGAGGGGAATGTCATTGTACACACCCATTTGTACAGGCCCCGTGGTAGATTTATTTCACTGGTAGATTTTTTTCATTAGAACACTGGATAGGGAATCCCCCTCCTCCGCAGTGTCTTGGGAAGAAGGGGATCCCCCATCAGAGATCTCCCCGCGGCAGCCGAAGGGAGCCACAACAAGGAGGCTAAAGAGCCGCATGCGGCTCTGGAGCCGCAGGTTGCAGACCCCTGCCCTAGGTAAAGCCCACATTTGATGCTGAGCCCCCGTGAATGAAAGAAATAATATCCAATGAATAAAAGTGGTGGGCCAAGAAAGTGAGATGATGCTGGACATAATGCTTTATTTGACTTGCTGCACTTTCCTATGCATATTGTGAAACATTTACTGTAGCAGAGGAAGCCTATACAATGATGGTAAGGCTAGAGTTGGCCTTCAAATTGTCTTCAACTTTATAGCAGAAAGTCACAGTGTTACACATAGTATAACACATTACTTATGAAATATAAATGTGCTGAATTGTCCCATCCACAGCTCAACATGACTAGAGGACTATAGCATGACAGACCATCATGCAAAATTACAGTACCCACATTTTCTATTTTAAGCTGCATAAAGTTCAATAGAGAATAATGAAATGTTGAAACACACTTTTAGGAACAACAAATGCTAGCACAGTGGGAACTATTTTAGTTGGGAAACATCAGTATAACATATGGGCTAGGAACTGCAAAGATTCATATACCTTTGTATTTGGGTTTATTGAAAAATTTGTTTTGATTAAATTCTTTATGTAAAAATACATTTCTAATTTATAGAAATTCACATAGAACACTCACATTGTTCTTTACTCTCCCCAGGATTTGTTTAATTTTCCTTCATAATGCTATCAGCATTTGACATTTTGAATAAGTAGGGACTACTGTGGAATTCCTTACACACCATCCATCATGTTGTTCTCTGTCTTGCTAGTTAGAACATTTTATACTGTTATCCTTGACTAAGGACTAGGAAGGTGAATCTACAATCCATCCCAATCATAATGCTTTAAACAAGTGTCTAGACTTCCAGGCCCATTACAGCTCAGTAAGCTAAATGATCCCCCTGTCGTAATGTCAGGAGTATAGGACATCCAGTGACATTTTTATGTAAGTCATGGCTGTGATGCTTCATTGTGTCATTCCCATCTGGCTGCTAATATCTTCATTAGGATGCGGGTATAATGCAGAATGGAAAGACATATTTCATCTGCCAGAGCACAGTTTGTAAATTGCCCCTTGTGACATCTCCAACATTGTGATATGCAGTGTAAGCTCTTGCAAAGACACTCTTACTATAAGCTTCTGTATAAATATAAATATATATATATGAGAGAGTGTTACTGTTATGAAACTGCTCTTTAAATGTACAGGGAATTTTAGTTTTCCCAATAAAAGTAAAGAAAGAAAATACCACCAGATAAACAGAGAACTGCTAAAATAAACCACTTTTACATACATAACAGTAAAAAGCTTAGCAAGTGTTAAATATACTTAAGGCTGAAGTTTTAATAAAACTTGAAATCCTAAAGTGTTTCACATTTTTTCTAGAGACTGAGTTTTAAATTAAAATTTAGGTTCAGTCAAAAGAGAATTTGTGTGTATTATTTTCTTTTACATGCTACATGCTCAAAGTGAATATGGTAATTTGCTTACTGCTTGCATAAACATCGATTTGCTATAAAAGGTTATAGCCTATATATTGCTCAATGGGATCACAAATGATAATGCATGCATAAAAATTTGTGAAATTATGCCCTCACATTTTGCTCTAGTACAAATCTCCTATCCAGCTAACAAAACCTTAAGGCTTAGTTCATTTTGTTTCAAAGTTTTACTGTAGGCATATTTTTTGTGCATTATGTTGCATTTTTATGTGCTTATTGGAAAGACAGGCTATTTACTACAGCCAATTTAAATGTGCACCACAAGGCATATATGGTTAACTTGTAATGTGTCAAAACATAGGTCCTTTGTGCTCCATTGGTGACCTACAGATAGGTCCATAAATATTTGGACAACTTTTTTCTAATTTTGGTTCTGTACATTACCACAATTAATTTTAAATGAAACAACTCAGAAGCAGTTGAACTGCAGACTTTCAGCTTTACTTCAGTGGGCTGAACAAAAAGATTGCATAAAAATGTGAGGAACTAAAGTGTTTTTTTAACAAAATCACTTCATTTCAGGGACTCAAAAGTAATTGGACAAATTAAAAAAGCTGAAAAAAATTGTACATTTCTAATACTTGGTTGAAAACCCTTTGCTGGCAATGACAGCCTGTAGTCCTAAACTCATGGGCATGACCAGATGCTGTGTTTCCTCCTTTTTATTGCCATTGCCAAGTGACTGACTTGGCCATTTAAGAATTTTTCACTGTGCTTTAATAAACTTTGGTTGCTTTGGCTGTATGTTTTGGGTCATTGTCCATCTGTATTATGAAACGCCTCCCAATCAATTTGACTGATTTAATACTTTTTTGAAAACCCTTTGCTGGCAATGACAGCCTGTAGTCTTGAACTCATGGACATCACCAGTTGCTGAGTTTCCTCCTTTTTAAAGCTCTGCCAGGCCTTTACTGCAGCGGGTTTCAGTTACTATTTGTTTGTGGGCCTTTCTGTCCAAAGTTTAGTCTTCAACAAGTGAAATGCATGCTCAATTGGGTTCAGATCAGGTGAACATTTAAGAATATTCTTTGCTTTAATAAACTCCTGGGTTGCTTTAATTCAGTGAGTTGACAAAAAGATTGCATAAAAATGTGAGGAACTAAAGCCATTTTTTTACACAATCACTTCATTTCAGGGGCTCAAAAGTAATTGGACAATTGACTTAAAGGCTATTTCATGGGGTGGGGGGGGGAGCGTAATTCATTCGCTATGTCATTATCAATTAACCCCTTTAGCGTTTTAATTCTGTCAGTTTTTTGATGCAAAAAGTGACCCTATTTTTTATGCATAGAAATTTTTGTTTATAATATGGGCCTGTAATTCTTAGGATTAACTCCCGGGTATGATAATTATATTTATTTATTATATTATAATAATAAATTATAATATATTAAATAATAATTATAAAAAATATTGAAATAGACCACAACAATATAATTTATCCAAAAAAAATAATTTATCAAAAAATTTCAAAAGATCAGGGATAATAGTGGGCAAAATGTAAATCAGGTCACTGGGCAATGATGTTTGGTGCACTAAAATTTGTACTTTTATTTTTAATATATGTTGTGTAGTGTTTTGTACTGTAAAAATTATTTAAAAGCAGATTCATTTTTATTATGCAATTAAAATTCCCGCTCGCCCACACCCCCCAAATACATCACAACTCGCATCACCAGGAAGATGTCACATCTTCCGGGTGATGCGAGTGGCGATGTCCTGCCCTGGCTCATCCCCTGCATCCACCAACGGCTGCTGCTCGCATCTCCAGGGAGATGTGAAGCACAATGCATCACTTCTGGATTGTGCATCACTTCTTCCGGGTGATGCGAGCAGCAATAGTAAATTCCGGGGGTGGTGTCAGCGGTGATTTTTCCACTGGCACTGCCCCCAGAATTTACTATTGCTGCTCGCATCTGCAGTTAGTTGTGATGCACAATGCAGAAGTCCTGCATTGTTCTTTGCATCTAACTGCTGATACGAGCAGCGGTGTGGCTAGGATTACTCCGTAATCTGCTTTTAAATTTCCCACCCGGCCACGCCCCCCTAATTCAGAAATGTCCCGGCATCAGAGCGGGATCATTCGATCCCCGCTGCAGCCCGGGGCGCAGGTGAGGGGGGCTTCTAAACTTACCTCGAGTGTGACTCGGGATTACCGCTTTTTGCAAGTAGAGTCCCACTCGGGAATACCGCTAGGGGGGTTAAGCAGATAAAAGGCCTGGAGTTGATTTGAGGGGGGGGGGGTGCTTGTATGTGGAAGATTTTGTGGACAGACAACATGCGGTCAAAGGAGCTCTCCGTGCAGTTGAAACAAGCCATCCTAAAGCTGCAAAAACAGAAAAAATTCATCCGAGAAATTACTACAATATTAGGAGTGGCAAAATCTAGTTTGGTACATCATGAGAAAGAAACAAAGCACTGGTGAACTCAGCTACGCCAAAAGACCTGGAGGTCCACGGAGGACAACAGTGGTGGATGATCACAGAATCATTTCCATGGTGAAGAGAAACTCTTCACAACAGCCAACCAAGTGAACAACACTCTCCAGGAAGTAGGCGTATCCATATCCAAGTCTACCATAAAGAGAAGACTGCATGAAAGTAAATACAGAGGGTGCACTGCAAGGTGCAAGCCACTCATAAGCCTCAAGAATAGAATAGAAAGGCTAGATTGGATTTTGCTCAAAAACACCTAAAAAAGCCGGTTCTGGAAAAACATTCTTTGGACAGATGAAACCAAGATCAACCTTTACCAGAATGGTGGCAAGAAAAAAGTATGGAGAAGGTGTGGAACAGCTTATGATCCACAGCATACTACATCATCTGTAAAACATGGCGGAGGCAGTGTGATGGCTTGGGCGTGCATGGCTGCCAGTGGCACTGGGACACTAGTGTTTATCGATGATGTGACACAGGACAGAAGCAGCCAAATGAATTCTGAGGTGTTCAGAGACATACTGTCTGCTCAAATCCAGCTAAATGCACTCAAATTGGTTGGGAGGTGCTTCATAATACAGATGGACAATGACCCAAAACATACAGCCAAAGCAACACAGGAGTTTATTAAAGCAAAGTGGAATATTCTTAAATGGCCAAGTCAGTCACCTGATCTGAACCCAATGAGAATGCATTTCACTTGTTAAAGACTAAACTCGGACAGAAAAGCCCACAAAGTTCCTGGCATTAAAAAGGAGGAAACCCCGCATCTGGTGATGTCCATGAGTTCAAGACTACAGGCTGTCATTGCCAGCAGTGGCTTTTGAACCAAGTATTAGAAATGAACATTTTATTTTCAGCTTTTTAATTTGTCCAATTACTTTTCAGCCCCTGCAATGAAGTAATTGTGTTAAAAAAAGGCTTTAGTTCCCCACCTTTTTTTTGCAATCTTTTTGTTCAACTCACTGAATTAAAGCTGAAAGTCTGCAGTTCAACTGCATCTGAGTTGTTTCAAATTAATTGTGGTATTGTACACAACCAAAATTAGAAAAAAGTTGTCTCTGTCCAAATATTTATGGACCTAACTGTACATTAGGTTATAAGTTTTGTCTTTCTATGTTAATAATGGGTTTATTTTCTGATTCTAATTATGTGAACTGCATTGTTTAGGCCCTAAAGACCACTCTATAAGCAGAAACAATATGGTGTTTGCCACAAAAAGTAAAGATTTATTTTTTAAATTCTGTTCAGCAACAAAAACTGTTTATGTTTTTTTTTTTAATGGGAAGGTAAATCAGCAGCCCAATGTAATGAAACATTTTTTTTTTGAAAGGAAAATCCTTTTCCCATTAAAATGTAAAGTTTCTCTCTTTGAAGCTGTCAGTATTGAACATCCAGTCAAAATCAAAGGAGAAAATCTTGTCTTGGATCCCCCCCATTGTTGTGTCTTTTTTTTTTTAAATGATCTCTTTCAATAATTAGTAATTACACCTGGGGAGAATTATAGGCAATTGTCATTATTTACAGCCAATAACTAATTATGGGGGAATAAAAAACGAGAATACAATTGATGTACCTAATAACAAATACTATAATATAGTATTATAAGGGGGAAAAAAAAGACAAGAGGAATATAGAATAAATAAGAAACATCTATAAATAAGAAACATCTATTAAAACAGCGGTTGCCACCTGGTGGTCTGCAAGTAAATTTTAATGGTCCCCGACTCTGACCAGTGCGCCGCCCAGTGGGGTCAGGAGAAGGACCCCACTAGGGGATGACGCACCAGCCAGAGACACGAACCATGTCCCCTCATATAAATCGCAGGCTCAGGGAAGTGCCGGGTTGTGTCTCTGGACCTGCGATGGGAGAGTGGGCGGGTTCTGGCATCATGACGTCACAATGGGGGAAGTTTCCCTTTCGAGTAACACTCGGCTCCCCATGCATGTGTGGTCTGGAGCGGGTAAATTTAGTGGTCCATGGGCCTGATAAGGTTGGCGACCACTGTATTAAAATACTAGTACAACAGAAGGGAAATATTGTAAACTCTATCAATAAAAGAAAATCAAAGGTTTAAAACATTCAGAAGTTAATGGATCCCATACCTTTTGGACGACCCTGAGATGAATATTGACAGGGCATGACAAATTATCACTGATCATTATACAATTTAGTTTAGATTTTTCTGAATCAAGTGAGTGTGGAATGTCTTTCACAATTTATGCTATCCTTTCTAAAGCTTTCTGACGCTATATAACTTTTGAGTTGAGTATGAACAATGTTTTTGCCTCTCCAGCCCTACCTCAATGATAAACAAATGCCATTGCCTTTGTTCTGGATTTCCCCATGTTATTGAGTATTCTATATTCCAGATTAAGCTATTTTTAGAATTAAGTACAGTAGAGTAATAACTAAATATTTGTCCATTAAATGGCCATTGGCTTGCCTTTATGGTGAGGATAAAAGAGAATGTTCTCATTATTTGTAATATTGCAGCTGTGACAGCTGACCATAAAATCTTCCTGTAAGGATTTTATGTTTATCAGCTAGGACTGTTTTAGAACACTGGGACACTTGAAGAATCCTCGTGTGACTTGTTTTGTATTATTTTCTTTTCCACTTTCCAGCTAACAATAAGTGGGTATTTTGATTTCAGGTTATGTCTTCAGGCAGGTATCTGTGAAACTGAGTTGAGGCAGCAGTAATCTTACTTCCCTGCTGGTGTTAAATGATTTTGAGCACGAACAGTTGTATCATTACATGTTTTGTTTGTTGCGTTCTAATAGCAGATTGCCTCATTTGCTAATGCATGCATTGCAGTCCATCCATAAAATACCTTCTTGTCTCCCAGTGAACATTTCTATCTTTTTTACAATGGTGACTAATGGACTGTGTATAGTATATGTAGTTAAATATGTTTTCTCCCTGTTTTGAAATTCAAATGTTACATTTCAAAATGTCCTTTCTACATAAGAGCTTTTTTTAATCTTTGTTAATGAAGCACCTTCTTTTGTTATTAATATTGAAAGCGTAATTTGTTAATAATTGAAGCCATGACCAAAACCTAACTGCAGTAAGGATAAATTGGCTATAAAAAGGAAAAACTCATGTTATTTCACAACTCTTCTGATCCAATGGGAAGAGCCAGCTGGAAGTTCTGGCTTTTACCAATTGGTTCTGTTAGACATTGAGCATATAAAGGATGATTGTAACTACTGTTGTCTGTACAGCTTTAATTACCATTATTTTAAATCAATTGGCACGTATCATTTTAACCTTTACACAGTATAAAAAGCTAATTAAATCCTCTTTAATGTTCATGAATTGCAGTTGTGAAAAACATAAAAATAACTACTTAGGTCTACTGTTGCCCTGATATAAAAATGCCTGGTGGTATCCTAGTGCTATTTTTATTTAGTCAAGCCTAAGTATATTGTAAATATATGATATATGTGCAAATAAATACGCAAATGTTTAATAGGGACACCTTACCCTAGAAGACATATGGATGGTATGAATTTTGGGAGAATTACACTTACGCTAATTGAATAGAGATGTTTTACCACCTGCCAGCCTGATCCCATGGCAAAATATTAAAACAGCAATGATGTAACAGTATATCAGCTCCAAAAAACAAATGAAGGGAAAATTAATGTTTACATATGTTGGACAGCTAACAATTACTCCCACTAAAACATTAAGGGTGTTTCCTATTAGTGCACATATTTTAAAAAGTTTATGTATAGAGAACTCCCCTACTTGACAGAATGTTTCAGCTGTAGATATGTAGGTGGACATGGTAAGGTGGCCTTGACTAGACAAAAAAATCATACCCCCTGTGGTCTGAATATAACTAGGAGTAGCCCCTTTGAAACCATGGCATTTAAGTGTGGTACCATTCTAGTGATTCAAGATTGATTACACGACATATCTTATGTTGTTCCACAGAATGTTAGTAATACTAAGTAAAACTATGTTTCATTCTCAGTTCATTCTCTTTTGCATGTGCCATTTACAGTTGCTTGCATTGGTAAAGAGAAGTGAGCACTATAGCTAAAATATGTGTATTTTCTTGGTTAAATGCTAAAAAGATGCTGATCAAGAGATCTCATGGGGCAATAGCACATCTGGCTATGCCTAAGTGTGTATAAAATCGTCTGTCAGTCATACAGACACGTAGGGTCTGATTTTTTAAAGCTTGCAAGGACTAGTGAAAATGGACCATCATGGAAGAACTTGAGTGATCCAGTAAACCTGGAGTAGTCTTGGTCTAGGATTGAAAACATTTGGCCATACTGTGCACTCGATGGAAAAGTTAAATGGAGCAACACTGGTTAGGAATGCAAAACGTTGGAACTAGTAGAAAATGTTCTTATGGCACAAGTTCAAACCAGTTGAATATAAAATCCATCCAAAGAAGAACATGCTACTTCTTCATAGCTATCATTTAACATACTTTCTAGTTCTATTTTCTGATGACATATGTGCACAATAACTTTCCATCTTCAATTTATTTTTTCCATCATAATCTATTAAGTGGAAGAAATGAACCATACAAATTTCTTTTTTTTGAATTAGGTTTTTAAAGTGCGTTCCCATGGCACAATGGTAAAAATCCCATTTTAATGCTGACATTGCTCCAAGTCTCTAATTTCGAGCCAGTTCAAAGTAACACAGTGGGAATAACTTTGCTGTGATCAAAGGTTATCAGTGAAAGAAAGTTCATTTTGGTATAGCTTTTAGTCATTTCAGACCTGACTTATGACATGAAAATGAAAATACTTACAGAAGTTTATTCTATAATACTAGAAAAAACTTATAAAACATGTTTCTTTTTCTACATTTTTTGAGTTTTATGTGTTGTTAAAGGATGACTGAAATATTAAAATCTAGGACCCACAATTACAGATTTGAAAACTTGACCTGTCCTTGTGTCTTGTGTGTTGCGATACAAACATAAAGCTGTACTTAAATGAGTTGGTAGACTCCATATGTAGTACCCTACTGAACATGCATTTCCCACTCAGCGCGGCAGTTTTCTGTAAATCTAAATGAAGTCCCTGTCAAATATTTGAATTAATTGCAAAGCCGATAAACATCATATTTTCACCAGAATTGATGGAGAGGTCAAGATGTACGGTGGGATCGGGTCAACATTTGACAATGGTGACAATACCATGTTAATATTGTAGAATAACATGATTCTTTGCTAAGGAATGTTTTGGGGGGGATGTCAGATTGACTGCTTTATAAATAGACCCCTTAGTGTTATCTTTAACCACCTTGTCGTTATTCCGGAGTGTGGTTTGAGGTGAATTTACATACCAAAAGCAGTAACCGGGAGCCACACTCGGGGTAGCAAAAAAAAAATCCTACCTGCTCCTTTCTATCCAGGGGCGTGCGTCCTCACCGATCCCTGGCCGGCTTCTGCATCACATCCTCAGCTTGATCGTTGTGATGCATAAAACGTTGGTAC
>NC_092867.1:27175718-27216950 GCF_032062135.1 Pyxicephalus adspersus
TTTTGAACATAAGGTAATAGGTATATATGCACTTTCATTACTTTTAATAAAAACCCCAATACTTGCAATGAATTTGCAAGTGTGTTTTATGGTGGAGAAAGTAAATTGATTTGAAGTCTTATTTTGTAAGCTAATTGCAATTTACCACTTCAGTTTATTAACCTGTCACATCTTTATTTCAGTGTGTGTCTGCTTCCTGCATATACATGGCTTATTTGAATTAAAAACGATCAAAACCAGGCAGAATAATTGTGAGCTTATTATTGCTGAATTCCAAATAAAATTATATCCATGGGGTGTGCTGTTAGCATTAAAAAGTGGTTTGTGTTTTTTTTTTTTTCTTTTTTTTTTTTTTTAAATAAATTTGGAGTGTTTTTTTGCTATAGAGAAGCATGGTCTGTATTGTTTTTGCAATGCTCATGTTGCCCTTGGCGAAGAGCTGCATTAGATCACAACTCAAATGTATCATATTCCAAAAATCCAAATATTGAGTGAGGGAAGGTTTTAGCGTCCACTTTAGTTAAGATTTTTTCCTACACCAGGTTGTGAGTACTCCAGGTTTTGGGTTTGGGAATTATGTGGCACGGATCCAGGTTTACAATCCTGATAGTTTTGTCCTGATTCTACCTTGAATGGTGCCAATCTACATTGGTATGACCCCTTCCACAACCTACTGAGATATATAATACAAATAATTTGAAGATAATTTTTATATAACACAATATTAAAGGACACATATGCCCAGACTATTCATATTAAAAAAAAATAACATATTCTTAACAAACAATAGCAAACAAACCCTGATATAGGTGTCTTTATTTAGATATCCATTCTCTAAAATCCTTAAACATCAAAACGAATCTTGAGAATAAAACTAAAAATTAAAGCATAACCTGTACTCAAACTAATACTTTTCCAATTGTCTGGCTGTCGCAACAAAGACTCAACATTCAGTTTCAATTGGTTTTTAACAGTTTACAAGTGTTCTTAAACCTTTAATCCAAGGACCTATAAAAAAAACAAAGCTATACAAAGACCAAATTTGGTTTGTAGGGCTCTACATTCTGTGTAAACTCTGTGTAAATGAATTGTTGGGAAAAGTACCCTGAAAACCTATATGCTAAATGACAGAAATATGATCCCTCGCTTTGTTTCAAATTGTGCTCTAGATTTGAAAATGATATGTATGTGCTTTGGTCATATGAGTAGGCAAGTAAGCAGTTTCCAGCCCTTGAAAATCCTACTCAAAAATTACATTGTAATTAAACATTAAAGATGTTAAAATGTTGAGAGGATGTCTCTGCATCCACTGGGATGCTGTACTGCTCCAGGTGCTGTGCCTTGGTTTGAGATGGGATTTGGACCATCACGACTGTACATCATCCTTATCCAGGCTGTCAGTGATTATCCACTATTTCATAAAATGTGTCATAGTGAGGAGTCTAGCAAGACAGTGTAAGCAGCCCAATACTGGCTTTATAGCACAGAACATGTGCTTAAAGGATATTCTGTTGGAGCGCTTCAAAGCTACTGGGAACTATACACATTGCTCTTTCCTTCAAGCAGCAAAGATCTTAATATGCTAACCAGTATCTGAAATGAAATTATTGAAATGTTCTTACTAGTTCCCTTGAGAACGTGGATTTTGATGCTATTTGTGAATCACAAATGATCAGAGATACTGGAGCAGTGAGATCTCTTCTGAGGCTAAGCAAACCTGTCCTGTTCATACATAGAGCAATTCATCATTTGAAGCCAGAGTGATGCTTTCAAGCTTTTTCGTCTACATAGCTTGGAGAAAAAAAGGGATCGGCTAGTACTCTTCCGTTATTGCACATTCTTTGAAATTTGCCATGTCAAGAATTTCTTTCAAAAGTCTGGATGTAGAAACAGACATATTTTCTGACTGGCAATGTTCTAAAATGTTATAAAAATCAGATCAGAATTCCTGCTAAAGCTAGCAGTTTGTACTTCACTGTGTGAATGACATTCTTAATCCATACAAAAGACATATAGTATCTAAACTGGAGACCAAGCCTTGTTTTGTGAATGTACCAGGGTGTATTGTGAAAAACATGTGCCAATGCAAATATAATAGTATGTCCACATCATTCCTAACTTTTTGCTGAATCTTTAAAAAGCTGGATAGCTTGAAAACATACAAAGTATATTTTCTATTTAGGTTTACCAAGACAGCCATCTACCTAGCATTTTTAGTATGAGATCTAAGCTTTGGCAGCATTCATATTTCCCCCAATGGCAAATCACCTTTATGTTTAATCACACAAGGGGCTTTTTAACACTACTGGGGATAGGGAAAGTGGTTGTTGTCTGTTGCAATCATGAAGACTACCACTTTTGATAAGTGGATATTAAGGCGCCTTCTGTTTCCAACACAACGATGCTGGATCACCCAGATTCACCCATGATAGTCTAACCTCTTCAGACTTGAATTGATTTAACTAATCAGGATAATTTGGTCAGAAGATGTGGCACTGCCATCTGGAGAACCAATGCATTTATTTATGGTTACAGAATGAGTTTTGTTTAGTATAGCAATTAAAAGTGTTCAAATGTAATATGTAGTTTGTTAGTGTTAATATATATCATTTTATTATTTGCATGGTTTTCGTCAATGATTAATCGTTTGGGACAGATACCAATGCATTTACTAATGCGTTACTGCTGCTTTCTGCAGGATTGACATAATATTGTTTACCTTTTGCTTTAGGTCCAAGGAACTAATTAAAGAAGCAATCCTGGACAATGACTTCATGAAGAACCTAGAGATTTCCCAGATCCAAGAGATAGTGGATTGTATGTATCCTGTTGAATATGGCAAAGACAGCTGTATCATCAAGGAAGGGGACGTGGGGTCGCTGGTCTATGTCATGGAAGGTACTGTGTTTTACTTTTCCCACAGTTATTTTGCTTTTACTGTAGACGATTTGAAGATTTCCATTCCTGTTTGGAAGAAACTATACAGTAATCTTTTTAAATAGATTTCATTGTGGAATGTCTTTTTAATATCTGTCACAGCTGTCTGCAGCTTTTGCAGTGCTCAAAAAAACAGTCATAGGTTTTTATTAGAGAAACATGAATTTAAAATATATCTGTATGACTATTTTTCTTTAGGTGGTCATCAAAGTAAATTGTACATTTTTTGCACATTCATTCATTCACTACATTCAACATGCTGTGCCGGAATCTTGTAAGTTTCTTAACACCTTTTCAGCAGGCAACTATGCAGTCATTAATATTTGTGGCCCCAGGAATAAGTGTATTATTTAGATGATTCAGTTTAGACAACAGACCTTTGTGATCTAGCGTGGTTGACAATGGTGGCAACAAAGAAAGAAAAACTCTCAAGTTATGATGATGAGGTAATGTGTTGTTACCACAGCGTTTTAAGTTGTAAATTGCACTAAAGTGCTCAATTTTTTTCTTTCTTTGCTGGTATATAAGTGATGCATTGTAAGTTTTTGTTTCAAATCAAATAACCGGCAAGCATTGAGTAATTCTGTAGGAAGCCTTAGAAACTACACAAACTACAGTGTGCTCTGAGGTGAGAGTGATGGTAACACCAGTAGTTAGAAATGAGTCCAAAATTCTAATTTACTGAATAAATTGTCTGGAACCAAATAAGGCCATTATATCGAAGCTATATTTAAGGCCTGCAACTTAAGACAGTATATTTCTTTTTTTCATCGCATCTGTCTTGCGATTTGATTGTCATAGTCTTGGAATCCTCAAGTGTGTGTATTTTTTATTCTGTTGACAGAGCAAAAGGCAATCAATACTGCTTAATACTAACCCATTGGGAAATTAACATTTTTTTGATGTGAACAGTATGTTTTATGGCAAAGCAAAACGCAAAGGAATACTGACAGAAAATAGGGTTTCATCAATGAAGAGATATCTCTGATTACTAAGGAAATATTGTTGCGGCATTGTAAACACCTGTTGCTAGAATTAATTTGCTGATAATCAAATATTTAGGATCAAAAATAATTACTATTTGATACCTACTACATTTTATTGGTGAGAATGATAGATTCTTCTGTAAAAGAACTTCCCACCAATATTACGTGTAAATTTATATCAATAAATAGGTGAAATATACCCAATATTGTAAACTATAAGCGTTGCTAAAAGTCTATTATAATTAGGCCTAAAAAATGCAAGGGGCACACCTCGCTCCTTACATATTCTGTTTTCCATGTGAGGATACCTGTAGTGCCAGCTAGTAACTTAAAATTATATTGAGCCCATGTGATAATGCAAGGCAGAATATAATTTCCATCTGCTTCTTGTTAAAAGAGAAGTTGCCTAGAACAGGAATAATAATATTTTAGGGTCCATTTGCATGTCATGTGAAAAAGTATGCATAACCCTTTTTTCGAAATTTAATGCACTATAATTAGCAGTGCGAGTGCTGAAGTATGTTTTTTTGTCCTTTTTACAATGAATGACACTGCATATAGGGAAGGTTCATTACCATACATTGTGGAAATTGCTCTTTAACATGCATATTCATAATTTAAAACTGGGCACTCACTTTAGACACATAATAACATAAGTGGGTTTTTTGGTGTAAAGCAATTCTGCAAGGTTTCCAAGAAAACATTAGTAGATCACAAATTGCTTTTAGTTATACAGCATCATTTTTTCAGGGGTGCTCTGGAACTTTAGGCCAAATGCTTTTATGGCCTGGAATACATAAATGCTAATGTATAGGTTCTTAACTACATCTGAAACCCAAATCTAGTTAGATGGGATATGATAAAGGTTACACCCCTTTGTCAGTTTTTTCTATGTTTTCTGTCACTGGTGGTTTTTTTTCTTGTTCTGTCCTAGAAATGTAACAGGGTTTGAAAGAAAACCTTTCTAAAGTGAAGCAAAATAGTCTCTAGTAAATTGTCTCCAGAAGAGCTATTGCCATTGGAAAATTTCCCCCCTGTTGTAAAAGTTAGGATTTCCCATAACTTTGTGACCCGGTGACAATAGCCATCAGGACAAAACATATAAAACGTGAAAGGTTTAGGATTTCCAAATTAAAAAAAAAGACTGGTTTTATTTTATTTTAATTGTAGTGACATATAGAGTTCTAAAAGAGCGAATCTGGCATTCCCCTAAACATTTGGTAATGGTAATCAATTACTGCTATTGATACCCATGGACCTGGTACATTTCCATGAGGGAATGTTTGAGGGGATGACTAATTCCTTGTTTAATTAATTATTAGATCCCATAGTATTGATTCCAGAATATCTAAGTGAGCCATACAAATGTCACTAATTTCACTACTTCCACGTATTGAAAAATCTAATATTCTGTTCATTTGCAAAGTGATAAATTACAGTTTTATTTAAACCATATATATTTTAGTCACTTATGTCTGTCATATATATCTGTCACTTATGTGACAGATTTGGTAAAGAAATCCTGATTTCCTATCGACTCCTATTTTCTTCTCCTATAATACATGGTCATGCCTATGAAACATGCTGCTTGCGTTGGAGAATCACCCACCCCTCCTTTCATCTCCATCCATCCGCTCTGTTGAGAGATCAACTGGATTAAACTTTCCCCTTCGCCTTCTCCCTGTCATGTTGTCAAGCTCTGTTCAGGGAATTGAATTACTTTTCCAATCAGCTGGGCTGATTAGCTGGAGAAATCTTTTTCTCTCTCTATTGTTCGATTGCCATTTTCAGCCTCCCTGTCACACATTAGCCTTCCTGTGCTATTAACAGCATCTTCTTCTACTTTGAATTGTCTTTCTGCTGTCTCCATGTTTAAAATTGTTCTCTGTGGGAAACTGTGTGCAGTTTTTGTTAATGTTCTCCTTGCAGATCTCCGGTTTTCTATAACATGCTTTGGTCTTGCTGTGGATTTATAGGACTAGAAATGTAACCTAATTATATCATAAGCTTGTTGTGACCTTAGCCTGTAAGTGTTTTTGAACATCTTGGAACAGTGCCACTATTTCTGCCATAGGTGGTGTATATTTGTGATTTAGAGGTAATCGAAAAATAACATCACCTTACATAAATAAAAGCCTAATGCCACTAGAGTATGCACTTTAGTAAAATATTGCATGTTACAAATGAAGATAATATAATATTTAATGGATGAAAGGGTTTGAATTTTAATGGTCTGTGTTGAAAATTAATAGGTTCAATCTAGTTGTCACAGCTGTATACTCTGTATATGGAAGTGTTTACTTATGCATATTTTCCCAGCTATTTCTCTTTAAAAGCGGAGCACTTAAAAACTGTCGAGGTAATGATGGATGATAAATACAAAGTAGTGCAGAGGCTTTCAGTATGTACCCTTTTATATTTAACGGTGCATAATCAACAATTCTGTTAATATTCAGCATACACATATAATATCCACAATGTACTCTGCTGCTAATTATAACACTGATCTCCTCCACTGTTTTACAGAAATAATATTCAAATTCTGAATGCAAACTGTCATAAAGTATGCTCATAACATGCTTATGCAGCAGGTCGACGTCACCGGCAATCCCCCTAACATCCCAAAATGTGTTAAGTGCTGCAGCCGTACGCATGAGATTATACATAGCTTCCGGCAGCGCAGGATTTAAAGAAAGATTGCAGCTTGTACTGTAAGACACAGCTTGGAGACAGTGATTTGGCAGTAAGCTTGTCTGCTTGGTGGCACACAGGATAGGAATACATCACTAGTTCCAATTTCTCTTGGTGTGAAAAATATTTTGTGGAGATAATGACTGTATGCAGAAAGCACAGTGTGGGCATAGATAGCCTTTTGAATTTCAGGGCACAGGTGTGCTAGCTGAGAAGCCTGACAAATCCAGCAAAACAATGGAAAGTATTTGAAATCTCTATGGCCTGTGTGAGTATTCAAATGGTAATGATTATATTTTTCTGAACTTGGATATTGATTTCAGTATTTCATAAAGAGAAAAGCTATGAAGCACACCTGGGGATATATCTGGCCTGCTTCTTCCAATCAGGGTGTTCATCTCTTCCCCAAACATACCCACCATCTGTGGTTAAGGTCTACTAACAGGCTAAATGCACTTGAATGTGCCAGTTTTGTGATCATATGGTTCATCTGGGGGTAGTATAGTTTTGAGCTTGACACAGATTTACTAAGTGTGTCTGTCATTTTCCTCCATGCCTAAATGTTGGCAGCTAATGGGGACCCATAGTCAAGCCTACACCTATTTCTGGTTTAAAATCTGCCTACCCAGAATGGTGGAGCAGTTCAAGCAGTTTTCTCACTGCATCCACAACTTTAAAATACTTTATAACATTATTATAAATTTGCTTAGGTTTGGTTAGAAATTTGCCAAAAATTACACAGAAATTTGTAAATCTGTGAAAACCAGAGCACACGGAGTCATATTATTCTATGATATTCCAGTAGGATTAGGCATATGATGGTCCCTATTTTAAGAATATTACAGGTAACAACATTACAATATGACTATACAATCTCTTGTAGATTTATCAATATTTGTATGAAGCTGAATTTGGAGCTGGCTTCACACTACATATTTGTTGCCAAATCTAATTTGTGTTTGTACACATAGCTTGACATATGTTATTAACATTAAGGTTGAAGCGTCCAATGCAAATATAGATCTCTAGATTCATGGCTAGTGGATAATGGACAGGTTTGCAGAGTGGTTTGCCTGAATTCCTGGCAACTAAGTGCAACAGGTTGAAGAGTTCTAAGAAAAATGTGTTATTTAACGTTAGAAAGATTTTTTATTCTAAGCAGTCACAGAACGAAGAAGTGGTCAGGGTTAGGTTTCAGCTTTCAAGCAGTGCTACTTTATAGCAGCTGAGGAAGGAATTTACGACTCCAGCTGTAACCTTATAGAAAAGTAGTGGCATAATCGGTCTCAGTCTTGCTACCCCCGTTTTGCATTGCTTTGCTATGTAACAGAATTGATAAATGTCCCCCAATAAATTTTACCTTTCGGGTAAAGCAGTGAAAATAATTTATCAACTACCATCTACCAACTTTATCAACTACCAACTAGCAAGGTACCATGGAATGAAGTATTATTATGTCTTATTTTCCATAATTTTAATATAGACATAACAATATAACATAGTTATATTTATTTTAACTTGGAAAATGAGCAATAGTTTTCAAGCATAATTTTGATTTGATGTCAAGTCATGTATAATTATGTCTTGGGTTTCCGGCATGAAGTTGCAGGTTTTATTTCATAGAATTTCAGTACACTTTATGTTTTTGACATCGTTGTTTGTCAGCCCTTAATGTTCAAGCTGTTGTGAGTAGCAGGAGATGCTGAGATTAAATCTAAACCATCATATGTTGTCTAGTTCAGTGTTACGTAGTTGCCTAGAATCTGCAGAAACATTATTCCTGCTGTGTTGTAATAATGGTTTTGCTACTGTTTAGAGATCGATGAGCCACCAGCAGACTGGTCCCTATTTTCATTACTACAGCTGGAGATATTTTATAAGCAGTGGAAATAATTCATATTTTGACATGTCTTTGATTTATTATATTCTTTTTATCATTGAACATTTTTTTATTGTGGAAACCTATTTCAGTTTTTTCTAGGTATACTGTCATTTTTAAAAACAAAACACAGTTGACATTTTGTATCAATGGTGGCTGTTTATAAAGAGTTAAATATTTGTTCATACTTTTTACCCCGCAATGCTAATAAAAGGGGTTGCAGTTGTTTCATTCACTAAAGGTTTGCCATTTCAGTTTGTCATTTTTATTAGATAATTTCACAGAAATATAAATTGACTATCACAATAATAGTATTGTCAAGATGGTAGTGTATCCATGTATACTTGAATATAAACCATGTGAAATATAAACGCATCTACTTTTATTAAAAAACAGCTTTTTCAGATCTATTGTGCATGGGTGTTGGCCACCAGTAGATGGTGCTGTGTTATAATATTAGGTGTGTAACAATCTTCTTTTTTTACTGTCTTTTTCAGGTCAACACATTTCAGTCTATACTCAAATCAGTTTTAATTCTTGTAATAAAGCCTATTTCTTTGCCTTTTCTAGTTTTGTTTAGTTGTACTTTACATTTAATTTTCTAAATTTGAATATATTAGACCTAACTTGGACTAAACTAGAAATATATAGTTTTAGAGGAGCATTTTATTAGACCTCCTTCCCAAGTCTTAATAATAAAGTATGTGCTATTTTTAATCCAATTCAATACTCTGAACAGTAGTTGAGGGGAAATACCAATCATAAATGATTGATTGGACCTGATTTAAAAAAAAGCTCTCCAAGACTGGAGAGGATACACTTTCATCAGTGAAGCTGGGTGACACAGCAAACCTGAAATGGATCTGGTTCAGGACTGTGAAAACAAATGCAAATGACCTTTAAGAAATTCATTCCAGATTTAGAAAGCTGTGACTGTTAAATGGAAGAACTGAGATGTTGAATGATGTACATAATGCTTCAGTTTTACTCATTTATCATTCCACATTGATGGATGTTTCATACTTTGCAAGGTTTTGGAAGTGAAATCAATAATTAAGAGATAATTAGAAAATGTTCATGTGAATATGAATTTTGAATAACGGGAGATACATACACAGTGCAGGTAAAGAATCTATTATTTTAAATGTTCAGTGTTAATAAAAAAAAAAAAAACCTTTAATAAGATGGTTTTTCTTTTGCAATTAGTGTTTTTTCAGTAACTCTGCTAAAATAATGTTACTATACTATACAATAATGTTCAATGGGAAATACCTCTATAGCAATTACCAAACACATTCATGTAGATCTCATTTCAAAAAGTAAAATTTACTATGTTTTGGGACACATCTAGAAATGGTAAATCTGACTAATTAGTAGCTTGAGAAATATTGATTTTTGTTTTAGATTCCTCCTGAAAAATAGCAGTGAACATCCTAGCACAGTAATGACATTACCAAATCTAACTAGACTCATAAAGCTTTGAATCAGATTTAGTGATGCTGCTTGCTGAATAGAAATATGTACTGCACTGCATGCTTAATTTATTCTGTGAATCTTTGGGTTCCTGTTCCTCCACCTTTGTTGGTTCTTTTTACATTTTTTTCACCAATCATCTGATCACCAGTAATCCTGGATATATTCGACATAAGGGAGCAAATCCTTATTCTTCTACCAAGTTAGCAGCCTCCAAACAGAAACACAGTGCAAAACAAGGCACAGTAAGTCAGTAACATGGAAAATATCTGTCTCCATGAGACCACAGGCCATGCTAATTGACTTTTTTTTTTTTATTATAGAGCACACTCTGTCCACCCTTTAATACCTGAGTTACCATAAGCATTGTTATGTTGATGTGCAGTTGATGGAAACATGTTTTATTTCTTCACCAATATCTACACCGAGTAGCAGTTCCAAATTTCTATATCGCCGTTCCATTGTGGATATTTTGTATATATGTGTGTGTGTGTTACCCTAATGTCCAGTACATTCTGTAACAATTCTGTACACCTTTCCGCTATCTCCACTGAACACTCGCACAACTACATTCTTAAAAATGATCTATAATGGTAACAAAATGGGTATGTATATTTACAAATATTTACCATTACCATAGGCACAAATGCATTTGTTTTGATTTGTACTGAGAGTAATGGCTTAGAGGAAAACTGTGCATTAATTGTTGAAGATTAAAAGATGGAAACCAAAGAGAGTGCTGACATGTTCATGGTTGTGATAAAATGTCATTTTTGCAGTGAGGCCAAAGAGTGCATGAAATATCTGCATAACACTGACAGTTATAAATTATATAATTATCGGAGTTGAACACTAATGAGGATAAATGTGTCATTCTGCAGTTACCAATTATGTACCCACTCTTGGCTCTGCCCCATATTGATCTGTAGTAGATTAGTATTTTTTAGAAGGTATTTAAATGGTTCAGTGTTTTTGTTATTAGCAAAGATTTTCTAATGTTGCCTATTAGTAATCAACTTTAAGTGTACAGTGAAGAAAGTACATTTTTTTAATCAAAGTAGGTCCTTAACTTTTTTGTGCAGCCCAGATAATATTGTATTTGTTTTGTTATTTTTTTCTGCTGTAATGCTTTGGCAGCCCATTAATGTGTGCTTTTTTTGCAACAGAGTAGGGCAGACAGGTATAAAGTCAGCCTCAATGTGTTCAGGCCAACTCTGCCCTACTCATACAAACACAATTTCCCAGTTTAAAACCTGAGGATCAAGATTAGATTTCTAAAAATCTGATATCTAGGATGGTCCTAATGGTCTAAAGAATCAGTAGCAGCTGTATTGCCCTACAATTATCAGTCAGATTTAAACCGGTTCTAAAAAAAGAAAATGTGCAAGTTGCAAATAATTGGGGTTGTAGGAAAATGGATTATTATTAGCACTGACATATTTATACACTTAGGTACCAGTAATACATAAAATATCAAGTATCCTAAATTATGTTAAACATACATTTCCTAAAACCAACAGAATTATATTATTTATTTCAATTATGAAAACCTGGTGTACATCATTTGGGTAACTAAGGCATTTTCTACATATATTTAGTAGAACACTGGTAATTAAGGTATTGATGACAGTGGTTCCTATAGAGAAAATTATGATTATTGGTTTCACACGCAGTTTTCCACAAGACCCATATACATTTGTTGGCATACATCTGTAGCACATGTATATGAACATTGTACTGTGCATTGGATTACATACAATGCACATTGTGGTGCATTGCCATTTATTTTCAGCAGTACCTCAATATGCATACACAGGCAAAACTGATGCACCTAAATCATGCAACACATGCACTGTTTTGTGCTGTTTCTGAAGGAAAATAAGATTTTATCTAGTCTTTTAAACCACTATTTTATAAATTACACATCATTGGGTCAAGAAAAACAAAAATGCCAAAACATTGTTTTAGCTAATCATTTAATTCTAACCGTTGTTGTGACCTTAAAAGTCTCAGAAACTGCAATTGAGTTTAACATATTACAAACGAACAGCATGAGTGAGGAAAAAGTAGATGTATTACATGGGGACCTCACTGTTCACAAATATATAAGTAGCATTAATTATATTGAAGCACTTCCAATATAAGAAGAGGTTCTCCAATATAAGGATAGTTTCTTGCTGGCTTACAGTATTGATCTCTATTATGAGATGTTAGTGTGAGGCAGCAGAGTTTCATAATAGCAGCACAAATGCTCTGTCCAGACCTTTGCTCTATTGATTGTTCTCTTTATTACCTGTGATTGTTTACACACTCTAAAGGCAGCTTTCACTTTTTTTCTTGGGTTCAGAAAAGAAAATCCTGTTCTCTTCATTTTGCTTTACCTTACTTTTTAGTCTCTTCATTGTGCTGTAATTTAAACATTGTGCTGCAGAGGGTTTTGCTCCGTTCCAGGTTTGACTGAAATGTTTGCTCCTTAATAGTTTTTTATAATCCTTACTGGTTGATAACGTGTATTACATTTAAGTATGGGCTGTGCAAATATTGCCTTAAAATATTTGTTTTGAGCATAAATTGTCCCCGAAAAAAACTATAAGGTGATTAGGGCCAGGGCATGCTGTGGGGATACCAGGAGACTGTTGATTTCATAGTGTTGGTTTCCCAGGGAAATTTAGGGAAGTTCAGTGATCAGGGCCCTGTTCAGAAATGCGGACTGAAATGCTTATTCTTTATCAGAAGGTCACTTTAAGCAATCCTTCCAATTCTACTATCCATGTGGGTATTTAAAAATGGGTTCTTATATGTTTAGTTTCCATTTGTCAGGCAGAGTTTTCTGTCTTGTCACCCACTGGGTCTTTTTCTCCTCACCTTCTGTTTTTGAGAACGTGATTGAGTTGTGAGTTTTGAGTTGTGATTCTCTGAAACACAGGAAGGGAAAGAAAGCAATGAAATTTATGTATCAAATAGAAAACTATTTTTGCCTGTGTTCTTGTTGAGAAATGTAGGAAAACAACTGACAATAAATAATTGACAGAGGCTATAACCCTTCTCTTTTCTACATAAAAAGTATAAGTTTACTTTATTTTATTTGAAATAAACAGCTCAGTATTTTTTCCGCCACCAGTCCCCCACAATCTTGCCCACTCTTTGATCCAGGGCTGGTTCAAGATTTAATGAGAAATAAATGCTTTATTCAACCCACTTATTACAGCGCATGATGTCATGGACCTGCACCCTAAGGGGATTGTCACCCCAGCACCCTGCGCTCAAGATATAATGATGCGGAGAACTATGCTAACACCATCACATCTGTAAAGCTCTGTGCATCATTGGTGGTGGGAAGAGGAAAATGTGGGGAAGGCTAGGTTTGGGTTTAACTGTTTTGTAATTGGCTAAGAAAATGTAACATCTGTCTTCTCTCTGGGTCATTGCAGTACATGTGGTTATTTTAGGTGGATTTATGTAAGGATCACCCCTCTGACAGAACAAGTACTTTGTGACATGACAACTGGCTTGTTCTGTTCTTGCCTTCTAAGAGCGGAAATCCACTGTAATTGCTATATCACTAAACACCAGCAGTGATTACGCACTGATGATCACAGATTTTCTTGCATCCCAATCTCGTTGGCAGTTGAAAGTTTTTAAATTGAGCTTAAGACTTTTACGTACTTTTTTTTTTATAGAAAGGAAAGTTTGAGAAACTTCATAAACATAAAGGAACATCAATGTTTGGTTAATACCTTACAGGTTTAGCTCTCTTTATTGAATACTGAAAATAATGTATAATCTCATTGGTTTTATTTCACATAAAAGCTCTTTTGCTGCTTTTTAAAAACTTGTAAATAATTTAATGTCCCTATTTTGCATTCAGCCAACATAACTTAGAATGTGTGTCTAAGTTGTGTTGACTGCAATATATTGACCTTAAAGAAAAGTTAGAAATAATGATGTTATAACAACAGACTGCATTTTTCAAACATTTTATACAATAAATATACATGTATATACATTTTACATTTTATACAAAAAAATCCTGGTATATGCAAACAGCAAGTACTGTATCATATCACTGAAAGGTACAAATCATAAGGCGGGTCTGCATGTACATACTGTATGCAGATGTATTTTTTTTTTGGCATTTGTTCCCAAATCCTGCTCTAAATGTGCACCAGTTAAATCCTTATCAACTTAAACCTGAAGCTTCAATTTCACTCACTTCACAATTCTCTTTTTATCTATTAAATGTCTTTATTTGCTCAGACTAAATATCTTGAAATTGTGTGGCTTTGCCTACATAGCTAGATCACTGCTCTTGGTTTTATAATAGAGGAAAGCAAAGACTGAATTTTCCAATACATGTTCATGCAGTTACAGGACCTGCCCTGTATTAAAAAACATTTATATTAGCATCAATGGCAGCTTCCTGGGCTCTGTATGTGCACACTATTAGAACGATAGGGGATCAAATGCTTTAAGCAGTATATTAACTTTCAACCAGCAGCAAGCAATCTCCTAGACTATAACATGCCACTACCGAATGCTCAATTACTTTGTTCATTTTTTCCATATCAAAGTGACAGCAAAAAAACATCTACTGCAAAGGGCCATGCTTAGAGGAAAAAAATATTTTCAATCTTTCCTTACAATGTCTTTTTAATATTCATCATACATAAATATCAAAGTCAAATATTTAGTAGCAAATGTCTTTCAGCTCCAAATAGCCTTTCCAGTTTGAATAGTTTTTGGTCTAAACAATAGAGAAGAAAATCAATAAACCATTCTTGTTTAGAATTAAAGGTATTTCTGTAGCCTAAAATTTTTATCCAGAAATGTTTAAATCTTAATAGTTTTTTCATGGTGCATAAAAAATCATTAAACTTATGTTACTCAAGGTTGGACTGGATCTGAGGTTCCAAACTGACTTGTAAGTGTTACAGAGGAATATATATAAAAGGCTAAAATAATGGCAGATGTTTGAAGTGCTGGAGAATGGTAGAACTACAGCTGTTAGAGTTCACCAGACAAAAGAAATATATAGTCATTTGGAAGAAGAAATGTGGTATAATAATGCTGTACCTATCACCTTTAAGAGTTGGATGGTAGTTCCTGCTTCAGAAAGTGTCTTACGATTGTTAATGTAGTATGGTTTATTCAGGTCCTTACGCTAAAAAATAACGATAATTTTTCTTTTTATGACAGATGACTTAAAGCAGGGGATTTAAAAGTCACTGGTATTTTACCAGAAGTATACATTTTTGTATTATATAGCTTATGCATGCTTAAAGAAACTTGATGACAGTTGAAATGGGGAGGAGGGTTGTGCCATAACAGACATGTATTTAGAGATATAGTCTTGACGGTTGTTCTTCGTTATTTGCTAACTTAGAACTTGAATGCAATCCAAAAACTTTGGACTGTTGCATGATTGTTTTGGTGTTTAAATGTAGGTAACCAAAATCAGACTGACACCAGGACTATACCTTACAAATGCAGGCGGGGATCAGGGAGCTATATTGTTTGTGTGAAGAAGAGAGCGCTAGTCTATAGTGCCTGTTAATGTGTGTGTATGGGCAGGAGGTAGGGGAACAGAGGGATAGGAGATTGGTGTTTTGTGTTGGAAAGAGCAAAGGGCAGCTGCATTATTTGTGACTCTGAGAAGAAGGACATTGGCTTGCATTGTGGAGGCCTGCCCATTTTGCTATGGCATATGTAAAGTGCTGCATTGTTGAGCAGTGATGATGCTACATGGGACATTGGCTCTGGTGCAACATTGTTATGGTCTGCATTCAACAAGGTCAGCTCTGACAGAATCATTTATCTATCAACAAATGGGTATTCACAGCTGGTATAGAGTGTTTACTTAATGTAGTAGTTATATATGGAGATTAAGTCACGTAACACAGTAATATTTAAATAAAGTGTATTTATGTAAGGGTATATTATTTAGAGATGGTATATTTTTGAAGGTCTAAAGGTTAACGTTTTACTTGAGGAGGATTTGGTATACCCATGCTTCATAATGCATGCAAACCTTAATCAATTAGAACCATCTCTGATTAGGGATTCCAGTCTCAAATGCTTCATAATTCACTAATGTGAATGAGGATCATATAGGAAGTACATCAATCGATTCAAAGAATTAGTGGATCAAAGACTTTCCTTAGGGATTAGATTAAACGGTCTATGGGAGGTCAGCTCTTAGCTGTGTAGTGATCTTGAAATGACCCCTTGTGTCTCTTTTATATGCTGAGGATTAGTAGCTTCCTGGATATCCAAGTTTTGAATACCATTATATACCGTGTGCAGTGTTCCCTAGAAAGATGTCACGAGAATCTTTTCTTTAGTATCGTAATACTACAATACATGAAAACAATATTCTAGCGGTAGCATTCTGCAAATGCTAGTTTAAACTAGAGATAAATTTTAGATGTTGTTAAGATTTTATTGAAATCAGAAGCTGAGAAAGATAAACACCCTGAAAAGAAAAAAAATATGTATGGCTATATTCCTTCAAATATTGGCCATGACCTAAAGGAACATTGTTAAAGTCTAAACCTAGTAGCAGTATGCAATTTACACATATGGGATAGCTTTTGTGCCTACGAACTACTGTGTCTTTCACAGACACACACAAACCCAAAAGATCTTGTTGAAAAACAAAACAACTAAACATTTTGCTTAGGTTCAGCCTAAATAATTTTTTTGTAACAATCCCTTTGCTTTCACTGACATATTGGATAGAATGCAGTTTGTGTGCATTGTGTGTAAAAGTGCATCTGTGGCCAGCAAGAGAAAAAAAAACATGTCAGTGAAAAAATCATCAGTGTACAAGGTCAGCGGGAGGGAAAGATGGCCAAAAAATGCAAGCTAAGGACATAGCCAGTGTGTGTTTGGGGGGGGGGGGATAAGGTGTTGGTGGGAGGTTGAGGATTGAGGCTTAGCTGGGGGAGAGTATAGGGTTATTGAGACTTTGCAGGGGTAATAGGGGAAAATGGTGTCTGGGCATGTAAGAGTCATAGGTGTCAGAAAGGTACATTGGCATTGATTGGGACATTGGTATCGGTGAATTTTTTACCAACACATGCCCTGTGACCTGCACTATTTTTTTTCCCTCTTATGGAACAATAGTGTTTATGTTGGGTAGCAGAGTACCTAGCCCATCAAAGCAGTAAGGACGCTAAGGGTAGGTTCTATATCAAGCGTGACAGCTGAGCAACATAGCTTGAATCTATGAATGTTTACTACTGAAAGTCAACATTCATAGATTCAAGCTATGTTGCTCAGCTGTCACTGTCATTCATTTGTAATCAATGTTCTTTTGTTAGGTGATAAAGTACAAAAAAGGAGCATGTATTGGACAATTCTCAAGCCGCACAACAGCTTTAGATTCATTGGGGCTGTCCTTGGAATGAACACCAAACTACATATAAATAACTGTGGTGTGGTACACTTTCATATATTTGATATGGGAATTAGCAAAGCACCCACATGGTAGCACAGCAGGGCTTTATGGGAAATAAAAATAAAGAAGCTAATGATTTGCAATGCACCTTTAAAAGTGTCAGGCATCAATTGGGGTTTGAAACATAAATAGCAAAAAAGTGGTTCTCCACCTTTTTAAATTGACAACTAGTTGTTTTTGTTTAAACCCAAACTACAGAAACAACTCCTTTTCTCTATATTTTCATTTGCAGGGATTGATAACTGTGACACATCAGCAATTTTAGCCCCGCAGAGCATACGGTAACAGTTCCAGGAGCAACTCCGCAGCTAGCTATAAATCGTTCAAGAAAATAAAAAAATTAGTAGCTGCCTTCTGCCATTGTAACATGGACCTTTAGAAAAGCAAATCACAAATCTTAGTAACCCATGACACCCTGTCAGTAATAATGTTTTTGAGTTACAGGTTATCTAACCTAATAACAGTTGAAATTAGATTGAAAGCTACAGATGTGTGAACTTTATTGTTGATATCTCTATCTTCCAAAATATGCCCTCATTTTTGTTACTAGATAGTAATCATAAGAGTAGCAGTGACCTAGTCATTTGTGTGGTTGTTTAATAAACAAAATTTAATGCTTATTATGTGGCACAAAGAGGACTGAAATCATGCTAGAACTACTTCTTTAGATCTAAGATCTTTAGATATAAGGGTCCATATATTTTTGCAAACTTTTTAAAACAAATTTCATTATTTAATTTCAATTTAAATGTTATTAATAAATAATATTTGTTAGGTTTGACATTGAGGCATAGTGACATCACTCAAGCCTCAGAAGCCAGGACAACAGTTATTATTCTTTTAGATTGTAATTTTTTTTAAATTATAAAAAGTAACTTTTATTTTAATCTACAGCTAGATTTGTTTGGGCAATGGGGAGCTGCCAGGAAAGCAGACTTTTTACTTGCAGGAAAGCCCCATTTTAAATGTTTGTGTTAGGTTAAGGAAAGATAAGGTTGAGCTAGTTTGATAAGTATTGTAGTTCATCAGTTAATTGTAAAAGTTAAGTGCTAACTTGGTATTACAAGTCATTGTTAGGATATAGTTAGTGTTTAAATTGTCTGCCTAAATGGTGCTTGCATTTTGTCATGGCTGGAGAGGTGTGTTTGTATACAAGCTTCCCCAGCTAACAAGTGATTACCACTGCTGCTGTGCCTATCAGATTTTCATGACTAGGGTAGTTCGGACCTTCGCCCGTCTTCCAAAACCCCCTTTTACCCCCAAAACCACCCCCACTTACCAGCCCTTACCCTTCTCCTTTTCCCCCAGAAAGCACACTGACACCTGCTGGACTTAGAAAGGCTGGCAAGCAGCCATTTATTAAAATAAAAAAAATCAAATAAAAAATAAAATTTAAAATTAAATAAAAACAATTTAATAACAATAAATATAACCATAAATAAAACAATAAATATAACCCTCATGTTCAATTACCATACATTAACATACATTTGCATACCCTTTACATACAATTATTATATACATTTTCCCATCAATCGGGGTAAAAAAAACATGCAAAAAGCGGTAACCCTGTGCCACACTTGGGGTAGCTAAAAACAAGAATAAAAAACACTTAACTGGTCCCATCAGCATCCTGCTCGTCCTTGCCCATCCTCTGGCCACTTCCTGTGCCTTCGATCTTCTGCTGGCGAGTGCACTGATGTTCCCAGGAAGTTCCCGGTGACGCTGGTGCGTGCGGGAGGCGCAGCGTAAAATTTAAAATTATTTTGAATTGGATTCAATACAAAAATAACTTTATTGAATCCAATGCAAAGTAATCATTATATAATATATATAATTTCAATAAATATATATTATATATGCTACTGTACAGGTATATTACAGGTTTCTTTTTTTTATGCACCCCTATTTTATTGGATTTTTGTGTTTTTTTTATTTAAAGTTTATTATTAAATTTAATAAATATTGGATATATGTTGGTGAGTTATACCTAAGAATTATAGACCTACAATGTAAATACATTTCCATGCAAAACAATGTACCGCATTTTGCATAAAAATACGGGCAGAATTAGAACGCCAGGGGGGTTAAGCACCTACAGGGGCTGCCCCCACACCCTTTCGTGCAGACCCTATGCCTGGTTCCCTTGCTGCGGGCCTCACGGGAGCACTGGTTGGTTTCTGATCAATAAGCTTGGATCTGCAGCTGTAAGCACAATGCAGTCCAAGTTTACAGGTGCAACACAGAATACCATTTGAATGGCACAGGGAATTCTGCCCAGGAACTTTGATCTATAGATTGTGATTATCCAGTGGTCTGATCAAAATGCCAAGGACAAAGTAATGATAAGCAAACTCCTAAAATTAGGGAGAGGGTCAATATATGTGGTATTGATGTAATAATAAAAAATAAAATTGATCAAATCTATTGGGACACATAAGAATTACTGACAATTAAATGATTATTCCTGATGTTATTTACATGTTTTATTTAGCAAAACAGCATACTATACCAGGTATAATATAGCATACATGATCACTCTGTCATGCTAGGTGTTTTAATAAAATGAGTTTATGTAAAACAGGAGGTACATTTAATGATTTTGAAGCTTATAGTATAATTAGCTTATATAAGAAAATTGTGGAAATAAAATTTTATTCTCACCTTACAAAATACTTTATTGAATTTATGTGTTTTTAAAACTAGTTTAGAGACAGTAAAATTGTGATTGCTTTGGACATTGGACATCATAAAATGTAAAATACTAACTAAAGGCCTTTGGAAGCAGTGCTATCATTAATGAGAATTATAAATTGCTAACAATAATGAAGTCTCTGTAGGATCAATATGCAAGGAAGAATATTAAAATTAAATTATTACTTCAGTTAAGTAGGAATCAGACTTTCTGTAGCCTTCAAAGAAAAAGTAACATCATTTTTTCACAAATACCTATTGTGCAATACAAAGTAATCTAATTCATTCTGGAAGCACTGTAAGGAGATTCTAAATTAAATATAAAACTCCAACAAAGTAAATGGTCCTGCTTAAAAATTGTGAATTTCAGTCAATTGGACTCCTTTGGGAGATTATATATTGTGGTCTATTGGCAAGAACATTGGAGGTTTTCTGCAGATTTTCATTAAATCAACTGAACAGAACTATGTAAAGTAGTGCTTACATTGCTGACTTGTTTTTGAAGGCATAGGCTCCAGGGATGTCACCTTAATCTTTCATTAACCTCCCAGAGAATCAGTGACCTGGAACAAGCTTGTATATAGACTTGGTATACACATGTTAGTTTTAGATTATTTACTTACTACTGCAACAATTATATGACTGACAGCCCTGGAACACATGCCTGTTTTTAATATTATTACCTTGTATTTATATCATACTGGGAGTGCTATCACAGGAACACGTTTCTGTCATAAAAGTCCATTTAATTATATTATGAACATTGTGAGAACTATCATGTTTTATAAATGAGATTTTGGGCTGTCACTTCTTGCTTGGAAATGTAGAAAGCAGGCTGTTATGCTTGTATGATAGGTTAATAAACTGTAAAAGCCTTGTAGCATAACTGGGAGTTACTAATATTTCTGTCTTTGGACTCCGCCTATAGCTGTGTATATTGTCTACTGGATTCCTTAAACCCTAAATGTACAGAGCAGATTTATTAGCCTAACTATAAATCAATTTTAAGTACTAAACCCAATACACACATCAGAAAGATGCCAGATGATTGTCATTTGAATCAACCTTTCCTGATCGTTTCCAACAACAACTGTATGAACGCTGAAGAGACTGCACCATTTTGTTCTATCAAAATGGTGGTTTTTGCTGTTCTCCTCTGCATTCTCCTCAGTCCTTCCTGATCTGTCATTCATCAATCCACCATGGTTGATGGAGAGATGACTACACATCATGCTGACCATCATCCCATATGGGAAGCATAAATTGTCTGCCTAAATGGTGCGTGCATTTTCTCCAGGCGGGAGAGGTATGTCTGTATCCCCGCTAACATGTGATTACCACAGCTTGCTGTTGTGGTGCTGATAAGAAGATTAGAAGCCACACTGGTTGTTTCCTGATCAATAAACTGGGATCTGCAGCTGTAAACATAATGTTGTCTCAGAACTGGAAGGGCAAACAACTGCACACTCCAGGATTACAGCTGCAACGCAGAATACTATTTGAATGGAACAGGGAATTCTGCCCTAGAACTTTGATCCACAGATTGTGGTTATCCAGTGATCTGATCAAAATGCCAAAGACAAAATAATACTAAACTTGGAAATAGTAGGGTGGCTTGATGCATCCATCAGAAGTGAGAATGGCTTAAATTGAGTTGCAGGTAAAACTGCACATGTTTAATTTTCTTGAAGTTTTAGTGTAGCTCTTTACTGCTTTGTCATCTGAACAGTCTTGGTTTTTTTGGTGTAAGGTAAAGGCAAAAAGGGCATTGTACTGGTTGTGGTTAACAAGAATGAACCTACAAGCACTGCAAAATATTTTGTAACACGTTATAACAGAAGTTCAATTACATTTTTTAAAGTTTAAATGTGTCATTTGGTGTCATTGGGTTAACATGGGTACAGGGAAGGGGATAGGCAGAAAATCTGATGTTGATTTGCAACATATTGCTCTTCATTGTCTGATTTCAGAAGTTAGCAGGAATGCTGACATATCACAAGTACCGAAAACACTCCAATCTGGAAACAACTAAAAACAACATATACACTAATATTCAAACTGCCACCACTCACAACTTGCTATCTTTTCTGATCAACAGAATAGTGTTGCATAATATGTGCATGCAGCCCAGGACAGGGTAGGAACAGCAAAACAAGAATATGCTCCATATATATTTTTGATTAAATGCCCCTAGTGCCAAGGGCCATTCATGGAGATTTATGTAATGAAATGCAATTATGTAAGCATTGGAGAAACAGATTATCATTTACCTTTTACCTATCAAGCTTTCTATCCTTTATTCTCTGACACCCCAGGTAGCCCATGGTGGAAAAGATGCTTATATGCAGGTGTCCACGACACCTTTCTGCTCTTGATTTCACTCTGCAAACACAAATCTCCACATTGTTTTAATGCTTAGCACAACAGTTTATAACACTGGAAAATGAAGTTCTAGAGAGGTATGCAATGCAAAAACTTTAAATGGTCGTAAATCAAAGGGATTTAGGTTAATCCCAATAAGGATTATAAACGTCGGTAGATTTTGCCAAACAAAAGCTGAATGTGTTTTTAAATGTAGAAAATATAATTGTATGTTTGTGCTAAATGTTGACCCAGGGAGATCAGATTGCTCTTGTGGATCTGGACAAATTCTTTTCTTCTTTTCAGCCTGCTTACTACCCAAAAATTATGCTAATCATTTTCCAGATCTGTAGAGTAAAAATGCCAAACTTTAAAATATCCAAATTGATGTTTATTAGGAATAATATATAAGTGAGCATTTGTCACTAAATTTGGGGATCTTCTCTGAGCTTTCCCTTTATGGAGCAAAGAGCACCTACTAAAAGTGGGAGTTTAGGGGGGAGATTTCAGAGGGTTTTCCCCCTTGATTTAGGCCTCGGTCACATCATTGGAACCACAGAGGGAAAAAAATATCATGAGTATTATTGCAAGCTACTGTCACTTAGGGATGTATTAGGCTGTGAATCTCACATTCACTGACACATTCCTTAGCAGGGAATCAGTCACTGTCACTAAAATACCTTGAACCTGGAAAATTCTCTACAAGGGAATGTTTCAGTGAATGTTAGATTTGTAAATAGAGCACTAAGAGTTGTCGTCTTCAGGTTGGCTGGGTTTCAATATTTCACACAGCCATGACCAAGCTGCTTTGAGTAAATTTGATTTCAGGTAGAACTAAAGCTAAGTGGCAAAAGTGTTGCTTTAAATTGAAAGAGGAATTGTACTCTAGAAGCTGTGCCCTCACTTAACAAAATGTGCACTGCTATTTTTGACAAAAGACATATTTTTTTGTTTGGGCACAAACAATATTTTTTATTTTACCTATACCATAGCAAATCACTTATAAGTGCATTTTTAATTAATTTTATTTGTTTACTTTGAACCAAATTAAACTGATTCTCTGAACATTTAATCTTTTATAGATTTTATTGTTGATCTTAGTAAATGTCAGCTGAAAACTCTCTTGTTAATGTCATTCATTATATGTGTTCCAGTATAGGTGTCGGTCATTGTTCAGCATTGCTTGAAGTTTGGTATGTATTTGTATTTCTAAATGAATATCATGTTTTAGATATTTATAGTTAAATTAGAACCAAAAATGCCTGCATTTAAAAAAATGGAGAATAAGTGAATTAGTTAACAGCAGTAACCTTCCATATATTATCTCAGCTTAAAAAATGTTTAGTTTTTACTATTGTCTTCCTGTGTATAGTTGTACAAAATATTATCAAATGGGCATTCAGTTTAAAGCACTGTGTGCATTCAGTTGTCTGTGTGTGTTTTAAGTTTTCAGAAAATCCACAAAGAAGAATAGAAGAACAATGCGGAGGTAGTGTGTCACTCTTATTCTAGGCTTGTTGTCTGGGGCACTTAGAAACAATTAAGCATGTCCTGTGTCAAAGGGAGAGATGACATAAGATTTCCATCTGGCTTCACTTTTTTCTAATAAGTGGCATTGGCAGGGAGTTGCATGTCCCTAGTCATGTGATGAAAAATAATTACAAGCTATTCTGCCAAAGGCCAGCACCTTTTAGCAAAGAAGTGCTTGGCACTGCTAGCCTTGCTTTTTTTGTAATGTTGTTAAGCAATAAAATCGTTTGCAGTTTCATTAGACATGAAATAAAATAAAAATTCTTCATCTAGATGTTAATTAGAAGACACCAGGATATTAATTTTTGTAAACGCTTTATAAAATTAGAAATTTCTTATTAAGAAGATTGTGTGTGTAGAGGAATCAAAAAACGTTGAATGTGGGGAATCCATAATCACTTGTACTGTCACTGGTATTTTAGGGCCTGAGTCATTTAACTCAGTCTTACCTTTACTCAGTAACTTTTATTCTTATATAATGTCCACAGTGCAGGGTTAGCAAATAAAATACTGACACTTTAAAATTTGTTTAACATTTATCTGGAATTCTAAAATTTTAAAAATCATTAGTAATGAGGTATCCATGATAGATAGGTATGCTAAAATTCCTACCTTGTTCTACATAGAAATAAATAGAAAGTTATACTGTAAAGGGGCATCTTGCTCATTTTTGTTGTTTGATTATTTTTACTAAAATACAGACACTACGGTAGTCTTTAGTATGTATCAGTAATCACTTTATGTTTAGGGTTTTCAAATCAAAAGGAAAAACTTTGCCCTTCTGAAGTGGTACTAAATAGAGGCAGTAGCAATTTTTTTGTTTTTTTTTTTGGAAGTACTTGGCCAACTTTCTCCCAGATTAAACTAGGTAAGTGTCTTTAATACACTTCCTAGTTTAAAAAAAGTCCCCAGGAAATGCTTGTAATTAGTGTGTAAAATGTAGACCTGAAATTTCAAGAACATTCTGTTTAATACCATTATTGCTTTTTATTTATTGTTATTTAACCTCCCTGGCGATAATCCTGATTGTGGCTCACAGTTAATTTTCGGTAGCAAAAACAGTAACCACAAGCCGCACTCCGGGTAGAATTGTAAAGCTTACCTGGACCCCATGAGCTCGTGATGTCTTCGGGCGATGCTCGCCCGGCATCTGCGTCCCGTCGCGTGACCATTGGAGACACGAGGCACAGAGACGCAGATGCCAGGTGGGCATGAGACGTGTGAGTGTGCGGCCGGGGGACAGGACCTGGTGGGAAATTTTAAATAATAAGTATTTTTAAATATCCAATGTACCGGTTTAACATTTAAAAATACTGATACATTCAGACTGCTAGAGAGGTAAATATATATATATATATATATATATATATATATATATATATAACATTCTAGTTAAAACTGTTGGACTGTCCACTATTTTAAAACTACCATATGGGATCGCATTTTCCTGAAAGAGCTAGGAATAGTGTGAACTGGCAAACCTTGATATATTATCATAAAAACCTGTATTTATGCATTCAACACCCACTATTATTGAAGCAAACAGACACAGAGTGTAAAAAGTGGAATGACAAAAATCGTTAGAGGTACAGCCATCCTGTTTGTCAGTGCCATTCAAACAATGTGTATTTGCTGTCTAGGTTGTGGGTATTGCTATTTATAACTCTGTGTATCCATAGAAGTGTCTATGTATGCATGTATGCCTAGCAATTTCACTCATTCCTCTAATCAGTAGTGACAGGCATATAATATCAGCAGAGTTACCAGCTAAATGGATCCTTTACATATCTGTGTAAAGGTGGTGTAACATCCTTATACCTTGTCTATCATGAGAGAAACTTTTTATAATTGTGTGCTGGAATGTAAATGCTACACTTTCAGGTTTATGTTTATACAGCTGTTCACTGTCACTTCACTGGAAAAGGGGAAAAACATGAATATGAAGCACTGTATGTCAGTGATCCTCTTGGGATGTTTCACTGGGATGTCCATAATACTATATTCCAGTTCTGTTTTTGTTTTTAATAGTATGTTTCTTTTGGAGTTACATATGTTTCATAAAAGGTTCACTAAACTGTCCTTTTTGAACTCACTTTGTCATATAAATCTCAAAATTATTGACCCTTTTCATTATGCCGTTAACAGTTATCTTAATACCCTTTAGAGGTTACCCCTTCTCTTGTCTTTCATGACTGTGACATCTCAGGACACAACATATTTTACAAAAAGGTTGTTTATTGTGCAAGTAAAGGAATTACAATTTTTAGACTGATATACAACGAAAAGCGGCCTGCCCAGAGCTTTCTCTTATTTGTAGTGCGTATGCAGTGAAATGCCAATAAAATGGTCTGGTTTCAGTTGCCTAAAATAATTGATAATAGAAAATACTTCTTTTACTTTAAAATGTAAGAGTCTAATAAGGTAAAGTAAAATGTTACTAAAGCTGAGTTATTTACATTTAAATATTGTCATCTGTACATGTACAATACATGTCTAATGCTAAACTATAGTAAATAGTTTTCTGTGAGACACTGATAAAACAAAATTGAAACTAATTAACTGCTAAAACAGGAAAAAAGTTCTATGAGAAAGAGATAGAATATTTAAATGACTGCAGAAGTTGTTGTCAGTCATCACAAAGACCTGTTTACTGTGTATAACCAAGTAAAATGAGTTCTGAATGTTTTGGGGTGAGATATTACTAGTATTTTCTGATGTTTTCTAGCTTTGTTCACAGGATGATAGTGTGCTTCTCAAACTCCATTGTTTTCTATCCATACACCTGTGTTCCTTACATGTGGGAAATGAGCTAACACATACTGGTTTACTGTCTTTGATCATTGATGTACTTGTTACCCTACACACATAGTTATTCTAGAATTAGTTCCATAAAACAGCAATTAGTGTGTTCAGAAGTGAGATTAATGTTATTTTATTTTGTCATTTTTTTAATTTACACCTATTTGTATTAATAAAGGTTGTTTTTCTCTAAAGATTTTAAAAGCATTTTTAGAAGACAAATGCTATATTCTAATACACAAAAAAAAAAATTTTATAACATTTCAAGACATAAGTATCTAAGAGCAGTAGAATACCATAAGTAAAGAAAACGGTCAGTTCATGTCTGCACTGTGATCCATCTATAAAAAAAAATCACCCTGTTACACAACAGCTCCAAAATAAATGCTGCTTTGCTCATTCAGCTATAAAATATGGCACCCAAAATGTAATTGCAAAGCACATGTATGGCAATTTATTGGGTATAATGTGTAACCAATCGGACCTGCATTGTCACATGATAATAACAGACAATCGTGATTGATGCATTTTCTGCATGTCTGATTGGCTATACAATATACTACATAAATAACACCACATATAATATGCTTAATTAATTAAGTTAAGACAAAGCAGATTTGCAAGTAGGTTCACCTGTCATATTTCATAGCTTACCGGGATGACAAAGAATCTTTTATTTTACTATATACAATATTGTTTGCTGTATTTTGCCAGTGACATTAGTATGCCTTATCAACTACAGCAAAAGATCGATTGACAGAAGCTACAAACGGAAGGTCTATTTCTGCAATCCCACTAACATTTTGCACTTGTGATCTCTGGTGCATTTGGGTAGATTTTGTTGTTGTAGACTGTACTTGAAAAAATTAACCTATTTCCATTACATTTCTTTCTCTTGGCAGCCCTTTTATAATGAATTATCTATTTTGCAAAATGCACATTCACACTTGACATATTGCATGGTAATGTACACACTACAACAGCCCTTCATTTTTGATCTCAAGGGAATACCATTTTTTAGCCTTGCAATGGGTTCCCCTCTTTGGGGCAAGGCATACGTTCTTGTTTTATTTAATGGCATGACACTATTTGAAGGTTTTGCCATGTTTCATTGTGTGCTGCTGTTTACCTCTTTATTTTTTTATTTTGCATGTTGTTTTGCTCCAATGTACTGTTTTTTTCTGTTTCTTGTATATTATTATGTGTTACATATTATGGTTTTGTGTTATTATTGTCTTACATGTAGGAATGATGCATGCCTTAAATACGGGGTTGAAACATAACAGATAATCTTTAAGGTTTGCTCACATTATATTTTAAAATCCAACTGGACAAGAGAAAGCTCTTAAAATATGTCATGAATAACTGATAGGCTGCTGTATTTGAAGTGATAATTTTTCAGAGGATAAACCTAAAGTAATTTTTCACTATCCAGGGTATTTACCATATGTTTTATACATTTTGAGTTTCGATCAGGCATGTCTTATATAGAATATCAAAAAGTTCCTATCATATATATTGTAAATAAAACAGCACATATAAACTACAAAATAGTTCTTTATTTTGTGGGTCACTATTTTCACTATTTCTGGTAAATCTGACTGCATGGTTATTTGGTTCAAGGTGCCCCTATATGCTTCTTGGAGCAGTCTCTTGGTTCAACCTAAGAATTTAACAAAACACCATGTCAAGTGGTGCATTTAATGTTGTTCCAATGTGGTTCTTCTTCCAGGGAAGGAAAAGTAACCACACAGCCAGAAGCAACACGTTGCTTCCAGGAATTGGGAAACTAGTATTTATCTATTCTATTTGTTTCTTTTACTACATATTGTTTTATTGTTGATATCACTTGGCTGTACCTTAGATCTGAGATTTTTTGTAGATCTTAGGTTCCTGTAGAAACAGTAGTTGTCAGTCTACAAATAGTGAGGTAAAATTAGGGCAGGCTATTGTACAGACTTGTACTAGTATTCACTAGTTGTTTTACATAAGACATTCCATTCAGTGCATATACATATATCACTATATTACCTTTATTGTTAATATAAGTTACAGTACAAGCTGGCAAATAACCTATGCAACATCAAGATAGTAGAGTACATTCCTAATTGTTCAGTGGCTTGAATCAACACACTGTCACCTTACATCATGACTAAGTAATTATACACATGGGTTCAGTTGTTGACTATTAGAGGAGACATGCAAGCAAGATTATTAAACAACTTTAACAACATTTCCAGTTCATTAAGCTATTTCTTTTTAAAAGATTTTAACAGGTAATTAATTAAAGAATAGTATTATATTAAGTACAATTTGAATCAACCTGGCAGTTTTTGCCAGTGGTAATGTTTTCCTTGTGGGATGTGTACAAAGTACAGCAAACGTAAGACACAAAATCGCAGTCAATGTGATTGAACAACCTTGTTAGTGTTGATATTTCATCCATTTCATTCCTCCTTCTTTCCCCTCCTTACGCATGCTCTAGTCTTGGCTTGGACTTAGGGCAGAAACAAGATCATGCCATACCGCGCATGCCTAAATACTGGCGGGAGATGGGAGGAAGTGACCCAATGCCTGCCACTTCAACATAGCTACCACGCATGCACGGTTTTTCAACGCATGCGTTGTTCCTTGCTACCTACTCTCACCACACTCTTATAAGGATGCCCTGTATGCAGCACCAACCCCTTTGTTTGGTTGGTTGCTGTCAGGCCATCTGTATACTTAACCCCTACATCTAGGAAGTAAGTAATAACAAACTCCTTTCTCACTTTTACCACTCATTATTTAACTAGA
Source organism: Pyxicephalus adspersus (assembly GCF_032062135.1). NCBI lineage: Eukaryota > Metazoa > Chordata > Amphibia > Anura > Pyxicephalidae > Pyxicephalus > Pyxicephalus adspersus. Next base: position 27,205,324 of record NC_092867.1, read on the forward strand.
GTTCCAACAAATTTTTCTAACAATATTTATAAGTGTTTACTTATGTTCTTCCTAGAATGGGTTTTACCCATTTTCCAACTTTACAATATATACCCACTTACATCAATAGTGAGTATATTTTTTATCGATAGGCTCCACTTATTTATATTTATTTTAAATAAACCTACAACTATGCTTATTATCAATGCTAAAATTCATTCTCCTTTCTAACTTAGATCACATCACTAACTTCATTAGTATCCTTAATTCTCTTAGACTCTAATACCACAATAGTAACTCTGGAATTACTCACCAGGTAATACACTACCAGCCCTGATCCTTTTACACATAATTAATAAATAAACAAAATATTAATTTTTAACACCAATTTATCACAGATATATATCTATAGAACTTGGTTTCTTCACCCCATACAATATCCAGCACCAATTAGAAACATTCTCAGGATTCTCAGAATTAGGATCCCCATTAACCCCTTCAACCCTGGATCATCTTCTTTGTAGCATTGCTACATTTGCCAGTAAGTTTACTGATTATTTATTGCTTCCCCTATATCATTCTTGAATTAACATGTTATTATTATTAAACCAATTAGATAAACAATTTTTGCCATTAGGAACCAACCAACCAATATGATCATTGTTGCTTTTTACCAAAAAGGTGTATCCATACTCATGGCAAATTCTGAGAGTCTATTTACTTTTTACTAACTGATTACCCAGCCTTGCCCGGGTATTTATTTATTGCAATCTTAAAAGTTTTAAGATTGCAATACTTATTTTTATACTTTTAAGATTAAAAAATCTTAAAAGTATAAGTACAATATACAATTAAGGTACACCTAAATTAAATTAACCTAAATAAATGGCATATGTTCCAATGCTGTTTTAAATCTTTTAATAAGAACATTGTGCTCATAAAAACATCCTTTGTAAATTAAAGAAAATCTGAAATTTGGATCCTGAGATGTAGGTGCACCTCTAGTCAGTTTCTATTAGTTTGTTTTCAATAAAAATATAGTTGTAGATATTTTGGTGGTTGATCTGGCAGTGGAAGTAACGATCCTGCCTTATGGTAAATTTGCCCTTGCACCTAAATGTGGATGGAAATCCAGGCTGTTGAACAACTGATGTGGTGCCGAATTATGTCAATTGGAAACATGAGTTGTATTTTCTGATATTATTAGGAAAATGCTTTGATTATTTGAGGTATTTGCTGATGTGTAATTCCAAAGTTCTTGTGGTGGTGTTTCCAGTTGGCAGAGTTTGACTTTCTCTTTTTTGCAGCAAATATCAGGAGTCTCAAATTTAAATTGCTTGGCTTGACAGTAACTACAAACCATTTCAATTTTAGTAACACTTGCATGCTGCGAGTAGTCTTTATGTGGATCATAGTGGAATCCTTCCAATACTAAGCTAAAATATTGTGGAGTTCGTGATTGTCTGGCTCTTTCTCTCATTTTGTGTACTCGGGTCTCACACTGTTGTGCGGTCTCTGAAGCTCCAGGTGTAGCTCTTTCTCTCATTTCCTGTACTTGGGTCTCATGCTGTTGTACTGTCTCTGAAGCTCTAGCTGTAGTAGCTCTATCTTTCTTATCCTGTAGTTGGGCCTCATGCTGTTGTACTGTCTCTTAAGCTGTTGATGTAGTAGCTCTGTCTCTTTTATACTGTAGTCGGGTCTCATGCTGTTTTACTGTCTCTGAAGCTCTAGATGTAGTAGCTCTTTCTCTCACTTCCTGTACTTGGGTCTCAAGCTTTTGTACTGTCTCTGAAGCTCTAGATGTAGTAGCTCTGTCCCTCAAGCTCTTGATGTAGTAGCTCCATCTCTTTTATCCTGTAGTCGGGTCTCACGCTGTTGTACTATCTCTGAAGCTCTGAATGTCTTGTCTACGGTGTTACATTTTTTTCCTTTGATTGTACTCAGACAATTGCCTTATGCTTTCTTGAAGGCATTTTTACAGGCCAAACATTTGTAAAAGAGTCCAAAAAAAGTAGGTAAGCAAAAGACACACTGTGAATGAGCAGTACATACACACAAACATGCAAATATACCTATGGCATATACCACAGCTCTGTAGAAAGATCAGCTCTGCACTCACATGAGTCTGAGTCATATGTCTAGCAATTTAGGTTAAAATGTATCCATGTGTTTCATAGTGATGACACACATACATACCTCCAAATATAGCTCTGACATATAGCACAGCGCTGTACAAACATGACTGGTGCACTCACATGAGTGTCCGTCTTATGTAAAGCAAGTTTGGTTGCAATGTCTCATGCGTTTTCGAGTGATGGTGGAACACACATACATACATACATACATACATACACACACACACACACACACACACACACACACACATACATACATACATCCAATTATATATATATATATATATAGAGATTTAACCCCTTGGAAACAATGTTTTTATTTTAAGACATATATATGATTGTTTAACCCCCCCTAGTGGTAATTCCGAGTGTTACTTTTTTCCATGCAGGTGGATTTTACATGCAGAAAGCGGTAATCCTGAGTCTCACTCAGGGTAGCTAAAAAGATTTAAAAAACCCACTCACCTTGTTCTGTTCTTGTGCCCCTGCGTCCTGCTGGTCTTCGGGACGTGTCCTCTTCTTCCGATCTCCAGCCGGCGAATGCAGAGATGATCTCCGGGGTTTCCCGGTGACGTCGGTGCGGGCGGGAGGAGTGGTGAGAAATTTAAAAAATGTTGTATTGGATTCAATGCAAAATAGCTGTATTGAGTCCAATACAAAGAAATCTATAAATAATAGATATATTAACTTAGTTTAATATTAAATTTAATAAATATTGGACATATTTTGGTGAGTTATACCTAAGAATTATACGCCTACAATGAAAAATAAATTTCCATGCAAAAAAAGTAAGGCTTTTTGCGTGGAAATACGGACAGAATTAGAACGCTAGGGGGGATAATACGTTGTTCTAACTTTATTCTGTATTATACCAATTTATCACATTTATAAGTATTATCTACTTTGTATTTAGCCAAACATTTCAATATATCTTATGTTACCCATTTATAGTGTACTCAACTCTCCATATCCCCTGAAATGCGTCGGGAGAAATATGTTACATGTAACCCCACACTTTTAAAGGTTACTACAGAAAATGAATTTTTAAGCTTGAGATACAAAATATTGATTGCTGTGATAACACCTTGTTTTTGTCTATAAGCGCTAAACAAAATTTAATTATTTAATCTGTTTGCTATAAATAAAGTATATTCTTTTTATCAGCTTACAATTGAGTGCCCCTAGAAAAGCCTTCTTTATTTTTCCCCTTCCCCCTTTCCCTACATTCAAAAATTGTCTAAAAATAGGGCATGGCACTAATCAGGTTAACCTACCATCTTGTACCATTCTCTCATATGGTACTCACCTGTTCAGTTATTTGTAATCCACAATTATTTATTTTTTGTGGACTAATAATTATGAGAAATTCCATATTTGCAAGTGTGCAGGGCAAGGGAGGTAAAAGGTTCAGTCTCTTTACAAATTATTAGATTAGATTGCAAATTCTTCTGGGGGACAATTAGTACCAATATTCTGAAAAGCACTGCATAATATATCGGCATTATGTAAATACTTAAAAATAATAATAGGAGCTAGAAATACCATGTATGTGGTCAGTATTACTACAGTAGTGTCTATTGTCTAGCCAAACAAGCACAGATGTTTTTAAATATGCTGATGACTTGGGACAAGTCAATTGAGTCCACAAACTAACAAGTACCCCTCATGTTTGTAAAGAAGCGATCAAAATAATCTCTAGGGGTATAGAACTAATTGGCACAAATAACAGTGGTAGCTAGACACTTGCACTTTTTTCAGACTTTGTAACAATGCAGGTGCATGAGAATAAAATGCTCCAAATTAATCACCATCAAGTATTCAAAGCTGTGTTTCTAAACTATTTTGGGTGTGTGAAGGATGTTCAGCTCAAAAGAAACAGACTGAGAAATTGAGCCCAAGTGATGGAGATTTACAGCCTTAAAATAAGGCAGACAAAGGAATGCTGTGAATGAAATACTTTCTGACAAAGAGAAATATGTACAATCCTTGGTTGCTGTTTCTAAGCCAATAGCCTTGAGCATGGAGAATTTACAATCTGATCATCTTTCTTACAGTTTCTTTAACATATATTTTGTATAATGCCCCCTCATTATTCAGCCTATTTGTACATTTACTGTCTATACCATATTACCCACAGAGAGTTTACTTCGGTCCTTTTTCCTACTTTTTCATTCCTGTTATGTTTAATTTTATTTTTTTCCCCTTTCTGAATTCTGAGCAACATTATTTCTGCATATTGTTTAGTATTTAATAACTATAGCCATCAGAGCCGTCTAGTGATATGTTTGTTATTGCTGGATGTATAACAACCATGGCCAAAATGTTACAGAAATTTTACAGTGTGTTTATCGGTTAGAATTATAGCACAGGACATAATTTACTTGCATACAGCCCTTCTAAATATAACTTTTCATTGACAAGGTTAATTTCACAAGTGTAGGAAATTGTAAATTTTACAGCATAGGAAAAAAACCTTCAAAATGTAATAATTGCTGATTTGTTTTTTTACCTGTTCTGTTAGTAAGGAAATGTTAACATTTTGCCTAATGTCATGGTGGTTAGTTTAGCTTTGCAGTCATCCACCTAGCAAGCTGTAGAACACCCATAGGTGCAATCTTTGTGCTGAGAATATTATTTTTTATATAACTTTAGCATTTTTTTTTAAATTACTGCTGGATTTTGTTTGGATGGTTTCTCTAAGTAGTTTGTTATTTGTTTTGCACTCGTTAAGTAATTCTGGGATTCCTTAGTGTGTAACATTCATTTAACTCACTGTTGCTTCAAATACCAAGCAGGCAGAGAATAATTAGAATTGACAGACACTATAGAAGAAAGTAAAAGACATCATCCATTATATTGTTGAAGACAAGTCCTAGCTTTCGTACTTTACAACTAGCAATGGCTCCACGTAGCAAAGAATGCCATTCGCCATGCCAATTAAATCTTGTTAGCTGCCAATTAAGCTGTAAACAGTTCTGTGATGGAAGAAGATACATCAATGTCCTCATCCTTCACTTTCACTGAGATGAAATCTTGGCACAGAGCTACCTCTTTACAGATTAGGTAAACAAACTGTCAGTGTGTAAAATATTATTATTTTTTATTGAGTCACATTTTGTACTCTAATTTGCTTGATTCCAAATCCAACCTAAATAAATATAGGGCTTACCTTTAGCTTAGTGGGTTTAATTTGAACTTCTAATGCATCCTTGACTCCTTCACTTGCTGTTTTCCATTATCCTAGATTACTCTCCACAACTGATTCAATGAAAACCTGTAGGAATATTTCCATTTATTAAATCAGATTATTTGGGCCTAATCCAAGACTAGAGAGGATACACTTTCATCAGTGAAACTGGGTGATCCAGCAAACTTGGAATGGATTTTTTTGCTATTTGGAGTCATTTGCTATTTGCTAGCAAAGGGTGCTGTTTAGAGTGGAAAGTGTATATCCTTATCTAGGACGATTCAGTGTTCATTGCACACTGCTTTATTTTCAAGCCATTCATAAAATGTTGTGCAGTGTGCAGCCTGTGGTGAAATCAGTAGTGCAGGGAGATGCTGTGCTCACTGTCACTACTGTACTAAAAATAAACTTTTGAGCATCTCACAGATGCCAAGAACAATGAAGCTATTTTGAATGCACAGCAGGAACAAGATTAAGAAGCAGATGAAGAAACAGAAAAAATGTCAATGATGGCTGATAGTGTGGTCTAGATGTTCTTCGCTATTATTTCAGTTTGAGCATATTGGAGTAAAATTTCATTTTAATGTATAAAGGGTGGTTCTGGCTTCAGCTATTTATTATTTGCAAACCTTTTGCCCCCCTCATAGGATATTTTAAGCATTCAAAGCAACAACTACCATTTCCATACAATTGTTCTGCAGCTCAATACTAATTTAAGAATTTTCAGTGCAACTCAATCCCATCATTTGGACTACATGAACACTTCCAGTGTTTACTCTTTTTCTAGTCGTAGTGAGAAATTTAGCGGAACCTTATGGAGATCACCTGTTATCACAATAGTGAGATGTGTAATTGCTGTTGAAACTCATCCAGAGCACAAACACAATTATATTCAGATTTGAAAGGTATTTAGACTAATAATTATGAGAAATTCCATATTTGCAAGTGTGCAGGGCAAGGGAGGTAAAAGGTTCAGTCTCTTTACAAATTATTAGATTAGATTGCAAATTCTTCTGGGGGACAATTAGTACCAATATTCTGAAAAGCACTGCATAATATATCGGCATTATGTAAATACTTAAAAATAATAATAGGAGCTAGAAATACCATGTATGTGGTCAGTATTACTACAGTAGTGTCTATTGTCTAGCCAAACAAGCACAGATGTTTTTAAATATGCTGATGACTTGGGACAAGTCAATTGAGTCCACAAACTAACAAGTACCCCTCATGTTTGTAAAGAAGCGATCAAAATAATCTCTAGGGGTATAGAACTTTTCATCAGTGTTTGGTCTTGCAAACACTGATAAAGACTGGCATGCACTGACAGTACCCTTACAATGAATAAATTGATAGAGATGGAAAAGGAGCCCAGACCCAGATTATTAATGTTATACAAAGTCTAGACACAAAAGATGAAAATTTTAAACCTTTCAATCAAATTTAAACATTCACTCTCATGGGCTAATTCTCTCTTTTTTTTGCACTATATTTAAAAATGCTTTTGTATAAATTGTTATGCGGGGCAAACACTGTATGAAAAAAAGTCTTCTATGAGTCCTCTAAAATGCTTGTGCCGTTGATCCTGTCAATATACTGAAGTAATGTGAGGAAAAGTCTCACACTGTAGTCCTCCTTGACATGAAAGTTTGCAACTCCTTTATACAGCAACAGAAAGTAGCCCTATATAGGAAAAAAAACTATAAAACAAAATTTAATGTGAGCAAGTAGGTGTCAAGGTTCCATCGAAAAGATCGCCTTGATTCATTTTTTTCAGCACAGTAACTAAAATACAACAGCAATATTTATTATACAAGACTCACTCAGCTGCAGATAATAAAGTGTAGGCGATTAAAAATGTCACACATGATTCTATGAAATTGCAGCTCCCGATGATGCTTCGAAAGGAGAAGAAAGAGGCTTTTGTCTGCAAGGCAAAATATTTCTGAACAGTACAAAGAATGCTTATGTAGGTGGGGACAGATGTCTGAAATACCGCTGAATATCAAGAGATGTTATTAAACGTCACCGCACAGTGCATTGGTTGGCTAACTGACTGACATGTATTTATGGTTCAGGTTCTATGATCTTTTACTGAAGAATTATTATTATTATTAAACAGGATTTATATAGCGCCATAACCTATGTTAGCATTCAATTTGAAATGGTTGTTTTCTGCACGAGACAATGCTAATTAATATTATTATTATTATTATTATTATTATTATTAATAATAAACAGGATTTTTTTAGTGCCAACATATAATGCGGCGCTATACATTAAATAGGGGCTGCAAATGACAGACTAAAACAGACAGTAATACAGGAGGAGAGGACCCTGGCCCGAAGAGCTTACAATCAAGTAGGTAAAGGAATTTACACACAATAGGATGGGAGATATGTAGTGGTGGGAAGTAGTTATGGTTTCAAAAGGCAGAGGAAGATGGGTAGGCAAGTTTGAAAAAATTGGTTTTGAGTGCTCTTTTAAATGAGCAGAAAGTTGGAGCAAGCCGAGTAGGACGAGGAAGACCATTCCAGAGAGTTGGGGCAGCTCTAGGGAAGTCTTGTATCTGTGCGTGTGATGAGGTTATGATCGAGGACGTCATTAGTAAATCATTGGAGGAGCAGAGAGAGCGGCTGGGGGAGTATTTTTTTACCAGGTCAGAAATGTAAGTGGGACAATAACTGTGGAGGGATTTGAAGGCAAAGCACAGGAGCTTGAATTTGATTCTAAGGTCAGATGGAAGCCACTGTAGAGATCTGCAAAGAGAGGCAGTGGAAGAGGGAACGGTGGGAAGGATGGATGAGTCTGGCTGCAGCATTCATAATAGATTGTAGAGGAGAGAGTCGGGTTAGTGGAATACCAGAGAGGAGGATGTTACAGTAGTCCAGATGAGAGATGATAAGAGCATGTACAAGGAGTTTGGTGGTCTCAGGGGACAGGTAGGGGAGGATTTGGATATGTTGCGTAGATGAAAGTGACAAATCCTGGAAATGTTCTGAATATGGGGGGTAAATGAGAGAGCAGAGTCAAAGGTGACACCAAGACAATGTGCTTGAGGGGAGGGCCGAATACCAGTGTTGTTAACAGTTAGATATATGTCAGGGGGGATTTGGAATTTGAGGGGGGTTGATGATGAGTTCTGTTTTATCCAGATTGAGTTTCAAAAATCGATCAGACATCCATGATGAGATTGCTGATAGGCAGCATGAGACCTTATACAGGACTGAGGGAGACAGGTCAGGGGTGGACAGATAGATTTGGGTGTCATCAGCATACAGATGTAAGCCAAAGGAGGATATGAGACTACCGAGAGAGGAGGTGTACAGAGAAAAGAGAACCGGTCCAAGGACTGACCCTTGGGGAACACCAACAAGGAGGAGAGTGAGCGAGGAGGAATTACCATTGGAAGAAACTTGAAAGGAGTGGTCAGACAAATAAGAAGCAAACCAACGGAGAGCAGTGTCACTGATACCAATGGAGCGCATGATTTGTATTAGAAAGGAGTGATCAACAGTGTCAAAAGCAGAGCAAAGATCAAGGAGCAAGGGAAAGTTGCCTTGGGACTTAGCTCTGATGAGGTCATTGGCCACTTTAGTAAGGGCTGTTTCAGTGGAATGGGCAGCTCGAAAGCCAGACTGGAGAGGGTCAAGGTGAGAGTTCGTGTTCAGGTAATGGGTGAGTCTTTTGTAGACAAGGCGTTCAAGAAGTTTGGAGACATATGAGAGAAGGGAGATAGGACAGTAGTTAGAGGGTAGGGAGGGGTCCAGTGAGGCTTTCTTTAGGATAAGAAGAATTATAGCATGTTTGAAAGCTGAGGGGTATTTACCAGTGGAAAGGGAGAGGTTGAATAGTTCAGTTAGGGCAGGGGCCAGGGTGGAGGAATGGGCACGGAGTAGATCAGAGGGAATTGGGTCATGCGGACAGGTAGTAGATGGACCTGATAAGAGAAGAGAAGAGACTTCGTTCACAGTAATAGGGCTGAGGGAGGCCAATGATGATTACAAGGGTTGGGTATGGTTGGGGTGGTTCGGTGAGCAGAGACATCATGTCTGATTTTGCCTATTTTATCTCTAAAGTAGGTGGCAATGTCCTGGGCAGAGAAGGTTGTTGTTGGGGGAAGCGGCTGTGGGGTTTGGGAGGGAGTCAATTGTTGAGAAGAGGTTGCGTTGGCTTGAAGCTTCAGAGGAAAAGACTGTGGAGAAATAATTTTGTTTGGTGACAGTGAGCTCTGTGTTAAAGCTTTGTAGCTTGGCTTTGTAGTTTATGAAGTCACCGACAGTCAGGCCATGGGCTGGCAGCAAGCCAGGAACCCACAGATAGCAGTACCAAGATTCCAACAGAGCTAAGTCCAGAATACAGAGCAGTGGTCATACACAGAATATCCGTCCACCAAACAAAGTACACAAGGAAAAAACACAAGCAGTCGGGGTCACAAGCAAAGGTTGGTCCAGCCAGCATAAACTGGCAATGTCAGAAACCGGCAAAGTCAGCAACAGTAAATCAGACAATGAATCTCCAGCACAGATTAGCCCAGCTAAACACTACAACAGACACTGATGACTGAGATCAGGAGCTGATCAGCCTCTAGAATCCCCTTCAGCTGTGCACAGCCTAACAATGAATGCTGGGGATGCCATAAATCCCTCAGGCTATACATCTCAAGGAAGGAAGGGGCTGCTGGTATCCCAGTTCTCCTGGCCGCTGCAATTGACATTGCTGGACAGAACAGACAGTGCTTATTACCACGATGGTGCACAGCACGAAGTCCCCGGACAGATGAGCATTTCCTACCAACATCAATGATCTTTGCCCTCATTAGTTATCTGAGATGACTAATGACTAGAAAACTAATATAAAACGTTAACAGTGCAGATATTAGTAGTGCTACAGCGTTTTGTGAGATCCAAAACAATTCAATACAAGAAGGGCAAGTAAGAAACAAAGAAAAATCAAGTTAACATAGGACTGGTGGGTCATTGTCCAACAAGTGGTAGGAATACCACTTAGTCTGATCAAAAGTAGAAACAATTCTTGTTCTAGTTATTACAGATACTATAGCAATATTAGACTCCCAGACCCCCAAAACCCTCTGGGCCCGAGATTTCTTTGCTAAAGCAGGAGGGTTGGCCATTATCCAATTGTGCATAATTGTTTTTTGCCTAATAGTTATAGTATTGCCAAAAATCTTCAGCTTTCTGATTTTAGCGCAGTTCCACAGCACAATAAACAAGTCTGCCTCCATAGCTCCGCATTGTGGTCTGGGAAATGCTTAGGAATTTCTGTACTATGTGTAATTACTTAGAGCTGCTTATGCTTCCAGTTATGTGTATTCAGGCATTGTTTCAATAAAATCATAACTATGGCTCAAAATTATTCTGCCATTTGCCTATCCTTGTTACAATGGGTCTGATTTATTAAATCTGTCCAAGGCTGGGGAAGATACATTTTCATCAGTGAACCTGGGTGATCCAGCAAACCTGGAATGGACTTGGTCCAGGATTGAAATTTGCTAACAAATAGCAAAAGACTTTTAAGAAAACCATTCCAGGTGTGCTGGATCACCCAGGTTTACTGATGAACTTGTTTCCCCTAGCCTTGGAGAGTTTTCATAAATGGGGCCCAATGTGTGCTTTGTGGTGATGTCCCATGAATAGTTTGGAATTGGGCACCATATTTTGCAGGTCCCATGATGGGGGACAGTGTTTTATGTGAAATTTTGAATCAGTGAGAGTGGGGATTTTATTCATTGCTCTTTTTAATAGAAATTTTACTTGTATATGTCATGTTACTGGTCTGATTATTCCCTTGTTTTTGGATGTCTTCTGCAGTTCAGAAACAGCCACTTTGAAGCAGCTCTGTTCAAGGTTAAATGTTAATGTTCTATATCGCAACATGTCTTTGTCTAACAAAAGTAGAAGATATGTATACAATGTTGTTTTACTATCTAGCTTGGGAATTTATTTTTAAGCAAAGTAAAATTTCCAGTTTGCTACAGTTTTTTTTGCAAGGGAGAATACCTTTTGCATATGATGTAACTACAAAGTTCACATTGAAAAAAATGTGGATCAATCTTGCCTTTAGCTACATGCATAAATCTGTGTAATTCTTTCTGTTCTACATACTATTGCTGTATTGCTGTAGTTCATTTGCTGGTTTTTAGGACAACTAAAAACTGGTGCTGAATTGACAGCTGATATTCAGAAGTTCAAAGTAAAGAAACTGCCTAGCAAGCTACTGCATGAAAAAACCTAGCAGCAGCTGGCCCAAGTGTGACTTTTGACAAAGTTTTAAGGAAAAGTTTGAAAGGATATATATATAAGTGT
>NC_092867.1:27219513-27229674 GCF_032062135.1 Pyxicephalus adspersus
TTTTTTTTTTATCTTCATTGCACTTTACTGAACCAAGGAATGTTTGTAGTCATTCACTACTGGAATTAATATGATTTTAGAGTATATAGATTCTGGTAATCCAGGTCTAAGGGGACATTTGGACTTTTAAAATCACAATTTCCTAGAGACATAGAAAAAAAAAGGAAAATATGAGATAACATTATCTATTTATCCAAAAATTTCAATAAGGTAACATACATTGTAAACCTTCTTTTGTGAAGCATTAAAAATAAGCTAAGCGTTTGATTTTATGAAGTGGTGTTTACTCTCTTGTTTTGTCATACATTCTGTTGATTTGCTTTTTTCCCATTGTTGAAGCAAATCTAATGCATCACAAAAACATCTCAAATGCAAGCATTTTTATATAATAAATGTATACGTTTATTTATACGTATTTATATAAGTATGGAAATACAATACGGAATATTTTGAACCAATATAGGCCAAAGCAGCAGGAAACTTGGAACACATTTAGTGAATCTATAGCCTTGTTTTGAATCTGTATGTCTTTTCTGCAGTAAATACCTACCACCGTACCAATATTATATCTTCTGGGTGAGCTGCAAAGGACAGTTCAATGTAATTTTTGGCTTGCCTCCTGTGCACATGTGCAAGAGTTAAACTCATTTTTGGGACAGAACTTTTTAAACCTTTAACAAGCCCAAGTAACTTCTGTTTTTTTTTTCTTTTTTTTTTAAGCTGGAAAAATTTCTATATATCAAGAAGTACTCTTGAGAATTTTTAAGCAATCCCACGTTCTTATAACCTTTGAAGTTTAAAGTGTTAAAGTCTAACCTCTCTTTAAAAGTATTAATCTTTTAGATATATAAATAGTCAATTTTATTTTATAAAGACTAAAAAGGATTCTTTGTGAAACCAGAAATATTATGCTAAATATTGAATATGCTTAATGTTTTAAACATTAATGGCAGTGTGTGTGAAAGACACAGAGCAAATCCCTTGCTATCAAATGTAATTGTTTTGATATTTGTCAAAGAACTGGCCTTTTAAATATTCCTTTTTTGCTTCAGGTTTAAATGTAGAATCACTTACTACACTGATTTTATTATGTCTTTATTAATAGTGTGATATTTGTCTTGCTCTGTCTTTTCCCAGATGAAGTGGTACAATGCATATGCGTCTTCAACATCATTTGAATAATTCTTAGCATTCCCACCAAGGTGTCTGGTTTTCAGTACTATTTGTATGGGTTGGCATAATTCTGTATTCACATTGTAGTCATTCATATTAAATGTGCATGTATGTCTTCAACCAGCTGCTGTTTTGCCCAGAGCGCCCTACAGATTTATTACAGAAGAAGATTAAAAACCTTTTTTTCTTCTCTGCAAGACTTTTATTGAAAGACAGTGGGCAGTAAGCATGTATCTTTTAATTCCTATTTAACTTCGATAAAACAGGGTCTCATAAAATAAAGCACTCGGTGAGTTGCTGTTTATATCATCTATATGATTCAAATCCATTTTTTTACAAGGCAATGTAAGAAAAAAAGTTTATTTTCATTACATATATATTATTAATAGGCTGCTACACAATGTGAAATGTGAACATAGATTTGAGTGAATATGTAAAATTTAAACCTTTTTTACTTACCTATATAGTAGTGGTTTTACACAGCACTGCCATACAGCACATCACAATACAGGATGAGATAATTATTTTTCTTTGCTGCAATTTAGCATTACTGGCAGTCCCCTTGTCAGCCTGTGACAGTAAAAAAAACAGCAGACTTATGAGCTCATCCTTGTCACTCCCCTCTTCTATTGTCTTTTTCCTTGCCCATGAGCACTCTAGTACTAGAGATTGGCTTTATCCCCTTCCCATGTCCAGTCTGATTAGTCTGTACATGGCATTTCAATACCAGGTCAAATCCAGATACTTAAACTACTTGAACTTTGTAGTGTTTACCGTGACTTCCAGGATGCCATAAGAGTATCAGGGTCACAGTAGTGCCCTATTGGAATTAATAAGGCATCAATTAAAAAAATTAGATTATATAAAATGCAATTTTCTTTATTGACTAGATTGTTTTAAACACTTATATACTTTATATACAAATTTAACAGCAGGCAGATGTTGTAAAAACGTGAGGGGAACAATTCATTCAATGAGTTTTGCAGTTTTGAAGTATTGCTTCTTCATGAAAAATTAAAGCACATACAAAAATCAGAAATACATAAAACTATCAAATTTGTTCCTCAGCCAGATATGGTTAGAGTAGAAAAATATTTATGTTCCAGGATAAATAAGATAATCAAACTTACAAATAGGCTGACAAAACAAAAACAAGTAGAGTTTATGACTCAAAAGCATGGTGATATGAGCCAGGCTAGAAACTCTGGTTTACTTGGTACACATAGTAATCTTGGATTTTTAAGATTTCAGTTTTGCACAGTATTACAGCTGAAGCAATGTATATAAGCTGAGAAGTTTGGAAAGTATATAATCTATCTGATAACATTACCAGGAGGGCCCCCAACTATGTGATAACTACTATCACAATAATATGCTCATGCTATAATTTGCCTGACTTTAATGGAAAACAGAAGGCTGTATATAATTTTCATTTAAGTGTGGAAATTATTATTCTAATGTTTCTCTCCTCCCCACGGTTCTTATTTTATTTCCCTTAGCCTTTATCTTTAATTCTTATCTTCTCTTGCCTTTCCAATCTTTATCTTTGTCCCCAGCCACCACTAATTCCTTGCTTCTTAAAAGCCAAGGTTTAACTTCGAAAACGTTCTTTTTTCAGTTACGTGTGAAAAAAATTCTGACACTAATATTATCTAGATATTAGTACTAATCTTCACAAATTTTTTTACTAAAACAGTGAGTTTTGCATTCCTTTCTAAGATCACAAATAATTCAAAACATATTTATCATTATATTGTTTACAGAACAAACAATGATCCTTAACCTATAGTACATTACAGAATGTCTTTGCAACAGGGGCTGTTTTTTTCCAAAAGATTAAATGAGTTCAGTTCTAATGAGAGTGGGCAACATTTATACCTTGACATATATGTATCTATTCAATTGAACCTGAACTACTTGAATTTATATGCTTGTTATCTCTACAAGCAGTTGCACTTTGCAGTCCACAAGTCCCATGAGGACGCCAATACAGGCGAAAAGCATCAGAACTCGAAATTTAATTATATATTTGTTTAATTGATATCAGTCGGGAATGTTTCTTGTCTAGTACACAGTACCCAATACGCTCCACCTCAGTATTGTATAGGGGACGGGACTTTTAATTTTCATGATTTGAATTGTGTGTGCGATTTGTATTGATTGTGTGTTCTATGAAAAGAATATGACTCCGCACATAATATATTTCATATAATTTGCCTACAAACCCCAGTCTCTTCTTTCCTTCTTTTTTGTTGTTTCTAACATTTAAAAATGTTTTTGGTATATGCAGTATATATATTAGGGAGAATTAAGACAATCTGAGAAAATAATTTGGTGCCAATAACACCTTATTTTCAAGCATTGCCATTGATGAGTTTCATGTCACTAGGATTGAACAAGTATTTCTTTTTTTTTTAGACAACAAGGAAACAAGTAACTTCTGTTTCTTTTAGGTACTTTATGTCAGCAGTTGATGATATTTGCCTTGGTGTGTTCAGCTTTTACTTTTTCCCCTTTGATCTGTGTGAGCTTAAAAAAACAAGTGTGTAGATCTCAATGGAGACTTATATGTCAAACAATTTTAAGGTGTGATATTTCCTCTTCAAAAATATTTACAGAGAAAAAAATAAGTGAGGTTTGTTATTGTAGCCTTTAGAGCACAAAAAGCAATTGACAAAACCAGCGTATGCTATATAAGATATAAATTTACACCTTCATGTCCAGATAAACTATGAATCAGTCTGAACCATGATGATTTCCACTGAGTTTATGAGAGAAAAGGGGGTGGCACTTCACTCTGTTTCTTTTAGCAGATGTTTATTTATTTTCTATATTTATGTATTTATTTGTTTTAATTTTTTTTTACCAAAGCAAATTGGGTGAATAAAATGAACTCCAAAACATTGGAGTTGAAAATATTATCTTGTTTTAATGGCATGGGTTAAGGGGTTGGATACGTATGGTAGTAGGTGATGATCAGAGTCCTATTTGGTGTTTCTGGCATACAGTGGTTAGTACCTACTGAAAGTGGTTTAAACCAAAACTAAAGTTCCACTTTAAAAATCTGTGATAAGCGCTTTGTTACAGAAGGAGATAGGTGATGGGACATTTGTTAGTACTATTATGATATGGCTTTTGATAAGCACTTTTGGGCACAAGGAATGGATCAATAGTTTATACCATGGGTGATATGTTAGGAGGAG
Source organism: Pyxicephalus adspersus (assembly GCF_032062135.1). Classification (NCBI taxonomy): domain Eukaryota; kingdom Metazoa; phylum Chordata; class Amphibia; order Anura; family Pyxicephalidae; genus Pyxicephalus; species Pyxicephalus adspersus. The sequence continues at coordinate 27,223,890 of NC_092867.1, forward strand.
ATTTTATTTTCATTATATTTGGTAAATAATATTGCATATAACTCATGTGTTAGTTAGTGGATATAATTTATATAATATATCAATAATTATTCCTTTTTTTCCTTTTAGTCATAGCATATAAATGAGAACTAATCTGGGCACAAAAAACAAAAACATCTTTTGATCAATTTTGTAATCCTTTAGTAGAGTTTTCAGGTAGATTAGATACCCTGTTAAACTAGTATTTTCTTTTTTCAACAATTTTTTTTTTCTTGAATGCCTTGTCTTTATCTGTCCTGTTAAAGGGAAGGAGATAGAGTATAACTTCTTTAACCAATAATACAGCTTGCACCATGATGGGCTCATATATCCAAACCAAGTAAGACATTTGAATAGCATTTGGAATAAGTAGTTCAGGGGTTGTGTTGAACTTTTGATATCTTCTGAGCTTCATATGCCACTTGGGAAGGAAGAGCGGTCAGTCCAGGGTGTCCAGTTAGTGATGAAAATGTTATTATTTGAATAGTTCCATACATTTGTAAACATTGTGAAGTTTTGAAAAAGCTTTGCTAAAATTAATTTCAGCAATGCCATCATTTTTTAAGAGGTGAAAGTTTAGCGTTAAAGTGTATTTATTTACTAGCTAACTCAGCAACAGCAGTCCTCCTGGGAAACCCAGATTGTGCATCCTGCAAATTGTCCTTAAAGCCTTCTAGGATTAGAAGCTGTGATGCTGAAGCAGAACTGAGACAAATAATTGAGTCATATTATCACATCAGACCACCTTGCCCCCACTCCAGTGCAATGTGTTAGGTTTTTTCCTTAATAAAGATCACTGTAGGTATGGTGTAAAACATTTGACTATGCAGAGTTCAGTTTTCCAGGGCCAACACTTTCAAAGAAAATAGTCAAGGAAATTTTGACTACGTAAAAGGGAGCTGCAACACTTTAAGGGAAATTTATCCTCCCTTACTAATAACTTGCATTAAAAGGAACATTGTGCTAGCATTATTTTAGATGCATTTTAGCATAAAGCACAACTTAATCATTATTGAAATAAACCAAGTAAAAAGCAAAAATCCACATAATATGTTACTCTTGGACCTAAACAAAGACCTTGAAATATTTTAAGCATATTGAAATTCTGCACAAGCAGAAAGGAAATGAATAAATTCAGCTACACAGATTAAAAGTTCATATTTCGTTTGTAAAGATAGCATCAGACACATTTTGAGTTACCATGAAACCAGAAAATCAAAGCTTATTCAAGACCTAAATTAAAATTTGATACAGGCAAATATATGTATATGCATTGTGGTAGCTTAGTATGCAAATAGATAACTGCATCAACTCAATTGAATTCTTTTAATAGAGTCTGAAGTAAAAAGTACATAACTGTTATGGAAACCTAACAGTGGGGCTAGCCCTACATTTCAAGATTTAGGTGTTAATTTTTGCCTAGCATACCTGGCAAAAATAGTTTTTATTCGGTTAGAGAAGAGAGGTGCGCGTTAACTTCCAGGGGAGATAGAAATAAGCTTATTAAAATATTTTTTAACAGGTACTCCACTACAAGAGTGTTTTCCTTTAAAGGCGAAAACCAGTGAACTTTAAACATCCAGTTTGAATTCACAAAACAATGCCTCTGGTACACTGCATCCTAACCACTTTTGTTAATGCCGCCTAGCTCCTGGACTACAGAACACTTTACCATCTTTACCCTTATTAGTGGAGACCCCAGACAGGGCTGACAAGTTGCTTTGATTTTCAGTGCAGTAGATGTAGAGTTGTCAGATCAAACAGAAAGTTATACACTCACTGTATCTCTAGTGTTCAGTCTGCAACTCAATAATGTAAACAGATGTAAGTGTGTATATATGTATGTGTGTGTGTATGTGTGTGTATATATATATATATATATATATATATATATATAACACAGTATATATATTTATGGTAGGCATAAAATTTTGCTTTTCCGTGCACAGAAAACATTCACAGTGTCAATAAAAAATGTAAAAATGTGCACTTGCTCACTTGTAGTGACTCTTAGTTAATGGCTGGAGCATCATTAGGGTGAAATAATAGCCCAAATCGAAAAAAGAGTAATATTAGTGATATTAATTAAAAAACTAGGGCTGTTTTCACACTGTGGTGGTGAATGGAAACTCATTACTAGTGGCACCAGAAATCACCTTGCCTTTGAACGGTCGTGTTTAGGTCAAGGTAATACACGACATGCACTATCTGCTATATATTCCATTCTTAATTTGTTCAAAGTTTTCTCCACTCTTGGGAACAGGAATTAAATGGTAGCTTTACAGATTCCTAAGGTAATGTATACTTCTCCTAACGCATAAGGCCTCGAAACAGTGGCTACCAAGAACTAGGGTACAAAATACTATCCAGGTGGTACAGAACCCCAAGCAAACTTCACCACTTTTTTCCTGAGGTGCCTGGGCTGTGTTGGAGATGTAACAGGGAAAAGGGAACACTATTACATATAATCTGGTGGTGTCCTATACTTAAGATAATTGCTCAAAAATTAGGGCCATTTGTCAGAAACTTTCTGTATATGATGTCCTGGATGATCTGTTGTTCTTTCTCTTGCATCTGCATGACGGGCCACATAAAAGCTATGTTAACTGGGTTGTGAAACATTTGACAGATGCTAAGACTTGTAGTCCTCTATTGTGGAAAATCACATTCCCTCCATCAGTGGGCATGTGGTTGTGAAAGGTCATTGAGATAATGCTGATGGAGGATTTAACGGCTAGTCTACATGACAGGAATAAGAAATTTACACCGATATGGTCTTCATGGATAATGTTTCAAAATTCCCGGGGAAACCTGGAAATTCAGTGAGTTACAAATAAAGCGTTACTTCTCATGGTCTATGTAGAATTTTGCATGGGTGTATTGGTCCGCTAATATGTGCTGTTTTTAGAAAAATGTGTTTATTATAATGTTTCTACAACTACTTTATAGCTGATGGTTCTTGTTAGTGTCAAACTGTACTATTTACATGACTATATGACATAAGTTTCCCTTGTTTGTTATATTTATGTTTATTTATTGTAACTGCTGTAGTTTTGCTGCTCTGTATTTGTGTTTATTTTTTTGTTGAAAATATAATATTAGTGTAATGTACCTTTTTTGGTGCGCTTTGATTCTTTGAATGCTTGTTAACATGCAGCATAATACACATGTGTTCACACAGCATCAGTGTAAAGCCAAGTTTACTGTTAATTATTGTTTGTGAAAACCTTGGATACTTTTTTATGAATAATAGTTTTCTGTTGCACATCTGACACATAGGACTTGATGTGCTGCAATTGCATAGATTGGTTACATTTCTTGCTGCCAATGCAACTAATCTGGTTTCAGCTTTCATTTTAAACAAAGTGAAGATGACTTACTTTAGCCTTTATCACCAAACAATTACTTTAGCCAAATATCTTAGAGGATTTTGTCACTGGATTACATGATTTAATTTTTATTTTATAACATTCTATAATCACTAAATTGAATACAAGTATAACAAGAACAACATATTTTTCTTAAACAAGGAAATAAGCACCCATTCTATTCTCCTAGATTGTAAACTCTTCTGGGCAGGGTCCTCTCCTCCTCCTGAGTCACTGTCTGTACCTTTTTGTCATTTGCAACCCCTATTTATTGTACAGTGCTGCTTAATATGTTGGAGCTATATAAATCCTGTTTATTAATAATAATAATTCAAAATAATGGACCTGGTGTATTAAAGGTCTCCATGGCTGGAGAGGATACACTTTCATCAGTGAAGCTGGGTGATCAGCAAACCCAGAATGGATCTGATCCAGGATTCAAAACATTTGATAGCAAATGACTTTAAAGAAATTTATTCCAGGTTTGCTGGATCACCCAGCTTCACTGATGAAAGTGTATCCTCTCCAGCCTTGGCGAGCTTTAATAAATCATGGACAATGTCTCACTCTGGCTTTGTTCTTAAACACAGCATATAGAGGATTAGATGTAACGGCTTTTAAGAAGCTGTCAGATGGATGAATAAACCTGACCAGACTGGAAAAGCATACTGCATGTTATGACTGTATGGATACAAATCATTCAGCCAATTCAGTCAAGTGCTATATTAATTACCAACCTTTTCTAGAAAATGGTATACCAAGGACAAGATGCAGATTCTCTGCCATGAAAAATTCTTTATTTTATCACTTTTTCCTGCACAGGTAAATGGAAATATTACATTTAAAAAATTTTAAATTTCATTTTTTAATATCTCTAAATTGTTTTTGTATTTTTTCAGCTTTCTTGTTTGGTATAAAAAAATATAGTTTTCATGCCTGTGAAATATGTGTGGTATGCTAAAATTGTAGTAATCTCTTATCATAAATAGAAAACATAAATCAACACATTAGTAAATAATATTGAAACTTGGGGTCTAAGTGTTTTTACATAAAGTGCTTTTTTCTGACACTAAATCTTTTATTAGGAAATGACGACAAATCGTTTCTATTTATATAGTGCATTAAATAACAGTATAATAGACTACACTAATTTGGCGTCTATTCCCATGAGGCTGCTTTGCCTATTTTGTATGTATTTAGAAGAGGATATTTGCATACAAAATATGTTTGTACTAGCAAATACATTCGCTTGACCACAGAAACTATTTCATTTTTCCCCAAAGATACAAATAATACTTTATAGTAAAATAATAAAGTATATAATAAAAGTTTTGTGCCAGAGTTGACTTGGAAAAAAATGTAGATGCCAGTTATGTTTCCAATACTTATCTATGCCGTTGATAAAATGATTTTAATATCATGGAAATGAGGGGAAATATTTATAATGATTTGAGATGGCATGGAAATGACGGTTATGTAATGTGTGATTTTATCTATATCTATTGTATGATAAATTACAATACAATAGGAAAATTGTTTTAAAATGATTTCTAGAGATTTGGGTCTTCAAAAGTCCACAACTGGTTGGAAAGGTTAAAAATTTAAAAATAAAGGAAATCTGAAAACTACCTAATATCACAATGTTGACTAAACCAAACTGCACTCTCCTATATACAATAGAATTTTACATTGTTGAATGATATTACTTTAATTTAGTTTTTCATGCTCCGTTGTCAGTAACGTTGACGTTATAAATTCGTTGATGGGTGGTGAGCTTCTGCCATAATCAATGCACAATTTTTACTAGTTTGCAGTTGCCCCGCAGTGATGACAGGTTCAGGTGCCATCTTTACCACTGGCTACAAGTCGGACTCTTCAGCCAAGAGCCAACACAAAGATCAATACAAAACATTAAAAGTGATGCAGGCACTCACAGAACTTGGTACAAGGATAAATACCGATTAGGAAAAAGAAAACCTTTGTAATAACCTTTCTGTATGCTGTTGCTAACCTTTCTTAACACTACAACAAACAATACATATATAAACAACATAACTGACATATTGGCCAAATAGCTGACACAATCATTAACATAAATTGCATACCATAATTTATTCAGTAAAATTATATGTGATTTAAAGTGGGAAGATAATAAAATGTGATCATTGACATTTCAAAGAAAAGCAGCATATTGTACTAAGCAGTACTATTTGGCCTACAAGTGAAATGCATTTATACAAATTAGTAAGTAGGTCAGTGCTCTGAGGAGCTTAAAAACCAAGAGGAAGTTTGGAGCACAAAGAGAAACTCTGGCAGTATACCAGCATGTGCTTGTATGGTAATAAAGTCTATACCATAGTGACATACTTTTCATAATGTTAAAGTGGCTGTTTTCTCAT
>NC_092867.1:27231997-27249197 GCF_032062135.1 Pyxicephalus adspersus
GAGGAGTTCTTCAGTTAGAAATGGAGATGTCTCTCTCTCCTGCTTCAGCTTCTGATGCACTGTGAGAATCATATAGTGTTCAGTGAAATCAGTACAGTAAATTTGGTGCAGGTCAGAAAACTGTATAACTTTGTAGAATGGAAGGCAAGGCTGGTAAGTCAGGTTTATCATGTGCAGTGTATGCATTAAGATGTTTTGCCTAGCAATTTGTTTTAGATATGCAATTATGCTATTCTATCATTTTATTTACAATTATTTGTAATAACAAAATGTGATGTTTCATTTTTTCTCAGACATCCGTTGTTTTACTATATAAATTAAATTTGTCCTCTGAGTGTTTTTCAGGCTAGAAGTCATTGCATTGTCCAGAATGCTAATGAGATAACACTAAATGACAAGTTCCCTTGAGATAATACATCACATAACATTAATTTGCTAGATGGAAAGCAAAATGGGTATATTTTTACAGGAAAAAAACTATAGTACATGTTCTCTGTACCTATTTACTTATGACTAATGCAAATTTACTTTACACTAGGTTACTTTTTTATAGCTATTAGATTGGAGTTGAATCCAGAATGAGCAATAGCCATGGCATTAAATATATCTAGAGCAAAACTATGGTGTGTTTTCAGTGAGCAATTAGTTTGCAGTATTTCAATGTTTGTGTATTATTGCAATTGATTTGCTTGGGGTTTTTTTTTTTCTAAATCTGTACTAATACAAATTTGAAAGCCTTTATTAGGCCATTAAAATACTATATCTAAATTACATATGGTTTACATTGCCTTAAGTCCAACCTAAATAGTAGACTTGCAGTAGGAGACAAGAACAGTAGGAATCTTTCAGATATACAGTCTAAATCAACGTGGTTAGCTGCTTCAGGATGCAAAGCAAACTGCTTCTATGGGCCCACAAGCGGCAAACTGTACTGCAGGTCAGGCACAAAATGCTGCCATTAGCATGAATATAATTTGTACTCTTTTAAAAGACTGCAAAAGACCTAAGGGCTACCACAGACCTTAAAGAGTGGTTCTATGTACAGTTTAAACCCCCTGATATATGTTGCTCTTCCATAAACACCAGATACTTTTAAAAAATAAAAAGCATTGTTATTAAACATAATAAACATAATATGGATTGAAAAATATGCATATTGATGTGAAATAAGGAATACATAAGGATGGTTAAGATGAGCAATGATTATTTGACTGGGTAAAATTTGATTTAAGGATCTGATTTCAAAGTTGAATCAAATCGGCTGAAAAATTCGACTTCAGGAGAAATTTCTTTGCATATTTATATAGGAAACCACCATAACTGCAATAAAAAGTTTCACCTTTTTATATACTGTTTATCTCTAACCTACATTATTGAAAACTAGAGGAATTAGAGGAAAAAAAAAAAAAACAGGTCTCGGTCAGATATTTGTGCAACCGAACATTCCTGAAACTAATATTGAATCATTTTTTGTGGGTTCTGCATTGTGTTTATATAATTTTTTAACAGTGTGTCAGGCTGACCACACAACACACCATCAACTGATCGGTCTTTGAGTTAGAAATTCGAAATTGCTTGAGGAGTTTAGCGAAGTCATTGAAAAATTAAAAACTAGTTTTTAATCTAGTGGTTAATCAATTATTTCTACATGATTCCAGGCAGACTTTTTACTACAAAAATATAGGATCTCTATGCCATTTTAAGTCTCGATATTTTTATGGTTTGACTGAACAGTATGACCTCCACTTTTGTGTGCATTCATTTGTAATTATGCATCATAAGATCATGTTTTATCTGAAACTTTGCACTGAAAGATCACATCCTGTAAAGCTATACCATTTTTTTAAACATAGCATTGAAAAATGTTCTCTAAAGAAAGTTGCAATTCATTAGAAGACCTAAAATGCTTTGTCCAAATGTGAACACAAGCAATAATAGTAAATACAAACGCTGTCAGAATTCATGCTAAAGTAGTTCTTTATGTGAAACAAGACTGAAGATCTTCAATTTGCTGCTCATTTTTAACATGAAGACAAAATTAAACGAGGTTATATATCCTACTACATACCAAAAGAGAAATATTATTTTCCATCTTCAAAAAGTAATTTACAATAATAATTGCACAGATGAGAAAAATAGTTAAGCTGAAAGCTTTGCTTCAGAAGCAGTAGATGTAAATAACATGGAGCTAAATTGGATAGTAAATTGAAATGGAAACTAGAATATATTGTGATGCATGCAAGAAAATAAAGAAAAACTAATTTAAGTCATGAATGGGTAAATAAACAGCACATTTCACTATCTGTCAAAATGTTCATCATAGAAGAAAATGATGCATAAAATTAGAAATCATTGGGCTTAAATAAAGCAAAATATTCTCATTCATTTAGAAATTTGGAGCTTATTGTATGTAGTGATATCGAGTTGTTATATATGTGTCAAGTGACATAAATTATAAGTAGAGACTTGTAAAACCAAGTTTTGCTGTGTGTTCTGTCCCTACGGCGGTATGATAGGTGAGGCAGCAAGCAGAAACTCTGTAGACAATGTCTCAGAGGTCTATGCACATTTCGTTCTGCTCCTGGCTTCTGCAAACCTACCTTTTGATACATGTGAGCAGTGACCAGCCAGTTAAAATTACTTTTGGATATAAATCTAGGTGATATATTTTTTTAGCTTCACTCTTTTTGGTTGGACAAGGGTATTTACTTTGTAGGCTGCCCAACTGAGTACCTAAAAGGTGGTTAAGGGGTCTATCAAATGTGGGCCACTGGTTCCAGACTGTAAACTACTGTTACACCCAGTGTGTAAAAAGCAGTCTTTTTACTCCCAGCTGTCCACAGACAGAAGAAGATGTCTTTCAACGAATGTCCAGGCTAAAAGCATATGTGGTGCAGCACACTGCTCTTACACTTTCTGGCACTGTAGCATGAAGAAGAGGGGGTTCTGTATATTCACACCTCTTGTACTGTTCCCTCTGCTGTTCACACTATATACTAGTTTACTCAGGTTTCCATTTACATGACCAGCCTCACCTCATTTAGACTTCCCAGGTGTCCACGAAAAAGTGTAGCTTTCCAATGCAACAGCTCTTCCTTGGGTGCAAACCAGTAGTACAGTAGTACAGAGTCCCTACCCAAAATTCAGATTGAATACAAAACTTTTTACAGATCTTTGTGTTGGATTTATCCACCCTTTCCAGGAATGCGCCCTGCAAGCAGCAAGGGACCTGGTCTTTTAAATAAATCTAGCACTGCAAGTGGAGAGCAGTGTATGCTATAAAAAACAAAAAAACAAAAAAACAAAAAAAAAACACTTCAGCTGCATTTCTAAACATCCATGGAGGTTGGGTCCAAGTGACACCACTGTTCCTCCAAAAAGGATTTTTTAAAATTATCATTGCCTTTTATGATCTATTTGTTTGGGAGCTGTATGCGAAATGCACTTTCAGGCCTGTTTCTTAAATACCCTGCTACACGTCTAGGGCAGAAGCTGGGTAGGCAAAAACTTTTGTATGTATATTTTTGTTTTCTTACACTTTGCAGCAGGCTGAGGATTTTGCTTTTTAGCACAAAGTCTTCTTTAAATATAGTTGATTTTTTAGTTAACACTAATGCAGTAGCTTTACAGGTTTATGACAAAAAAGTGCATAATCTTTATCATAAGAAAACCTTCCTTATGTTTTTTTTCTGTTTTGATAAATCATTCAATTTTTCTTTTTAACTATTTATTTCTGAGGTTCTTTTTTGCATTATTACATGTTTGATTACAATTACCAGTGTAGGAAGTCCACTAAGTTGTTCATTGCATGGTTCTGCTGCACACCATACACTCAGTTGTATGTTACATTGTGTTAAGGTTCATTGTCTCAACAGATGCTGTTTTCATTAAACCAGACTCAGGCAAAGTGTAAGCTTTAAGTGTACACAAAACCATATGAAATAAGAGTTTAAGGTATTCTGTATAATCATTCTTATTTAAAGCTTGAATGATGCAAAAGTTATACAAGGTCAATTTTTGCCTTAACACCGACATATTGGACAAGGAAATGCAGTACCAATGCCACTTTTATGCTTTCATACTTTCAGATTGTTACCAACAATGCAGAGATTGGTTACATTGCTATAAAATGCAGATAGTAGTTAAATGCTGACTTATACCCCTTATTTAGCATAAACAAAAACATTATGTTTGAATGTCAATAAAAACAATTTGATTTTGCAAGTAATTAGCGCCAGGACTTATAATTTAACCCCCAGAAAAAGTTTGTCCTTTACTGATAGAAAAGCCCCCTTTAGTAAATCTCATCTGACATAAATTATAACTTGTTTGCTTTGTGTGTGTTTTTTAATCCTCAACTTTTGTTTGTTTTGGTAAAAACTTCAAGTTTAAGCATGGACACAAATCTCCTAAAGGCTTTGCTGAAAAGATCTCCTGATAGCATGAAGGCAAATGTTAAATATACAATCATGAAAGAGATACATAATGTGTAGACAGACAATATCATTGCTTAACAAGGGCTTGCCTCTATGATGTCTTGAACTTCAATTTGCTTAGCATCTAACAAAAATAACTTTTCTGTGCATAATTGGATGACCTTGTTTCTTCCTACCAATGCAAACTCTATCTTTAGGCAAGATTTTAAATCCGCCTCCTGTTTGATATGTCTAAATGATCTGTTGTGTTTTTTACCTGGAGGTGGAATTATAATAAATCCATCATGGTATTTATTTAAAGGATAGCATCTTGAAAATAAGGCTAAAACTATTTTGAGTTGTGCAGATACAAATATTTTTGACCAAAACTTGAGCTTCATACTTATTGGCAAAAATGTGTTGAAGAAAAGGTAAACTGGACATTGAAAAAATATTGCCATCCACTCCTAATAAGGATCTAATCTCAGATCAAAGAAACTAGAACAAAGCTATTTATATCTGTGTTTTAAATATTTTGTCACTATGTGTCAATATCTATTACACATAATCAGTGTAATATCAGGAAATCAGTGAAACACTAAAGGTGAACAGATAGGTGAACATCTGAAAACCTCACAGCATTAGAATCCTTTGGACCTTTTTTTGAATTGTTTGCTCAGCACCAGAATAAGCAGTTAGCATGCATATACATCTAGGTGCATGCCCAGACATGCGTGCATGTGGACACACAACTATACATTTATTTTATTAGCTAAACTTTGCAAATATATGCACAGTTTCTCTCACAAGAATCTGTGATGTAGCTTGACCTGCTTGACACATGGTAAATCGGTAATGAAGGAAAGATCATCTGGAGGTAAAATACTAACACTCCTTGTTAATAGACCCTCATTCGCTGCTTGTTTTTTTCTGGTCATCATGAAGAGTTTATTTACTCTTTTAGTCAAATCTGACTATGTACAGGGTACAACAAAAAATCTCATTGAGCAAATTCATTTTATTTACCTGTATAAGAAAGTAGCATTGTGAAGGGTAAGGCTTTTGGGTTAAAGATTGTCTTTGTAACCTCCTTGCAGGTAAAAAGCTCAAAGCCAAGTCAAAGCCCCAGATGCAATGTGATTATGTATGGAAAGCCACAGGTATATAGTTGTCGTTTTTTATTATAACTTCTACCAGCTTACAATACAAAATAGGTCTACAGTAACTATTAAAGATAAAGTTCTTCATTCAGAGGCAATATAATGGAAACGGGCAAATGACAATTCTCATACATACATTCTCTGTATCTTTTCCCATAAACTTTATTACCAGATGACAGGTGGTGTACCATTTCAATGGTTTACTGCAACCTATCCAGATGTAACATCATTGCCAGTATTTTTTCTTATCTGCGCTTATGAAAAACCAAATGACCTGCATTATATTGGACACACATTTCCTACATTCCTTGTTTTTCAACTATTCCACAACAAATCAGAGAAAGTTGCTGAGTAGCTTAATTCAGCTACTCTCTTTATTTCAGGTATTTTGGAACACTTTTTTGGTTGTCAGAAACATGCCTGGAATTACAAATCACAAGACTCCAGGGACTTTATCGAGATTAGAGATCTTCAACCACAATTTAACCCTTTTCCTGCTCACCTCTAACTGAACCCTGACATAAAAATGCCCCTTTTATATATGTGAAAATGTATGTATTCTGTAGACCAAATTTAGCAGTCCACCACACCAGGAAATGACCCTGATCGTACAAATTTTCAAGAGATTTTCACCTTGGAAAAAAAAAAAAACAATTCCTAACCAAAATCATGCAAACAATTTCTTAGAAATGAGAATCCCATTTAGCTGATGTAGATGACCCCGAAAAGCCTTTGGTCTGGACTACTGTAATATCATTTCTAGTATTCTACTCACCAGACTCTCTCCTCTACAATCTATTGTGAATGCTGCAGCCAGACTTATCCATTGTTACCAACACTCCTCTTTTGCTGCCTCACTTTGCAGGACTCATTTCACTTCAGGCAACTCTTGTCCCACCTACCATATCCCTCTAGCCCCGGACTCAATGACCTTGTCACATGCACGGCTCCAAGACTTTCTAGAGCTGCCTTCACTCTGGAATAGCCTTCCTCGTCCTTTTCAGCTTGCTCCTACCTTCTGCACATTTGAAAGATAATTTTTTCATAATTGTCTACCTGTCTTCTTCTGCCTCCTAAACCCTCACGACTCACCCACCAATCCAAATCCCCTTCCTATTGTGTGCTACATTCCCCACCTCCTAGATTGTAAGCTCGTCTGGGCAGGGTTCCCCCCTTCTCCTGTGTCATTCTTTGTATCTTCTGTCATTTGCAACCCCTATTTAGTCTACAGCTCTGCATAATATGTTAGAGCTATATAAATACTGTTTAATATTAATAATTTCAATCATCATCGCCATTATATTAGATTGCTGATATTAAGTGTTAATAGATTGTTTTAAATAACTGTATTGTTATTTAGCAAAGTAGGTCCTGTGTGAACAGACTTATAAAGATGTATCTCAGCTTTTGATTTCTTTTTATTAAAACCTGGAGGTCTCCTTGAGACATGTAGCACTAACAGGAAGATAGCAAGATATGAGAACACAGTGGGGAATAGTACACAGATAAAATGCAGCGTGGAAGACCTCAGATGCCAATAAAATCAGATTATAGAAAAGGCCATCATGTTGACATAGCAGAGGAAAAAGATCTACTAAACTAAACCTAGAAGAAAGCACATTGATATGAAAGGAAAACAATTTGCACTGGAAAAGTACAGATTATTCCTCGGTACAACCACAAGCATTTACAGTACAATCTCAAATTGTAAATATTTTAAATTAAGGTGTCCTTTGATTCTCAGAGAGTGAAGTTGGCTCATTAACCAAAGTTCAATGACAACAACCATCATAAACATGTAGAAAAGCAGTATGTTGCAGGCAATCTTTTATTAATATTATTATTAACCAATTTATATAGTGGCAACATATTATGTAGCGTTGTACATTTAATAAGGGTTGCAAATGACAGACAGATACAGACAATGACACAGGAGGAGGAGAGGACCCTCCCCCCGAAGAGCTTACAATCTAGGAGGCGGGGAAAGTAACACACAATAGGAGGTGATAATCTTCTTCTTTTACAGGTCCAAAACCATAGGAGACATTTTTTCTTCTAAACAGTGCATCTAAAAACAGAAACACGTAAACAACAAAAACCACAACCAAATATGTTTGAATATGTAGCCAATCGGACACTGGATTGAAACATCGACATTTATCAATGGAGATTTTTTAAGGAAAATACACATCAATATTTTCTTATATTACACTTCTGCAAAAATTTCTTGAATGTGATAGCCTGAATACTAATGACAGCGAATTGATATTCTACAGAAAATGTGTATTGTTTTAAAAACAAAAGCTAGTCTTTTTCTTTGAAGACTTGGTAATTGGTTTTATTAGGTTAATGCTTCTATGAGTGCGGTCTAGGCTCAGCTGTGTAAGTTATGGCATCTTTGGATTGTTCACACTCAGTCATACTTACAAAACACATTTGCATATGTAACTAGTGGCACTTAAATCTGCAATTAGAAATCAGAAACTGTGTAGAAAATCATTACAATTGCTTGATTCTTTTTAAATGTCTGCAAATAAAAATGACTAATGTCTGTCTAATGAAGTGCAACTGGTTCCAGAGCGGAGAATAAACTTTCTGACAGTTAATGAATCAGTGTAGTGCATTTCTTCTGTTTGGAGGTTTTGTATTTTACAAGGGAGTAAAATTAGTTAAGCATATATTATATTATATTCGTTCTGGTGAACATTGCCACTAAGGCAGAAAGTAATGGTCAAATTCAACATGTTGAATTGTCATCAGATCAATACGCGAGTAGATATCCTCCAACAGGGAGACCTGAAGTGGGGACAACTCTCTGGGATGAAAAAAATTTATTCAATTTGGAAGCTTTCCTTTTTTTACGATTGTTTAGGCACAGACAGCCACACTTAACTCTATAGAGGTTTTTCTCTACTCTATACAAGGCTAGACAAATGTGAATAAGCCTGTCCATCAGGTTTGTTTTTCTTATTATTTTAACACAGTTTACATACATTTTAATATTTTGGTGTAACATGTCAGCTCAATCCACAGGTTTGGTTACTAGACTTAAACTCCACACATAGCTGCTACTTTTCAGAGGTTTACCTCTTATTAAGTGCAGTATATATTTGCTTTTTCTTTCTTATTCTTTAGCTTTATACATCTGCTTTTTAGAACATGAATAATATTTTAGGCATTAAAAACAAAGATCCAACCCAGTTGGAACACAATGTTAATTGTCTTAACTACTGTAACATCTTGTCTCACCAGTAGCAAGTATATTTAATAAGGAGCTAGGATACATGCAATACACATATCTTTCATTTTAAAGAATTAATATTCTTGACACATTGAATACATTCTGTTTGGTGTTATTTTATACATAGAATCTTATTCCTGAAAAAAACTCATTACTTTATTCTGAGCACAAGTAAAAAGCACCAAGACATTTCTCAATACTTGCATTAATCTGATAAAAGCAGAATTTATTATAATAACCTTGAGTTTTACTAAGATTCTTCTAATTATACAAAATGTTCTTTTCATATTTGAGTAAAAAAAAAAAAAAAAAAAGCAAATAAGAAGTTGGTGGGATCCATTCCTACTTATCAGACTTTAGTTGACAAATCTGATTATTAGGCACTTACTGTTTTTTTTTATTTTTGTTTTTTTAGTAAGTGTTTAAACTTTTTTAGAAAATTTGGTTAAAAAGATATGAGGAACACTTTATGTTTGTGGAAGAATAACATATGACCATGTCAAGAGAAATCATTCTCTTTGAAGATTGAAGATTTGCATTTATAGATATTCTCCTTCTCATTTCTTCTTAATAAAGGAAAAGCTCGGACTCTAAATGAAAAAAACAACAGTGAGGTAATGATGTACAATTATCATTTCCTGCTTAATGCTTATTCTGTACTCATCGCACATGTTAAATTCCTGGGTGCCAACCATCCCTTTATGTAGGAGTGTGATACTTGATAATGATTATACCACTTTATTAGTACTTATGTAAACATAAAATGTCATTGCTGATAAACCACAGGCTCAATGCCTTTGGCAGAAACCTATAAAACTAGAACTTATTCTGGCAGATGTTCTTGTATAAATCTGTCCATAGGGTGCTTAGGAATGGTTTTGCTGTTCTGTAATACCAGCCTGAGGTATATGAGCAATATGCTCATTTGACAGGATATAAACAAGCGTCTTCTTTTTTGTTCAATTACTTCACATAGTTAAAAAGTTTAGCACTTCCATTAAGCTAAAATAGAAAGAGAACTGGTTTAATAGTGTGGTGTAAAAATAACAATTAGTTGTACTAAATGGAAAAAAGTTCTGTGCAAATTGCAACAAGAACCAGTCAGGAATCACTGGAATATTGTAAACCAAAGTTTTTTTGCCCTTAGTTATTTTACCTTGCAAATAACAAATGGGTTTTGCACTGCCTAGGGTAACATGTAAAAGTAGTTCCAATGTAATGTTGATCTGAGACTTAAATATTAAAACTGAATGAGATTAGCACCAGCTTCATGAGGCTTGTAAGTAGGTGTACAAATTCTGGTCACATAATTCAGCTTTACACAGCTACAGGTAAGGTTAAAATGGTTAGAAGTAATGGCAGAAAAACCTGCCTTGCGTGTTCATAGAATTTGGGATTTTTTTAAACGCTAGGTTACTATAAATGAATAAATTTCCAGCAGCACCTGGTCTGCTTTGCAATATTAGAGCCCTAATGAAAATGAAATGTTATACGTAAGTAGGTAGTATACTATATTATTGCATGATTTTTAGTTTTTGCTACAGTGTAAATGAACTCTAGCTTTAAATAGGCCCAGATATGGCAATGGAATGAATAGGAGCAGTTGAGATGTAAAACCTGTTTATGGAGACCATACTCTGCAAAGTTAATAATATTTCTCCTTCTTTGCAACAGTGAAAACAATAGCTTGGTGTTTACCACAGTTTTGCCAAATTCACTCATTTTCACTAATTTTCGGTATAAATGTAAGCAAATAAAAATAAAAAAAGACTAAAGGCTCATTGATTTCTGTAGTTTGCCTTTTAAATAGGTTCATATTAAAATAATAAATATTAAAACCTATTCATTAATTTACAAAAAACACAATTTTTTTTTTAGCAAACCTTAAAACAATTGTATTCCCTTTCCCATTTTGAATTTTTTTTTGTTTTGGTGTTTTTGGCCTCTTTAGAATAAGGAAAATATGGAGTCAGTGGGCCTGGTTTTTTAAAGCTCTCCGAGGCTGGAGAGGATATACTTTTTCAGTGAAGCTGGGTGATCCAGTAAACCTGGAATGGATCTGGTCCGGAATTCAAAACATTTGCTAGCAATTATCAAATGTCTTTGAAGAAATCTATTCCAGGTTTGCTGGATCACCCAGCTTCACTGATGAAAGTGTATCCTCCCCAGCCTTGCAGTCCAAAGCAGGATGCTGCAAAATACAAAGAAATATCATAATCATGTTTCCAGTGTTTACAAAAAGCAAGTTTTGCATTTTACTTTGTTTTTTCAACGAAAAAGAAAAAGAAACTCACCCGTTGACATGTGTAGAAAATAGCTACATAAATCACTTTTTTTTAGTGGCTGCCTATTCAAGGTATGCAACAAAATATTGAGCCAAATGTCACAACATTTTTGTTCATTCCATTTTCATTTGTGTTATTTTTTATTCTGATTAAGTTGGAATTTTGGTAAATATGAAACAAATTTTGTGTGCCATTTACATTTGTCTTTTGATAATAGTTTTGATACTGGGTTATTTTTTTTTTTTTTAAGGGTTACCAACAAATGTGTCCACATTATTAAAAAAAAAAACCCATGCCTATACTTCTAAATTCTATTTTTTTTTGTTTTATGCTAATGCAAGTGTAACTGGAAGGTCTCTTGCTTTAACATGGATGTATGTTTAAAATCTTCCAACATGTTTACTTTTTACTCATTAGTGGAAATAATATTACAAATGCTTTTGAATTTAGCTTGCATTCTTAATGCCAAATACAAATTTGACATAGCTATAGATTGCTTATTTTTCTGCATCTTCAACAATAGTTTGTAAGGTTTGCCAAGTATCTTAGTATTGTAGTAGTTTAGTATTGTATATCAAACTCTCTCTTTGAATGGGCGGTCTATATTTTGTCTTTGACCATTTTTTTTAATGTATTAGCTTACAAGCCAATAAAGGATTGTAAATATTACATATCTGTATGGGTGATATATTTCTAATATTAACAATCTGATAATATAAAAGCGTTCTATGTTTGCCTGTTTGCCAGATGGTGACCCTATTCTTCACACCAATGGGAATAATCAGGAAACAATAAGGATTCCTTGCATGTGTTCAGAACTTACAATGAGAAATTCCCTATATTGATATGTACAGAGAGTGTGATCATGCCGTATATTTCTATACCTCAGGTATTTTTTTTTTTAATATATATTTTTATTGAGGTTAACAGTAGAAAAATAAATTAGACATTTTTCTTTTACAACCAGTAAACATGAATATAAGAAAACAAAACAGGCGATACAACATTTGCAATGTTAGTGTGAACATTACACATGTTTTTATAGTAAACCCCAAAATAGGTCAATACTTGTCAAAGAACCATATAACAATTATACTGGTATATTGGTATTACAGCAAAATAGACTGAACTAAAAGTTACATAACAATGGGGGGGGGGGATCATGTATTAAATTATCTTTCGCGGGTACCATGTGGTGTGACGGAAACAATTGTACAATTTGGTTTTGTTGGCTAGGTTTAGTGTGTCAATAAAACTTTCCCATGTCTCAAAAAATATTTGGGTTTTAGATTCTATGTGGAAAGAAGCCTTCAGCCATTCTATTCTGAACAGTTCTTGTAGCTTAGTCATAAAGAGCATAGTTGGGGGAGTGGATTCTAACATGCAGTGCAGAATAGTTTTCTTAGCAATATCTGAGAGTAAAAGTGCTAATAGTTTGGTGCCCCTAGTAAACCAGATACCCCTTATCTCCACTAAACCAAAAACTACCCATTCTGGGGTGAATGGTATATAATTCAGTAGATCGCTTTGAATATATTGTACCCCTTTACCCCTTGCCTCCAAAATTGCTTAATATTTGGGCATTCCCAGAAATTATGTAAGTATGAAAGTGTAGCCGTCTGGGCTCCACATTTAAAACATGCACTCCCATTTGAGAGACCCATATAATAGGCTCTTTGAGGTAAGATGTAATTCCTAATGAAAAGTCGAAAGAGCATTTCTCTATACTGAACTGCTGGAATAGCCTTCCAGGATAGTCTGTACATTTGCAGGATTTTTGAGACTGGTAGATTAGGTAACTGTGTCCGCCACTTTGCCATTCTCAATCTAGAAGTTTCATAGTTTAAATCTGTTCTAAGAAACTCATAAAGTTTAGAGATAGCTTTTGTGGGAACCTGGGGGGACAACAACATCTTATCCAGCGGATTATCCCAATCACAAGGGGCTAACTGTCTAACAATTCTTACTGCATACACCCTCATTTGGATTAGTAAAAAAATACTGTCCGCCATAAAGGGGAACCGATTTTTTAATTCTGGAAAAGATTATACCTTGTGAATGTTGTGATTAATAAGTAATCTGATTGAAGTAAGACCCCTATGTTGATAACAATGAAGAGGCATATCCAGGTGTAAAATCGGCATTACCTGCCAGGGGGAGATATAGTGAAGTATGGGCATTAGGTAATTCTGTTTTCTGTAAGAAATACCGGAGTTGCCACATAGACTAAATTAAAGGGTTCAATTGTATCGCCTCTGGCAGGAGTTCCTTATGGGTATGTAAAATGGCCATGGGATTCTGGGAAGGATATAAAGAGAAATCCACCCTCAAATTTGTATAAAAAGATGTGCCGTGTATCCAATCTTTTAGGATACATAGCAATGCTGTCTGATTATAGAGAGCCACATCTGGTAAATTCAATCAACCATTTTTTGTGGTTTGTTGAAGGATAGCACAACTGGCTACAATATGTTTGCCACCCCATATAAATTAACAAAACAAAAAGTTAATGCGTTTTAAATCTTTGGATGCTAAAAAAATTGGAAGCGTTTGGAAAAGGAATAGTAACTTGGGAATGGTGATAATTTAAATTAGCGCCAGTCATCCCATAAAAAAAAAATGTAAGGGATGCTCACCTTTGAAAATTGTTCTGCATTGATCATATACCTTTTGTAAAATTCAGCCGATAAAGTTTTGCAGGGTTTTTAGG
This sequence comes from Pyxicephalus adspersus, assembly GCF_032062135.1. Taxonomy (NCBI): domain Eukaryota; kingdom Metazoa; phylum Chordata; class Amphibia; order Anura; family Pyxicephalidae; genus Pyxicephalus; species Pyxicephalus adspersus. The sequence goes on from NC_092867.1 coordinate 27,245,809, forward strand.
AATCATACCTCAGGTATTTAAAAAGATCAGAATCACAACTGGGAAGGAAAAACTCCTGTCCTGTTTTACTGCTATCCATGGGCTCTATTTTTATGATCACTGTCCTGCTGATAGCTGATTCTCCAGACAAGAAGAATCAGTGGACCTCTGCAAAAACAATACAGTCAAAAAAAAATTTGGCAGAAATTCTAGCCTTCCCTTTCTCTACTAAAGACAACATGTTTTACTTCTATCTCTGTTGCTTTTGGAAACTTCAGCTTACATCCTCTCTATGTAAATTATGTAATTTGGACACGTAGTTAAGCTTAATCTCTCTAATAGAACAAAACATACACTTAAAGAATGTTTGCCTTTTTGGTCATAGTGTGTACAGGAGGTCCGCATGAAATAATTTACCAACGTTGATAGGCAGTTAAGAGCTTCTAAATGAAATGCACATGGGAGCTTTGAGTATTTCATATGGTCACTTGTGCTATTTGAGCTTTTTGATGGTAACTGGAATAGTTAGGTACTCATAGGCCTCCAAAGCATGCATGTGTATGTATATGTATGTATGTGTGTGTGTGTATATATATATATATATATATATATATATTATTCATATAATATCGTTTGTTGCCTCAAAACATTTGGGTATGCTATTGTAAAGAAAATATATATTTTTCCTAATATCAGAACTGGGAGAAGAAGTTATAACCCATGAGGGTAATGTAAGCTGGAGTGGTTTAACACATATTTTGAAATGTGTGTCAGAACTCATATAGTTGAATATTTATGATATCCTTGCTTTTCCTCAAAAAGGAGAGGATGTACTTACCTTAACTGTACTCAACTGTTTTTTTTCTAGGGTACCCTAATCCTGCTGGATATTACAGAATAGTTCTTTTTTTTCTAAATGTGTGTTTTCAGGGCCCATTCACACCAGTGTTCTGAGGTAACTTATGTTCTGAGGCTTACTTATGGTTCAGGTGTCCTTTCCTTACCAGACACCATGTTCTGTCATCATAAACTAGAATTTTCAATTTAAATACACCATATTACTATGACCACCAGTTTACTGAACCAGTCTCTTGCGAAAAAAAGTCTTTCAGTGCTTGCCGGCAGTAGATATGTAATTGATGTTATAATTGTAAAAGGTAAACAAAGATCATTGCAAAGGCAAAGAATAGAAGACTTGTATTGCTGATTTGAAAGAGATTTCTGAAATGTATTCAGCAGCCAAGGTATCATTTTTGCTGGCAAATAAAAAAGAGATAGCCATCTTATGAGCTCATGTTACTTCTGGCTTAAGGCCAAGTAGGCAATGATTTCCTTTCTCAGTTTACAAAACTGTGCTCTTTTAAAGATTTCCAGAAAAAGGCAGTTTATCCTGGAAGTTTTGCTAAAAATGGGTAAAAATCAATAAGAATTGTTTTCACAGTTTCCTTGAATTTCATCTTAGAATGTAACAATGAAAATTAGGTTATTTACATTTTACGCACTAATCAACTCTCTACATTTGGTTTATACACTCCTTGGTCTGTTTAAATAGACTAACAGGTTATACAGAATTTTTATTTTACAATAGCAAGAAATCAGGGGCTTATCTATAAAATGTATGTGTAAATTGGTATTTTTGGCAGTTTTATTTTGGTAGTTACATTTCACATTACTTTTTAGAATAGACAAAGCCATTAATGTCAGTCATTAACCATGAAGGTTCTTATCACATAAAAAGCCTGATTTAATAAAACTCGACAAGACTGTAGAGGGTAGACTTTTGTGGGTGAACCTGGATGATACAGCATGCTTGGAGTGGATTAGGTGAAGGATTGAAAACATTTAGCAAATAATTGGAAATTATTTTAGGAAATCTATTCCAGGTTTGCTGCATCATTCAGGTTCACCCATAGTTATCTATCCTTTACAGTCTTGGAAAGTAAACAGGGAAGTCATAAAATGATGATTACCTGTACTATATAAACTTATACACACTTTTAAAGGGATGTAAATGGTGCAGCTTTTCACATTACACAGATTTCATCAAGTGGTTTTAATTAAGGCTGTTAATACCATTTAGATGTAATATTAAGGAAGCACATGGTAAAGCTGTAATGTCTTCAGAACTGGGAAAGGCATACATCTGAAAAAAAATCCAGTAATATATATTATGAACAAAAGAGGGACTTAGTTGCATGTTGGCACAGTAGACAGTTAAATTGGAAATGTCACCTGTTCATGGTACGTCACAGTGTGGTACATACAAGAGTTTACATGATGCACGACAGATTTATGCTATGTGTTCAGTGACACAGAATTTCAGATAATCTAACCATCTGTTTTTTGTGACATAAAGGGAACATCTGTTATGACAGAATGTAATGTACAGCTCGATTGATGAATTGATTCTTCTTATAAGAGTTCACTCACAGACAAGCATGACATTCAATGAGTGAACAATTTAATCCTGTTTCTGGCAGAGAGAGAAAATATTGAATCATTGTGGAAGTTACAACTGTCAAAGTTAAAGGTCTCTTCAGTAGGGACAAATTGCCACATTTTCCAATATAAAGGATATCCCAATATACAGTATATGTGTGTGTATATGTATACACGCACACATATACACACCAAAAATTAGGTACAAAAATATGAACAATACATCCCTGAGCATATTTCAATATTACATAACTACATGGATACACTAAATTTACTATTATATCTTGATGGCCTTTATATGGATTTATATGCTACAGTCTAGGGGTATATTTACAACTAAATAGCTAGCTAATTCATTTTTTAATCCTTCTGGGCAATCTGCATCTCTGACATTTGCTAACAGTTGTATGAAATTGCAAATTTATATTCACCCTTTCTAGATTAGTAAAATGTACATTGCAGGTGAATGCTACATTTATGGTAAGCTGTAAAAACATCCCTTAACCTGCTACATGGAAAAGCTAATATGTTCATGGAACCTTAGAGGCAGTTCAGTGCATATCACAAAGTGACTCAAATCTAAAACAATCTTTTATTGTTTGTAGTAGAAAAAAAAGAGGGAATAGGAAATTCCATAAAAAATTCTCAGTACATAACACCAAACACTTATCTATACCATTGAGATATTATGGTAAATTCTGACAATCCAACGCATTTCGCAGAATCAATCTGCTTAATCAGGGATTATACATGAACACATACATAATGTAAAACATGTAAAAAGAACCATAGAAGTATATACCAAAAAATATATAACGTAGAGTGTAACTAACACTGGCATGGGATGCAATCATGGCGAACGGGAGAGCCCTCTCCAGCAGAAAAAGAGACACTCGAACCGAAACCAATAGTGTTTCCATGTATGAGTTTTGCACTTCTATATCAAGTGAAATCTCACGGGGGGATGATCA
>NC_092867.1:27251168-27372759 GCF_032062135.1 Pyxicephalus adspersus
GGGGCCACAATTCTCCCACGGGTCCCAGACATAAGTACACCTGAAAATGACAAAGGTATTAACATACATAAGATTTTTAAATATTAACATGACTAGAAGGGGGGGGGGGAGCAAAATGGGGAAGAAAAGGGGAAAGGGTGATTTTCCTTCAAAGAAATTACTTGAAACTAAATGTGTTGTTTAATCGAGGAAAATATTTTGATTTTAACTTGTGTATCCACCTGGTTTTGGCTTGTAATAATAATTTGTTCACATCCCCACCTATTGAGTCTAATTTAATCGCTTCCAATGCAATAAATCTTAGGGAGTCTAGATCAAAATCTTCACCTTTGTGAATGTAGATATCAAGAAAAGGTATACATGTATTGTTAAAGTCCATAGTGAACCTAAGATTATTTTCATTATTTTGAAGTTTCAAAAATAATTCTATAACAAGTCCACGGGACCAGTCCAAATGATGAACACATCATCTATATATCTGCGCCAAAGCACAATATGGCGCAGATTTACAAATAAGGTGTCGTCGGAAAAAATGTCTCTTTTCCAACCTCCCAAATAGAGGTTGGCATAGCTAGGGGCACAGGGTGTGCAGGCGTATCCTTCAAAAATGAAGGAAGACCCTAGACATGTGGAAGTAAATACAAATCAACCAGTTTACTCGCATTATTGGTCAAATTTCCAATACCGGGGACAATCGGTCTCCCTGGTGGATCTTGTAAGTTTTTATGTATCTTAGGGAGTGCATAAAAGGTGGAAGTTTTCGGGTGTGGTACTTGTAAATATTCAAAAGTTTTTTTTTTTTCCTCTTGTAAGGCTCTAAGTGTCAGAGAGATATTCTTGATTAAAGATAATAATTAGATCAATGGAGATGACCTGGTACCATGCTGTATTGTTCAATATATTTAGGCACATACGTTTATATTGATCATTATCCAGTACCACAATATTACCCCCCCCCTTGTCAGATGGCTTAATCGTAATACATTTATTACTTTGTAGGGTTTTAAATGCTTTCCACTGGTTCGTAGATGAATTATTAGGATATTTGGTATTTATATTTCACCCCCCTAGCGTTCTAAATCACAGTTTACACAGTTTTTTGATGCAAAAAGTGATCCTATTTTTTTTTGCATAGAAATGTTTGTTTATATTGTGGGCCTGTAATTCTTAGGATTAACTCCCGGGTATGATAATTATATTTATTTATTATATTATACTCAAATTATAATATAATACATAATTATAAATAAAATTTTTAACAAATAATGAAATAATAGACAACAATGTAATCTTAAAATAAAATATAACATTTAAAATGTACTTTTATTTTTATTTCATGTGTGGTGTTTTTGTACCGTAAAACCCATTTAAAAGCAGATTACATTGTAATCTGCTTTTAAATTTCCTGCCCGGACATACCCCCCAATACATCACCATGGAAACAAAACTCAGTAAATATGTTTCCCTCTCATTGCTGTGTTAAGGAGAATATTATCAGTGAGGGTCAGAAATGCTTTGAAATGCAAGCTTATAAGATCAGGATAAAATGTCCTAAACATATTTAGAATATAATCAATGATTTCAATAAGGTTTGAAAGATGTTTAAATGATCAATTTCTTTTATTATTTTTTTTTTGTTTTACATTGAACAAGTGCTAAGTGTCTGTACATTTTACTCATCTCCAATCTTTATTGATATTCTTATATTTGGGGTGATTTATTTTTAAGCAGCTAAATCATTCCTTGTATTCCTTTTATAGGAACATATGCTCTATGTAACAAACTCTTGGTGTTCAATAAATATTTGAAATATTCCCACAGAGACCACATACAGGGATTACATCACAGAAGTATTAGTGATGAAAAATTACAGTAGAGGTTTCTGTTTAAGAAAAACAAGTAAATTTGTAGATTAATACATTTGTGTTTTGTGAGACATATTGTATGTCTTTATATATTTTTTTTTATTTGATTTGGGGATTTATAGGGCTTAAAGTTCAAACACAGTTGTATTGATCATTCCCAGAAATGTTGTGTTTTTAAAATGTAAAATTTGTATCAGTTGATACTGATGGGATTTGAAGGGGAATAAAATGGTTCTTTTTAGCTAAAGTATGAATTATCAGTAAAGGAAAGTATCTGGTGTGAAACTAGAAACTCTTTCCCATAAAAGAACAATTACAGGGACCCACAGTCTTTAGTTTCTAAATTTCTATAAATGCTGTTTCTGGGCCTTTTTTTTTAAATAATCCTGCATCATACACTTTTCTTCCATAAAAATGTGTTACAGTTGCTTCAGTTTTGTTTCTGGAGGCATCAAAAGAGTATAAGAGAGGCACATTGGTTACTTCAACAACCTGTATAAGCTTTAGTGAGCAAGGATTTCTGGTTTTATTACTTTTCACACGACTTTAAATCTTTAGGTAAAATATTCTTTTTTTCTTTTATACTGTGGTTAAAGTGCTAAGGTTGAATTCTTGGCCAACAATTGTTAATGATTACACTTTGAAAAAACGTATATCAGTGTACTTGATGATGGTAGGCCAAAATGTGATACAGAGCTTCAGGTAACCGCTATGGGTGCTTTCTGGGGTATTACTGCTTTGGTAGGAATACAAACTGGAAGATGGTCTAGAACAGGGGTGCCCACACTTTTTTGGCTTGTGAGCTTCTTTTGAAATGACCAAGTCAAAATGATCTACCAACAATAAAAACTTGGATCTGATAAGTCCTTTGCAAGATAGAGTTTATTTTGAAAGGCAGGGCTCCACGATCTACTTGTGTTGCTTTTTTGATCTACTGGTAGATCGCAATCCACCTGTTGGGCACCCCTGGTTTAGAACATTTTTCAGACAGTTTCTTGCTGGTATGTAAAAATCTAGAAAACCTTAAGAAAGGCTTTAGTCCTTTCAAGTTGAAGGAGAAGGAAAATCTGATCTAAAGTCCTCCAATTCCTTCTAGTACTGGCAGTTTAGAAATGAAAATTCAATGAAAAAAAGATGGCAAAGATGTGCTAAAAAGTAAAGCAAGATGAAATGTCAAATGTAGCTGTACTTTAAAAGAATGAATGCTTCATCTGTGTAAAGGCTGCAGACAATTTTTCCACATAGGTATACATACTTTTAAAGAAAATATTCCTATACAGTCCCCCAAGATTTCCCTGACAGTCTACTGTTTCCAAACTTAGTTGAAGTTTTACTTGACACAAATAACATTTATCAAGCACTTCTTTCAAGGGAGTAATTAAATTTTAAGTCAACATTTTTACAACTGCACCTGCATTTGTAAGGCTCTATGAATTAATTATCTGGTTGTTTCTTAAGACTCTGAGTTTGATGCTTTTACTTGTAAATCAACTGGGACTAGATATTGGCAGTTTCTTCTTAAATACTAACATTTTGATGTAGAATTTCTGTATTTTTTAAACGCTGGAAGCATGGGGAAATATAATGAGGAATTGCAGGGGTTCTACATAAACTATTTATCACATGATCCTATTATATTTGACTGTGGGAAAAAATGTATCAAGGCAAAATGTATTATTAGCTACAAATACAATTCCCGCTGGTTGGTTTAACTACATGATTGAGCAGTTTTCGAGAAAAGTATTTTTGTTGTTCTTTTCTGTCCTTGGTTTCACATACATTTTTCTTTCCTATTACTCTCAAGACATTTCTGTCTGATCAGGAAATTACTTTTTTTTTATCTCAACTTATTTTATTGTGCCATAATCCAAGGTATGCCTGTACATCTGATCCAACACATTTGCTCAAAATGAGAGTCGGCTACAGCTCCAAGAGATTTGGACATAAACATCTAAAACCAGCTTAAGGTTTTGGACATTGTACACAAATTGATTCAGGTGCTTAGACATTAGCCCGTGTTATACTTTGAAAATATTGCAAAAGTGTACTAGACACGTCAAAGTAGGACTGACACTGTACTGACCGTATCTGTATCAGTCAGTAGGACTGACTGTATCAGAATTATTGCCGTAAGTTCAAGAGTCTTAGTAGAGTTCTTCTTTAAAGACAAATTCTAGGCAAGCTTTTAGTGTGTCAGTAATGCTGTCCAGTAAACCCTTAAACTCTTGTTTTGACTAATTTTCTGCTAAACAAACCTACACAGTTTCACAAATGGCCAAGAGCAGGTCAGTGCTACCTGAAGCCTGTTCTGTATAATTCCCTACTTTATGTTATCTGCATCGTCAATCAAATTCAGACTTTCAGTAAACAAATCCACAGTATACAACTACAAAAAAACAAATTACACTAAGGTTAGGTTCACACCTTTGGTGGGTTTGTGGTGCAAGTACCTCTACCTCTCAGGAGATGCTACATGGTAGCTTCTCCCTGTGGCAACCCTATAGGGAATGAATAGGAGCAGCAGTGCGTTGTACTATAACCAACAACTGCTGCCAGCTTTCAAATGAGCAGACACTAGTTCTTTAAGAACCAGTACTGCTGTGTAAGTGTTCAAGCAGCTGGCAAAGTCTGAACTTGCCCTAAGGTGTCTATTTATAAAACAATGAATCTGACATTCATTGATATATTCCGTTTGAGAATTATTTACTGCCACTAAAATTTATGAGGAACATACCATATAAATAAAATAAAAGAGTTGATACGTTTTTCAAACATATTTCATGTATGCAACTCAATGCACAAAACAGAGTTTCTGCTTCAGTAGAATTTTGCCAATAGTGAAAACAATCACTCCTTAGTATTTAAATACATGCATGATATACAGCCAATCACCCCTGGCTATCACTATAATTTTTAAACTGGTTAGTTATCATCTTGAGTAAGTATTAAATATAATTAACGTGTAAATGACTTTGAGAATATTGAATGGCTTTTTCACTAATTAAAATTATGTAAACTGTAATGTCTAATGTTTGCAATTGTTGTTTTCTGTTTAACTGCCCTATAAAAAAAAGACTATGACAAATGTCTGTAATATTGGGTTTCAGTGCTCCTTGTTAAAATTTTTATACAGAATCTGGACATTAATATATCATCTTATCACTTGTTTTGTTGATGTATTAGTGCAGTCACGGTAGCAACTGAATGCTAGTGGCAATATGAAGAAATAATTTCCTTTCTTAATACCTGTGTGCATCGTTCCCCTGCTGTTTTCTGATAAGAAAACCCTAGCTGAGAATAAGATAGATGCTGGGAGCACTTATGTGCTGAGAAACAGTATCATTATGTTTATTTCTTTATTTACCTATTTTTTAGAAACCAAATGCACATGTCCCGCATCCTGTGTATGCATTAATTATTAGGACGTACTTATTCTTCAAATGTGAGTAATCAAAAACTTTCAAGACCTGCAAAAGCAGCACTGAAAAAGAACAGTAGCTACACAAATATGTCTAAAAAGATGTACTTTATTTTAAGTAATGGCAATATTAATGATAATACAAATTATTTGTTGCAAATGCAGTTATAATCTCTCTTGTTTGTTATGAGAATTTACTTAGTAGTGTTGTCCTCCTGAGTAATGTACCTTGTTCATTAAAATATGTCAATAACATACTTGAAGTTGGGGGGGGGGTGGGCTGAGTGACAGTGTTTGTGCTCTCCATTGAATTGTTCAGCAGTCGTTCTCTATTGGCCGTTCATGGATCCATCAGGATAGATCCAAAAATGACATCGGGCAACCACTTTAGACTTGTTAGATTCTTGCCCGAGATGAGCCCAATTATTCATATTGGGCAAAATTCATCTCACATGTATATAAAGCCTTATATAGCAACTAGTGTGTGTACCTTGGTATTAGTTTCAGCTTCTCATATCCAGCAGATCTCTGCTAGGACTGTGGAAAGTGCCACTGAGAACAAATCAGTTGTTTAGGTACTTTTAGAGGAGAGTGTAGTGTTACAGACAAGGGCAAAGACAATTTATTTCGTAAAACACTTTGAAATCAGCAAGGATTTTCCATATGTTTGGGTAACCAAGACAGGAATATTTAGTTGTATTCATCGGACATTTTTAATATGGTTTTAATATCTATGTTTTTAATGTTGTTCCAAATAAAGATTTGTTTTGATATATTTAAAAGCCCACCATAATCAATTTAGACATAAAGTCCTATATATTGAGTTATTCTCAGAGAGTACAAGGTTTAAATTGCATCCTTATATTTCAAATGTGTTTACTGAAAACCAGTGCCAGTCATTTTTTTTTATTGTAGGTCTAACATGAGCACATATTTACCTTTGTTTAACACATGGTGAAACACATTGGATTCCACTAGGCATCTGTGTGCGACCCAATGCTGGTATTACTGCAATACCTCATCTAATTTAGACTGTCAAAATGTTTAACAAGCAATATCTGTGTGTACATAAACTTCCTGTGCTGCTCTCACTGTAGACTGGATCTATTGTTTGTTGCTAAATATCTAAACCTACAAGCATTTATCAACCTTAAAGGAAATTCTGAAAAATCTATTTTCTATGCTGTTATGATGATGCTTTGGATTAAAATGTTTTCCTATTCAATGACCTGAAACTAGTATAGAGAAGTTGTATTATGACTTTTTTCTGTCATTTATTTGCTGTATTCTTTTTCCAGGTATGGACATCAAACACAGTCAGGCAGCTAAAGAAGTTAACAATGACAGTCTATTTATTAAAAATGTATCTTCGGAATAGGGCATTGTTTTTGGGCTTGTTTTATTGGTTTCTAGGTAGTAACAAAGAATTTATTATAATGAAAATCTGGTTTATTTTCAAATTAATTTATTTGGTTTGTAAATAGGCATGCAAATAAGGAAATAATATTGTGAACCACTCGTAGCTCCCATCACTGCCCCTCCAGCAACTAAACATATGTTTGATGGGAACAAAGAATTAATTAAAAGGGTGCCTCCCTGATCAGCTTGAGCAGTGCAGCATTCAGCATCTAACGTGTGATTAAACAGATAAACTTACTGAAAATATCCTGTAAAGAAAATAAATGAACAAATTCTCCATAGCAATAGGAAAGGATCATCTGGGTGAAAAATTTAATCGAAACTGCAAACACCAACAGATGTTTTGGGCAGATGAACAAAATGCATCTTGTTCCTCAAGCGGGTTTGAAAGGAAACATCTCACAAAGTGAAATGTAGATGATCACCCATGTGGCCGGGAGCCTTCTGGAGGGTTCAGAAAAGCAGGAGTTGAAGAGTGTGTTTCCATTGAAGATAAAGCTCTGTTCCCTACTTACATGATCTTGTTTTCTTTAAAAACTGAGACCTTTGAGAATGAATTAAATAACTTTTGGCAGAAATAAGCATTTATGTACAGTAATCTGGCTAGCTGACAAGTTACAGAAATAATTGTATTATGTAAAAACATTTTTGAATGCTTATGCTAACAGAGGTGTAACTAAAAGCCACAGGAGCCACATCAGATCTCTTCCAGTGGGTATTGTTGGTATTTTTTCAGTAAGTTCTGGATGCCTAGTGAAAGCTAAAAAAGTGGAAACAAATAAGAAATATGGATTTGAAAAAAATGAGATTTCTTTATTCTGTACAGAAAGGCATGTGGGCAAAATAAGGAGAGGAGTTTCAGACCTGATATGCTCAGGGAACGTTGCACGCTTAGTATGCCTGCCTTAAATTTATGAAGATTATGTATACAGTAGTTAGCAGTATTTACTTTGTTTTTGTATTTTACTATAGTATAGCAATATTCGTCACAGCTCAGTGATCTGTAGGTCTCTGTCCCTAATGTCTCAGACCTGGCACTTATCTCAGAACTGAAAAAGTCATTCGTGTGTATCCATCAATGCTATATAGTAATAGTTTAAATGATTTTTAGATCTAACCAATACATTGTTGGAAACCATGTATAAGTTACCTGCAGACTTAAAGGAATTTTTCCTTTATTTTGCATGAGGAAAAAAGTTTACTTTCTGTGTCCTGTTAAATTCCCTTTAAGAATAGTAAATCAAAAACATTATTTTCAATTTTTTTTCAATAAAAGCACACGCCTTGGAATTTACTCTCATTTGTACTTTTGCACTGCTCCTGTATGTCCAGTAAACTGATCCATACACCTTGCCTGACATACACTAGTTCTTCTCTAGAACTCTAAACCTCACACCCTTAACCACCTCTACAGCTAAGCCTCTCTTTTTTTCTATCTCCAGGCAAAACTGCCTTTTATTAATATGTATTTTTTCGGTTTGGAATAATAGTTACCCCTGCCACATTCTTTTTCCCTCACTCTCTAACCCTGGCCATGACCATTGAAAGTGAAGAAAATCCGGGACGAAGGTGGATTACAGGACACCGCAGGACTCAAACTATGAACGCTCTCGAGGGATCTGCAGAAGATAATCAGGTAGCTATAAGGAACGCTATCCTATAAGGAACGCTTCCACTTTAAGGAACAAACAGACACAATCATATATATATATATATATATATATATATATATATATATATACCGTATGTATGTACTGTTCCAACACCATTTACCACATCATCAACCTGTAACACTTTCCTTAATTTATTCAAGTATGTTAATTTAAAAGTTGCCTCTTTTTTACTATCTCTATTACTTGTACACGCAACCCCACCAACTTACTCTGTTCTTGATCCTTCACTCTTCCCCTGTACACTACCTGAACTGTTCAATCTCTCCCTTTCCATCGGTATTTTTCTCATAGTCCTTCATGCAATTGTCCTGACAATACTTAAGAAATCCTTTCTCAGCTCCTACCTACTCTTCAGCTTACGTTCCCATTTCTTCATTTCAGACTACAAATCTCCTGGTAAATGTTCTCATTATCACTGGTCTACACTACTGCAATCTCCTCTTAACTGGCTTTCTAATAACTTGGACCGGAGGTCGGCAAACTCCGGCCTTTAGGCCAGATATATCCTAGCCGGCAGTTTGTTCTGGCCTAACGCCCCCTGGCTAATCTGGCCTAATCAATTAGGCCGGCAACCCACAGTGGACCCAGAACAAACTACTGGAGCCAGAGCTGCCAGGGCTCTGGAGACGCATGCGGGTCTTGAACCTTTATGTGGTGGCTCCCTTCCCTTTTTACCCAGGGCAACATTAACACTTTCGCCGCCGGGGTAAATAGGAACATTCCTTTCCTCTGTATGCATTACAGTAGGAGTAGGAGAGGGATTTCCCTTTAGGGCGGCCATTAGGGTGGCACTCGTGAGAGAGTCTGGCCTAGTGTGCTCCTGCCTACCCCTTAAAATAGCCCAGTGGCCAAAAAAGTTTGCTCACCTCTGAACTAGACTATCGCCTCTACAATATTTTCTGAATGCTGCAGTTAGACTTACCTATTCTTCCCTCTACTTTCTGTCTGCTGATCCTACAATATCTACAATGGGTTTTTATATTATCTCAAAATCAAATTAAAGTGACAGTGCCTAAATCACTCTACTGCTTCTGTCCTACAGTTCTAAACGGATACATAAATTTACCCATAGCTGCCCTCTCGGCTCTTTCAGTGACCTAATATTGACCCCCTTATATACTGTATAATTCAGTGACCTACTATTGACTCCCTCATTAACTGTATTACCCATCTTCTTTTTATTTTTTTATTATCACCAATTAGCCACAGTTCATTTCTCTCAACCTATTGTCTACCATGCTCATCTACCCCTTATAGCACAGGTTTGATTGGGCGGGGCCCTCTTCTCCTTCTGTGTCATAGTTTGTACTTGTTAAGTATCTAGATTTATCATCTCCAGCCCCTATTTATTGTACAGCGATGTTTATTATGTAAACACATTATAAATAAAAGATAACTTAAAATGTTTGAGTCTGTCAAGGGGAATAATTACCAGTAGTATAAAGGTTTGCTGTTTTCTTTGCAAATCAGAAAATCAGATGTCATAGAGGAGCAACTGTTCATGCCATATCCCTGAGAAAACTATCATACTAGTTCATGTCTTAGATGGAAACATGTGCAGGTAAAAATAAATATAAATAAATATATATATATATATATATATATATATATATAGTGAGTAAATTGTGCATTTTCAAAACTACAACAAAAGGCATAACTTTGCCTCAGTCCACTGTATGAAAACTTACTTTAAATAAATTGTTTTCATTTAGCAAGTTAGTCATAATTTGAAAATGAATTTGGAGCTGATTTATATTCTACCCATATGAGCATTGCTTACCTGCAGATGAATTTGTTGTAATGAGCTATAAATTTGAAGTAATTGCCTTCTGATTTGATGCTGCATGAGGATAACAGGAAACCATTTTCCTATTTACAGTAACAGCTGCTAAGTGGCATAAATGGAATGTGACTGATACAGTTAAGCAGGAATTTACCATACACTTAAAATTTGACTACTTAGAAGAAGGGAAAATTGTGTATTAAAACAAATGGAACTGTACCTCATTGGAAAGGAAACAAAGGATTTCAAAGATTTAACTGATAGAAATGTATAACTAATAATTTGTAATAAAATTTTGTTAACATGTTTTAATGCTCTTTTAAAGTCATAGGTAAGTAATACAAGACAATGGGTCTGATTTATTAAAGCTCTCCAAGTCTGGAAAAGATTGACTTATATGGGAGAACCTGGGTGATCCAGCAAACCTTGAATGGATTTCTTAAAAATTTCCTATGGGGTGCAAATGTTTTCAAATCTGGAGGATATCCATTCTGGGTTTGCTGGTTCACCCAGGTGCTCCCATGATAGTCTATTCTCCAGTATTAGAGAGCAATAATACATCCTATTAGCCTTTATTCAATTGAGATGAACAAAGGCATTCATATTTGTGTCTGCAGTGGCTTTTCTCCAAATATACTGTGGAGGTTTGGGAGTAACCACCTATTGACAGAAAATGTGCTATTGCAGGATTACTAAATGAAAAAAAGAGTAAGAACAAAACTAAAGTAAGTAATAAATCTTAAGACTGGTAAAGTGTTTAAAAACACTTTAAAGGTTTGTTTTAGGCTAATTAGGCTTTTGCCATGTACTTGTATCAGGTTGAAAACACCTGAATGGTCATGTCTGTTTTGCCAGGAATCACAATTTCATATTTTACCTACTGAGTCAGTATGAGTAAAATCGTATAGTGACATTTTTAAAACTACCCTTTTATTACTCAACAATCAATAAACACATAAAGACTGGTGTTCAGTGCATACTATTATAGTTTTAATTATCAGTTGTTAAGACATTTAGGTCTTCTTTTCAACCTTTGCAAGCTTTGCAGTTGGTTGACCTATATTTGTTTAAAAATACACTATAGACTGAAATTTGTGGACTGCAATTGCTGACCTCCTTAAGTCCTCCTTATTGACAGTTGTGCGTTCAATACCTCAAGTCACAAATCTGGAAAACGTTTATAGTGTTTGACATTACAACAACTGATTAGCATTTTTTGGAGTCCATGTATTTCTATAATATTTTCCTTTAAGTTGAAATCAAAACCATTAACCTGTTTACCTGAATAAGTTTAAGGAGGACAAACGGTAATCATTTTTGAGAAGCCTACATCTGCCTTTTTTTCAAACTTAAAGGAATGAGGAAAATGACAAAATAGTTTTATTTAGTATAGGTATTATACTGATAAAACATGCAATTATTTTCATGATGGGGCAGCATTGTGTCTTAGTGGTTAGCACTCTGGCCTTTGCTGCACTGGGTCCCAGGTTAGATTCTCGGCCAGGACACTATCTGCATGGAGTTTGCAGGTTCTCCCCGTATTTGTCTGGGTTTCCTCCGGGAAATCTGGTTTCCTCTCACATTCCAAAAATATGCAGTTAAGTTATTTAGCTTCCTCCTAAAATTGACTTATTGACTAATAGACTGTATTAATTACATATGAATATGGTAGAGACATTAGATTGGGAGCCCCTTTTAGGGACAGTTAGTGACATGACCATGGACCTTGTACAGCGCTGCGTAATATGTTGGTGCTATATAAATACTGTGTAATAATAATATTAAAACGATGTATGCATACTGTTGCTGTTGTTTGAAAGAAAGAGCAAAAAGTGGTGAACAATATAACCTATATACTAATGAAATTTGTATCATACATAAATAAACTAAAAGCTTTTCAACACAAACCTAGGTTGAAGGATAGGTGTCAAATTTTGCTTTTGTTATATGGGCGAGAAGCCTGTATTAAAGCCTTTCTGTGCAATTTAAGGACATAAATTATTACTTTATTTGAAGAAAAAAAAAAGTTTAGCACCAGGTAGGTTTGTTTGTAAAAATCTGTTACCGTAGAAGAGTATTCTATTGTAACAATTTTGGCATTACCATGAAATCATTGCTTTAAGGTGTGTATAATATAACTAAACTAAAAGGACAAACGTTTAAAAATTAAAAAAAATAAATAAATAAATGACTGAATAATTGTGAAAAACTCTAAGGCAAACTAGTACCTTCCACAAGACTTTTGAAATGAACTTTTCACCTCTTATACTTGGTAATATGAGGTGCCTAGTAATATTTGTTTGCAAGAGTTCCTGTTTATACTGACTTTTTGGAAGTTAGCTAAAAATCTGTAATTTTGCCTCAACCTAGAAACCTTTGCAAGGGAAGATCCTAGGATGTAATGACTCTTCCTATGTTCTAAAAGTGTGTTTATGTATTATTTTAAACAAAACTTGTGTTATAATGTATTATAACACATTTATCACTATGATTTTCATTGCTCATTTGCTGGCAAAATTTGTCATATTTAAAATGCAAGCCTGCTGAACATTACCTGCAGAACAAACTTCTCTGTCAGCTTTACTTCCAGTTAGCAAATGTACCCACTAAGCCCAAATTTTGTAATTACTCCAGTAATGTAACTGATATTTGCCCATTTTTTGACAAGAAGCAAATATGGTTCAAGTCTTGGCCACAACAATATCTGCATAAAGTTTATATGTTCTGCCTGTGTTTGCATGCATCCCAAAAGCATGTAAGTAGGTTACTTGACAAAAAAAATGGCCTTAGACTTTATTCACTTTTGAGTATTGTTGGGACATTAGATGTTGAGCCCCATTTGAGGGACAGATAGTGACATGACAAATGACTTTGTAAAGTATGTGTAATATAATGGTACTGTTTAAACAGAAGGTAATATTAATAATGTGGAAATACTATCAATATTATAATATGTTTCCCTCTAGAAAAAAACCTTGACAGACTTACCTGCTGCCTTAAAGGCTGTGGGGTTTCCCTCTTATGTTCCAACTGAAGTTTGAGAGGGAGAAAAGGTGAACGTTTATTCTTTAAGTGAACCTTTTTTTTTATTTTTGCACATACAGTTAGTATGTCTTACATTTTTAACTTTTTTCCTAAATTATTTCTAAAACTGCCTTTTTATTCACATACACCTGGTGATTTCTACATACAGTGGTAGAGAGTTTGCACTTCTTTATGCGTAAAATCTTTTTGTCTCAAGCTTGAAAATTGTATGCTTTAAAAAAAGACCTTAAGGTTCTCGGTTCAATTTCCAGTTTTGCACTGGAAAATTCTATTATGTTGCACTGTGTCATTCCACAAGACTATAAATATTTAATTGTGTCTTCTTCACAGTAGACCGTTTTCAGAAAAAATATGTGAAAAGGTCTATAAAATACAGAGTTTGAATTAAACATAAAGCATGCATACAATTAGAATAGAGTTCATACTTTAGTACTGCTACTGTTCTCTGGAAATACAGTAAGAATATTATAAAATCTCAAGCAAACCTACAAAGTATTTTGCATAGGGTATTTATTTAAGGCTTGAGAGAGTGATTATCCCCGTACACATAAGAAAGTTGTAAGTAAAATAAAGCTTTAGGTACACAGTGTTTTATACTCTAACTGGTAGCAGTTGAAGTAAATTTTAATTCTTGTCATTTTATGAGCACTATTTGTTTGTAAATAAGAACCAGGAGTTGTGATTAAGAATTATTTGTGGGCTATGTGGTTGTCATATTGGTATCAATACGGTATAGTACTGTTACCTTCTCTCTTTCTTCTTAATTTTTAGTGACAGCCCAACATTATGACATTATTGTTGAAAATGTGTTTTACTTTATTACTTTTTGTAGCAACAACTACCAAAAGAGTAATTATTTTTAGTTTGCAGCTCTTTGCATGACATGTGTAATCCATAGGTTTAAGGTAGTCCGAGATGAAAATAAAATACAGATAATTTGGTAGAATAGTGCTAATAACTGTGTTCACAGTTCCAGCATCTGACTATTTGTAGAAAGAGAAAGCTTTTTATAAAATAATCATCTCTCCCTATATTTACAGAGACTATAGTAAAATTGCATGTATAAATAGACATACAAGGCAGAAATGGCCTTGTATGTAGAAAAGACATTCTTCTCATACAAACCATTTGAATATACATAGTGAACCTATTGTGACTTACTAATTGATTTCCCAGTGATAATTTGTAATCTGCTAGTGCAGGGGGCACAAGAGCTTTCAATGACTGATTAAATTATGGATTTTTTATTTCTTCAAGGAAATTATAGCTCACGGAACTAGCAATTGCTTTATCACCTCTTTCTAGAAATACTTTGTCCTCTTCAGATTCACAGCTGTTAGGATTCCATTATCTAAAAAGGTTTGCAGAAATTAAATTCAGATTTTTTTCTGCCCCTTATTGTGGACCCAAAAACTGCCATATTGATTTCTTTCGTGAATATTAGATGATTGTGTGTTGCTATGTTTGCTGCAGTTGCACAGAAGTAAAGTATAACATTAGAATTGACTGTTGGAAACACATAATCTAATAATCACAGATTGATTGCAGAAATAAGTGGGGTGTTATTGATTTATCAAGAACACATAGTTTCTGACTTTGTTTGTTTCCCATTAAAACTGTTAAAGGCTTGTGTGCCATCAGCTTTAATAACTTTCAAGAGCTGTTTATTCTTTGGGTTTAATCATACATAAAAAATTGAATGCTTAGCAAACACCGGTTAAAAGAATCACAAATGGCAGGGTACTCCAGATCTTCATCTGTTACATCTTCATCTGTTACATCATTAGGCTTAGTTTGAACAATATGCTAGGAGTCAGGTTTTGCGGCCCAATAATTTGAGGTATTTACTATTCATTGATGAACCATATTGTTCTTAACAATAATCACAAAAAGGAATGTTTACTAAAAGAATTTGTTAATATAGCAAGTGTGAACTGCTGTTAGGTGGTACTTTAAAAAATAGTTTGTTGGTTGGGACACAAACAATAATTTGATTTACAAGGCACCTTCAACTTTTATCATGTTTAGAGTTTTAAAAGCTGGTGTGTAAAAGTGTTTTTCAGTTTTGCATATTTTGTATTGACTGATGTAAACAATGATTTTTTAATATTCTTTATATTGTAAATTGGGGACTCAATATACTCCAATTAAAAGGTCTGCCAATAACCCCCCTAGCTGTATTCCTGAGTGTGGTTCGGGGTGGATTTACCATGCAAAAAGCGGTAATCCAGAGTCACACTTGGGTTGGTAAAAATATTAAAAAAAAAACACTTACCTTGTTCTGTCGTTGTCCCCCAGCGTCCTGCTGGTTCCTGCAGGTCCTCCGGACTTGTCTTCTTCTATCCTTAGCCGGCGACTGCAGAGATGTTCTCCTGGGTTTCCCAGTGACTTCGGTGCGAGCGGCAGGAGCGGCGGGAAATTCAAATAATTTTGTATTAGATTCAACACAAAATTGCTGTATTGAGTCCAATACAAATAATTTTTTTTTATTTGATTTTTGTGTTTTTTTATTTAAAGTTTATTAATTTATTAAATATTGGACATATTTTGGTGAGTTATGCCTAAGAATTATAGGCCTACAATGTAAAATAAATTTCCATGCAAAAAAAGTAACCCCTTTTGCGTGAAAATACGGACAGAATTAAAATGCTAGGGGGGTTAAAGTAAACAAAAAGATGGAAATACACAGAAAATATAATTCTTCTTCCTAAGTAAGTAATGTTGCGTTTTGTTTGCATTCAGTGGGATTGGGCAAGACACTTATTATGTTTTTTTTGTTTCAATGTTCTTTTTCTATTATTAGCAAACTGTTTCATTTAAATATAAGTGCTATAGTGTGTTTCAGTGAATCTTTTTCTGCCTTTTTTTTCAATTCAGCATCATTTTTTATTATGAGTAAGGTGATAACCATATACAAAGTACTAGAGATATGGCAAGTTGAAATAGACCATTTTTACTTTACATGCTTACATCATCTGACAGATTGTATTTACAGAAACATCAAGAATATATATATAAGGAAGCACCACACTGTAGCTGTTGTGGGATAACCAAACCTTTTAAAAAATAAAAACAAAATGATAAAGAGATGTTAGGGAAGTTCTTAAGAGCCCTGTTGTTTTAGACGATTTGACAAGACAAAATTCAAATACTGTTTTAGCTGGATGCTGAAAATACCAAAGGAATTCTTTGTACTATGACTTCAGAATCTGTGGAAATAATGCAATGGTTGTCATTTAGTAACACAACTTTAGCATGTAAACATTGATGTACTATGATTTCTGGATGACCTAGACACAAAGGGCCTAGAAACAGAAAATCAAATAAATTGTACCCACTCAAAAAATAAACCCAGAAAAACCGAACCACAATCCATTTTTAACAGGACAAATGTAGATAAATGTGAAATAAAATGCAATAGAAAAGGTTGAAGGCATGCTGGTTTGGGGGAAGGGGGGTCATATAGCAGCTATATGACAACCATTGGGTCCTAAAACTGTTAACTATTTTCAAGATTTTAAAAGAAATACAATATATCACAATTTTTTTTTTAATTTAAATACGTGAATTAATTCCTATCAGACTAAAACACTTTACATAGGTTGCAAGTATTCTGTTCATGATACAAGCATGTGCATGGTCTGGTTTATCCATTCTGTAGTATAGTTGTGTAACGGCTTTATCATCCATAAAAGAAAAAAACGTGTTCACCTTTCCTCTCATCTTTAGGCCTGGCCATAAAAAAACACAAATCAAAGGGTCTCCTGTAACAGTGCCTTTTTTTTTGTTGAACAAAAAATAGAATAGGGTACTATATCCTACAATGGCTACACTGTTTTTTTTTTCTTTGTGGAAGGTATGTGTTTATTATGATGATTGCTCATATCACATACTTTTGCCCAATCTACGTGCCAAATTAAAATCGGGCAACCTAAGTTTGGAATCCTTTCTGAATGTACAGTACGATTTATTTATCTGTCTTGAATACTTTGTCCATTTAGATCGAACATCATTACAGAGTGAATACCTTATTCTTTCATTTAAAATAATTTTATTGACTTGAAAAAAAAATACCAAGGATAATAAAAAACAACTGGTTACAGTACAAACACCAGGGGGAAAACACAAAACAAACAGAAGCAGGACCTACTGCAAAATAACATCGATCAGATAAACAATTACAGAAAAAAAATTAAAATTATTTTAATAAATAGGTGCTAATTTTTGGCCTGTTATCTTGCATATACCTGTATCTTGTTATTAAGTCCATGTGTAAAATGCAGAAATTCATGGAATCGAACCATAAATCATCTTTCTGGAATAATAACTAAATCCATTCACAGTCTCTAAGTTTATTATTATTTCATTCTACATCTGGATTTTTTACTTTACAAACTGTTATTATTAAATGTTGTTTTCTTAAAGAAATTGTTTTGAAAGCATTGACAACTGGTTCAATAAAAAATAAAAAGCCCACCTGATGGCATTTTGACAGGAAACATTTTTAACTTCCCAAAATGTATTCTTCTGCACAGCTACAGACACAAACAAGCCCAAGGGATGCATGCATGAGAAGTAAAGTTTCAGCCTTTTCTCCCTCTCTGTATACAAACCCAGTCTTTGTCAAGAGTCACAACTTACTGGTCGACATGAAAAAGCAAAAAACGGCTTATTTTGGAAAGTACAAGAGACACTTAAATTGCATATCTCTAATACTTGATAATCTGGTTTTGATATGACATTTATTATCTTCTATGAGAAGACATATGATAACCACTTGAAGATAAATGTCACAACAATCAGACCAGGTGCTTTATGGATTTTCTTGTGTAGTGCAGGCAGGAGCTGATATTGCCAAAGTTTTGTGAAGAAAGTAGAGTACCATTTATAAGAAGTTGTTACCTTGTATGCTGACCGCAGCTTTTTAGTTTTAACTGGGTAATTACTGTGATTGGTGTGTTATCCTTAGTGTATTGTAGTGGTTTAGATATGAGCTTGAAGATGGTGCTGACTCTGAATAAATGAGATCTACCTATAATGTTTTATAACCGAGTTGGCTATACCTGATCTAATAAGTGTCATACTTTCAGCAATTTAAAATAACTGGAGCCAACAACATGGCTAAGAATATTGTAATAATATCAAATAAGGTACACTTGCAGGTCACATGTAATATTGTTTTCATCTACTGGAAATCTTTAGTTAATTAATCCTTGTTTTTAGTTGTCACAATGAAAATAAGTGATCAACACATTTCAGTCTTCATACAACCTCTATGCAGTCTCTTTCTGAATTACCTACATGAGGGCTTACCCTAAAATGTTATTTATTCTTGGTAAATTTAGATTGTAATGAGTATTGCCTGTCTAATATGGGTATGACAATATGGTTATATATTATTCAGTGGCTGACCATCTCTCTGGATTCCTTTACACCTAATTTTCCATGTATCCTTCAGTTATAATATCTGTTGTTAGATCATATGTGGTCAGTAATGGGTAGTCTGGGTGGTTAATATTCTTTCATGGTGATAATGTGTCAATGACCCTGAATAATCAAGCTGCATTGACATAAAATGTATGCTAAATAGCACTTAAGTTAAGCTAAAAATGTACAAGTACTGTAAATACGTATTGGCTTGACAGTGTACAGCTTGACAAATCCATTGTGCTATTGGTATTCAATTGATTGTTATCAACTGCATGATTTGGATATTCTTCATGGGTTTAGAGGCGGGATTGCCTTTTTGTGGATATCATTTTTGTAGACCAACCTGGAATTCAATACAAAAAGTATACAGGTAGTCCCTGGGTTAATGACATCTGATATTACAACGACTCCTAGAAAGGAATGGGCCTTCCCCACTTCCTCCTGTGCAGGACAGAAGCTTAAAGGGGGGAGCTGGTGGTTTGCATGACTTGCGGAAGAAATCTTTTGCTAAACCCAGCTGATGTGGGAGATCTTATAAGTGGAGCTGATCTGTAACATTTTGTAACTCTTTAATGACCAAGACAAACTCTGCAGTTGTTTCTTTTGCATCAAAGCACAGCTTGCTCCAGAAAACAATGAATGTCTAGGCTCCATAAAGTTTTTTTTATTTTTTTGCTTTGTTTGTGATATTCACAAACTCAACTCAATATTCGCAAATTCAACTTAAGAACAAACCTACAGTCCCTATCTTGTATGTAACCCGGGGACTACCTTTACATAGAAAAAGGGCTAGAATGTTGTTGTGCCAACAAATAATGCTTTGCAATGCTAAACCAAGAATCTTTTGATTATGTATAGAAAAGAACATCAATTATTTTAAGGTGTAAACTAAGGCACCCTCTGCACTGGACTGGTAACACCTGCATCCTCAATCTCAGACAGTTTTTTTTGCTGTGTAGACTTTTTTTTTTTTTTAATCTGGGGGCTGCAAGGATAAAAAACAACCAACAAACAAAACCATTCCCAAAGAAACTAAAAAAAGTAATTTACCAGGGAGCAAGGATAAACAGCATGGGGGTAATTTACTAAAGGAACCTATGTTTCTAGCTTGGCAAGGGGAATGATCAACCTGCAAAGGATAGTTTATCCTAGGTACGTGTGGTCGAAATGTACTTTTCAAAGAATACCCAATTGTGCAAGGAAACTTGTAAAAAGGACCTTTCCTTGCATTTGATTGGATTGTTTAATGTACAGCGCTGCATAATATGTTGGCGCTATATAAATCCTATTTAATAATAATTATAATAATAATAATATTGTTGAAATTAGCAGAGCTTTCAGCTCATTTACCACGCCAAGAAAATACTGGGCAAGGGGATAATTTAGTTTTCAATGTGAACAACCTATTTTCCTTTAGTAAATCAACCCCAGTGCTTCTAATTAGGCTTATAAACCAAAATTTACGATAAGAAAAAGTTAAGTTTTACATGCCATTTATTTCTGTTTTCCCTAAAATACCTTTAACCATTTTTCAATGGAAGGAGGTATAAAATGCAAAATACAAACAAGAAAACTGCAAATGCTTAAAAAGGAAGCATCACCTGATCATCGTGTACATTTACCTAAAAAAGGATACATCCATGCCATGTTCATTGGTTGTTCTTCAGCACAGTGTAATATAGTAGGTTATTTATGACAGAAGCATAATGAAACTGAACAGTTTCATAAAAAGTTATGCAACTGTCTGAAATAGATGTAATTTCTGCATCTACCTTTTTATCTATTTAATTATAAAATTTTGTTCTGAATAATATAAAAAGATAGATTTCTTATTAGAAACTCAAGGACCTTGCCATAGCAATGCCCTTAAGCTCTAGTGCTAACAATGCTCTAGGTAATTAGATTGTATTTTCTGTTTATGAGCTGTGGCCGAAGACCCACCTGGGCTTCTTGGCCTTGATGCTCCCTGATCTCAGCAAACACAGATTGCCGGTGAACATCTACACTGGTAACTACACATCTATTATACCATTATGAAGCTTTTGGCTGTTGTGTACTTTATGTAGAAAAACCATCAAATTTATTGAAATATAAAAAATATAACCAACCAGTTAGGTAACTGATATTTCCCATATACAAAATGCATTATATGTAAAAACAAGAATACATTTGTATTTAGATGACCTTTTAAATTCTTGGTACATACCTTTTATTAGATTGTTGCTAAAGTTATGGTGCTAGAATCTGTTTTGGTTGCTTACTTCACTATGTAATGCATTGTTACAGTGATATTTGGTAGCTGTATGGGTCACAATAAACATAATTTTGGTGAACAAAAATTGTACAAAGTGCACTCACTACCATGCCCATTATCCCTACAAAAAAGACTTTTTGTATTTGGTTATAACAAACTAGAGTGGAGAATATGCCAATTAATACTCCAAAATCTAAAATACAGAATATGCTATAACACACTAACACAGACAAGGCTAAATATAATTTTATACAGCCTAATTCCTTTAATATCATATCCGGCATCTAGGTACCCCCATGATACAATCTGGGTAGACTGTTTTTTTTTATTGTTTTTATTACACTAAATAAAAGCTGATTTGTTCCCCCCCCCCCAAACCATGTCTTATTTTACAAGCACTTGCCTGTCTGTGCCTTGTGTACTTAGTAACTTTATTTTCTATGTTTTCCTGTATTCCCCTTGTTCTTGGGATTCTTGAGGTTCCCTTTGATCATTACATTGATGCATTATCTGTAATGCCGGTTTGTGCATATTTCCTTCTAGATGGTGATACCATTGCAAATGCTATATAGATATTTTGACATATGCACTGTATATATATCTAATCCACAGAACTATTTTTTTTTTTTATTGTACAAGCACTTCAGCTGGTTCCACTAATGGCTGTTGTCAGAAGTTTCCAGCTTCAATCACTGCTCGTGCTCTGGAATCTATCAAAGTACTTCAAAGAATGCTTGTGTATTAATGCTGACCAAGACAGGTTCTCAAAGAAAGGTGTACAATTTAGGGGAATCTTTGATGTTTTTGTCTAACAAAGTCAGACAGGGACAGCGAAACAATTAAAATGTCTTTTACTGATAAATATTGCTTGTAGTTTTGTGAATGTAATACAAAATAACATTTATGTGTTACCATGAAAGCAGAGCCACTGTTGTGGATTAAAGTAATATAGTATGTACGGTATTATTTATACCATAAAGTAAAACTTATAAATAATGAAGGTCATAGTAAGGCAACAGTACTCGCCAGACACCAGTCCCCCAATCTTAACCCCACACTCCTCCCCCTATAGCAAGCCCCTGCTCAGCCTCGGGAGACTGGATGCTTTTCCCAGTACATGGTTGCCCTGTGCAGGAACACACAGATAAAACAGTACCAAGATTCCAACAGGGCCAAGTCCAGAATACAGAGCAAGAGGTCATTCACAGGTAACCATCCACCAGACTAGGTACACAAGGGCAAGACACAAGCAGAGTCAGGGTCACAGGAAATAGGATAATCTGGGCAGCATAGTCTGGGTCACAGGCAAAAGGTCGGTCCGGGCAGCATAAACTCGTGGTGTTTAAGGTGAGTTTACATATGGGGGCTTAACAACAAAAAAGGTTTTAGTTAAAAGTGGGCATAGTCTCCAGGAGGACAAAGTTCCGACAGGGGGGTAATTCTTCCAAAATAGGACAGTTGGGAGCTATGTACTGTTGTGATCTAGGTGTGTGCTTAACTTACTAACATTCTTAAGAACACCTTTTCATTAAGTTGCCATTACTTTCTTGAATGTTTCTACTTGTTTTTACCTCTGTTCCACCTTTTGGTATCACAATCTGTTTTTATCTCTTTGACATTTAAAGACTAGATCTGTATTTTCTCAATGTACATATAGATTTTGTATCCTCTTTCTTTGGCAAGTACATTCATACTACGTAAAAACATTTTCCCAAATGTCATAAGTTTGATATATCCCACCATCCTTATTTCTTCACATAGAAGAATTCAAGCCACACAAATACAAATCCTTTAAGTCATAATTAATGTTAAAAAGCTATGACTACTTAGCTAGCACATAAAATCATAGTCTAATCATTGTACTCTCAGCGGATAAACATCATCAAACTTTTCTGGATTTGCCTAGTTTAAGCAAGGGCCTTTTACACAGAAAGGCAACGTTACAGGGAATTAACTCTTAACAAATCAACCACCATATTGTCCCTACTTGTGTATTGCCTGCTGTTCCTGGTATTTTTTATTATATTAGGTAAATTATATTGTTTCATGTTTTTTTTTTACATTTCATGCCATCTGTGTCTTTTATCCAAAATAGTGAGTTTAATAGAATAGGTATTTTTTTCTCTCTGATTCTGCTAGTAGTTTTATTACTGCTTGCTCTTACACTTTTCTTATTTTCATGTCATGTCTTTCTTGATAACCATGTGTGTGGTATTATCAGCCAGATAGAACCTGACTTACTCATACTGGAGATTAAGTTCAAACAGAATAGAGAAAGATGGGAATTAAATATTGGCTATAGGTCAAAGTCATTTCCCCTGTTGGAAATAACTGCCATACTGTATCTTCGAGACTTAAATCTAAAAGAAGTATTCAATGGAAAATGTACCCATTTGTGCTTAATCGGCTTCAACTATACTGTTTTTTTTTTCTGTTAATTCTTTGGCCCAGAAACTGTTTCTTATGTAACATGTTTTTATACATTTGTGACCAAGGTATAACGATATCTAACTTTTTTTAACTGTTTAACTGTTTTTTTTTTACCCTTTTCATTTTATTTTCAAGAGAATCAGTCAGAAATGAGCATTTATAAGCTGAAACCCAAATGCAAACTGTTATAACTGGGAGGCAGCGTGTACTGTTAGTCACAACCTCCTAGAACATAGGTGTCTGTTTTGTGTCAGGCTGTATCTCAACAATGAAACCTGCAACTCCACAGGCATCTAAGAAATAAATAATTGTAAATACAACTCTTTAACCTCTGCTGAAAAATAAGCCATTTCAAGTGCTAAATACTTGTATGACAATTTAGAAAGGATACTTAAACTATATGAATACTAAATTATATAATATAAATTATAGTTTTATAACTTCAAGCCCTAAATATATTTCTGTGTTAATTTAAATTCATGGCTTTGTTGATCAGCTACTGTTCCCAAAAAATAGCGCATGACATGGAGGAAGCAAAATTGTATCCAAACCCACAACAACCAATAAAAATATGTTCTAAAAGTATAACTAAACCCAAGAGATCAATTGTAATATATTGACACTTTCAAGTCAAAAAAAGTAAGTATGGTCACTCACAGACAACAAGTACTGTATGTTAATTACAGGCTTACCAGGAAAAGGTAAGTAAAAAAATAAATCAGGCAATTCTTGTAAGGATTAATGAACTGAATGATATTATACTTTAGTTTTTAATATTAGATACAATGTAAGGCTTCCATGGATAGGCAACCCGTGTGAGGCTCTGTCTTTTCGCAGCAGATAAATAATTATCATGTTTAGCTATCAGGCAGGTTGAAATGTTGTCCATTGTTTAATAATAATTTATCCCTGCATGTATAATCCACTTTAAATGTTTTTTTTTTGTACAGTGTTATTTGATAAATTACTATACCTTATAGCACACAACCAGTTTCATCAGTGTGTAAAAAGTTGAATATTCAGCGATATCTATCCCTTATGAAAAAGAGTTAGTTTCTTCCCTAACGCAAACTGTCTGAAAACGTTAAGGAATTTCTCTACTCTTGAGCTGAACTTAATGTGGCCTTTACTTAGAGGTAACAGGTGCCTTCTGCATTAGTGGCATTTACAGAACAGATGGTTCGGACTTACGTGTATTTATGTGAAGCTTTGCGGTGATGTAGCATCTTGATGTCTTGAATGACTACATCTGCTGTGGTCATGCACAAGACTCTTTAGGTACATTGTGTGTATGTAGGTCAAACTTCCTTACCTAATGGTTAATGAAGTGCCGAGGGAGAAATCAGGCACCAAAAAAAGATCTTTTTACCCCAGGTTCCCAAGCCAAAACCAACATAAGCCTGCTGAACACTCAATTGCTTGCTAAATGTGGTATGAATCCAAAGCAACTTACCCTAATCCATTTTCAATAAATACAATCCTTTCAGCTATGCAGAAACTAGTCAATGACTATGATCAAAGGATAGGTGCCTGTCTTATCCAGCTTGATCCAACATCCTCTGGCAAGTTTTTTTCTGATCAGTAACTTTACAAAGAGAGTTAAGCATGCTGCTACTCTAGTTTGACTTCCACTGTCTTCACGGTAGCCCATTACTGTTGGGAACTGCTTGTAAACACCCCACTGGATGTTACTGAAGTAAACTCAGATATTTATTGTATATACTAAATTAAAACAACAGAGATCACCTCAAATGACACTTCTTGAGCAGAAAAACTTTCGGTTTAAGTTTTCAGTTTTGCAAAAGCATAATGTGCCTTTCAGAGTTTTTCACAGAAGGCCTGCACTGTCACTTGTGGGCTGTTTTTCTTGTCCCAAATACCAATTAGTTATGCTGGTGATATTAAACTGTAGAATTTAATGAAGAGCCGAGGGAGAATGCCAGGAGCTGTGCCATATTTAATGCAACAACTTATAAGAGAATTATGTTTCATCACAAATTTAACAGTTCTTCTGGGGTGTTATAACTTACTTATTCATGTGATGTGTGTTTCTATGGAGGCCAAAATTAATGCTGACAAAGAACTACCAATGTTATGAATCCATAGAGGACAAAAAAGCCCATGCTTACTATTTATTACAGTAAGTATAGTGTAAGTCAATTGAATTATCCAGTTCTTTATCAATTATTATTTATAAGGGTTTAAACTGTTTTGACCTATAGTGAACACTGGTATGTTAGAATTTTCTTTTGTATTCTTGGGTCTGTAGCTAAGCAAAAAAGAAAAACATCTAGCCAGCATACAAGTATTCTGCAAATAAACGTAAAGTTTCTTTGTAACAAAATGTAAAATGCAGTTTCCTAGATACAAATGTGTTTTCAAATTGAACAAATACCTAGATATATTTATTCTACATACATGTGTGTTTTTCAAAATTTGTCCTGCCCACGGTTTAAAATGTAAGGGCAAAAAAAGTTCTATCACTTGTCAAATTCTGGAATTATACTAAAAACACTCTCCCTAGTTGCACTATAAACTTTTCCTAATAATACCAGGCCCCCATTATCATAAACAGGAATTCAAATGTCTTAATAAATACATTTTAAAGCTGAAATACAGCCTTACTTGCCATTTTCCATAACTGTACATGCTGCTTTTCTGTACTGAAATTGCTTACTCTTATTTCCCTGCACGCAATTATCTCACAATTTAGACTCAAAGGCCTGGATTTATTAAAGCTCCCCAAGGCTGGAGAGAATACACTTTCACCAGTGAAGCTGGGTGATCCAACAAACCTGGGATGGATCTGGTCCAGGATTCAAAGCATTTGCTAGCAAATAGCAAATGACATTGAAGAAATCCATTCCAGGTTTGCTTGATCACCTATCTTCATTGGTAAAAGTGTATTCTCTCCAGCCTTGGAGAGCTTTAATAAATCAGGCCCAAAACCTCAACTTTGCTGTGCCTGACCTACCGCTTTCATTCATTGGTTTTTAACACTTTTCATCTCCGACTCTGCATCATATGTGGGCTTAACCACAGCTTTCTGTTTTCAGTGCTCATGTCACTGGGTATAAAATAAGGCATCTTATGAAAATGAAAAAGTTTTTTTTTTAATTGCGTTATTTTGTTGGTGCAGAATAAAACTTTAGCTTTCAATTAAAATAACATTTTTTAATGCTTTTATTTAATTAAATCAGGTGTTACATGGGCGATACTTGTAACATATATATGTGTGTGTGTGTGTAAAAAAAAAAAAAAAAAAAAAATATATATATATATATATATATATATATATAAAAGGGCCTGGGGAGAACCCTGTGTGTATGTATGTGTGTGTGTGTGTGTGTGTGTGTGTGTGTGTGTGTGTATATATATAGTTTATTTCAATGGAAAAAATTTCTATTTTTCTAGTTATACTATCTATAACTATTTTTCACATTTTAATATTTTGAGGTTAATTACAGAAAGTAGGGCTTGTGTATTTGATATTTGATCACTGAATTCTAATGTTATTGTCTATCATTTTTACAGATGGCAAAGTAGAAGTTACAAAAGAAAGTGTGAAGCTATGCACCATGGGACCAGGAAAAGTATTTGGAGAGCTTGCAATATTGTACAACTGTACCCGCACAGCAACCGTCAAAAGTAAGTTTATTCTTTCTTTATTATCAACACAGTGTGATCCCCAGTGCATTATTTATTTTGTCTGTGCTCGAAAACTATAGGGGAAATAGTTTCATTGTTATAAACAAGATTCATTGTTTTAATTTTAAACTTTCTAATTTCAAAGTGGGCTCAGACGCCTAGTGATTTAGATAAATAAGTATAAAGTATTTTCAGCAATTTTAGCAAAAGTATTACAGCCTGGATTAAAACATCCCAGAAAAAATGTTTTTCTATATATGGCAAAGAAAATGCAAATGCAAATGGGCAGGCTTAATCTATTTTTTTTTTACCTGATTGAAGATGGCTGAATCATTTGATAAACAGTACATTACTATCAATATGTGAATGAGGTGTTAACGTTACAGGAGGAAAATTCTTTCTCTTACTATGAACATTACTGAGCAGGTGAAAGTAACAATTAAAATAACACAGTATAAATTACTGTTTATTATTATTCAAACCTACAGTGTATTGACACCTCTTTTGACCATTGCTATTGATGAAATACAACTTTTCTGTTTAGGTAAGCTCACTGGTTGAGTCAATGAGAAGTAAGTAAGGAACAATTAAAATCTCCACACTGAGGATCAAGTCTGTCATGGAAAACAAAAAAATGATTTGATTATTCATAATGGAGTGACTTGAAAAACTTAGGTTCATTCTAGAAACAAGGCCATTTCTTAATCACTTGTCTTTAAACCACTTCTAACAAGTGTATTTACAGTTGAAGTTAGTCGTTTGTAAACCTTGGATATATCAGCTGGGAAATCAGAATGTGAAGCATTTTCTTAACATTTGACCTATATGTACACATCTGATTTTTTGTGTATCTTTTTTAACACTTTCTAAACCAATTATTATTTCTAAATTTATGTTGGACTCTTTTGTGCTTTTCACCTTGCTTAAATCTTCATTCCAATTGCATTATGAAAAAGTGTTTGAAGACCTTCTTTTGCAGTTTATTTCATATCCTGTTTAACACTGACTTCATTCAAGGTAATTATATTTCTATGTGGTCTAGGTGTGTGGCCCAGATTAATAGCTATAGACTTTTTGGAGCCAGTGCTGTATATACAGTTGGCGATCATCTGTCTATTGTTTTAACTTCTATGTTTTACAAACCCTTGACAAATTTCAATATTAGGAAACTAAGTGATCCATTCACTCCTAACATTTTAACATTAGAAATTTATGTGAGTTTCTGCCTACAGTATGTACCTTACAGAGAGGCACTCCAAGAGACATCAAAGTAGCAGTATTTATGTTCACCATATTGCTATTGCACTGACATTTTTTATGATCTCATTAAAATGTATAGTTGGGTCTAGAACTTCTTTCATACATTACACACTCTCTATCGCCTTAATTAAATAGTTATTGTAGATGGGTATAACGCCTTCCAGGTACTTTATTAGTTTTTGCTTTGGAAAACTGGGTTGTTTTGGTGTAGTTGTTTTGGAGTTCTGGTGTCAGAAAATTTTCACACATAAATTTTGGGGTCAGATAAGTTTTACTTCATTGTAAATTCCCAAGCCTATATAATTAAAGTATTCACACCCCCTGAACATTTTTAACAGTATTTTATTCATTTTCCTTTACAGTGCTGAAAATAACTTTAAACTTCTAGTTATACTAGCCTGTCTAGTAAAGAATTTGCAGTTTACTTGACAGATAATATTGTAAACAGTCATGGATACTTCATGTGCAGTTGTTTAAAACCTTTGATGTCCAATTCTATTATAACCTAGAATAGTGGAACATATTGCATTTCCCATCCTGCCTCAGGTATTTGTAACTGGAGCAGAGAGTTTGAATGACACCTAAAAATTACCTACAGCAAATAAAGGCGTCTTTTGGGAAACTCTCCTGTTGTTGGTTGCAAAAGATCCAGCTGGGGAAATTAAAATGCCCAGCGCTTATTTTTTAATGCTCTCCTTTCCAAACCAGTTCTCTACATATTAAATTCTTTTTCTCTCCTACATTTTTTTGCCCAAAGGGTTTTTATTTTAAAATTGATATAATGGAAAACAAATGTTCCAACAACATTACAAAATAGATAGTTTCATAATTAAAGGTAAAGTCCTATAACTAGGAAACCTGCTGTGGTACAGAGAGCTCTCTATAGGGAAACTCTAAACCCTTAAATAAAACATTAATTTTCAGGCTCAAAGGAGATCACATAATACTGCATTACAAGGTTCATCAGAGGTTAAATGTATTGGCTCAACAATAAAATATAGGTTGCTCTAAATCACAGTCTGGTGAACTGGAATGGATGTGGTCTAGTCTTGGAGTAGGCATGATGCTGAATAACAAGTAATACCAGTGAAACAAAAAATGATATTTTGAGCTGCATACTTCTAGCAATTTGACATTAATCACAACATTATTATATATGGGTGTTGTGAATTGGCTTTAACAGTGCATTTAAATTGCAGCATTTAATCTTCCCAGAAAATTCCAGCATTTAATCTACTCAGCAGTAACAAAAGTAGCTACAAAACACTTTTGTGCCTGGCTGAAAAAATGGTGAGCTGTCCTTCACAGTGATTCAAGCATAACATGCTACCATTGGGGCCTTGAGTAAGTGGGAAAAGGAACTGGAGCCAATAGAAGGTAGGGACATTTATTAGTAAATAAATGTATTTTCTTCTTATTTCTGTTTTTTTCCCCCCAAAACAATAGTTACTTTCTTATCACAAAAAATGTATCTTTGCACCAGTCAGTGTGCTTATAAAAATGCCCATCAATTTAGGAAAATAAAAAATAACAAAAAAGGAAATACCTATTTAATGTCCTTTCTAAGTGGGGTTTTCGGACAAAGTTCCTGGCTTGGATGCAAGCACTATACTCTACACCTTCAGCAATGATTAGATACTCCTCTTATTATTCCACCACTTTTACCATATGTCATCCAGATGTTCATGAGGTCCAAATAACAGGTAATGAATATAAACTTAACTTATTTGCTGATGACATACTATTATCTATCACTCAGCCATTGGTTTCCCTCCCAAATCTCCTTCTCATACTGAAGGAATTTGCACATCAGCGTATCAGGGTTAGTTGTAAATGAACAGAAATCTATGGCACATAAACCCAACTCCACAAAATTTTCTGGCTCTGCAAGAGAAATTTGTTGGGGCTCAGAATCATTTGGATTATTTGGGGATCAAAATCACCAGAGTTCCCGAGCAGATGTTCTCATGCAACTACCCACCTCTATTTAGCCAGCTCAAGAATATCTTATCAGGATGGCCTTCCCACCCTATCTCATGGATAGGCAGAATCATTTCAGTGAAGATGACAATAC
The DNA here is from genome assembly GCF_032062135.1 of Pyxicephalus adspersus. NCBI lineage: Eukaryota > Metazoa > Chordata > Amphibia > Anura > Pyxicephalidae > Pyxicephalus > Pyxicephalus adspersus. The sequence continues at coordinate 27,281,468 of NC_092867.1, forward strand.
TCCCAAAGTTATTATATTATTTCAGGACATTACCTGTTCCAGTGGTGTCTGTCAAAAAAACATGTTTGCACACAAGCGGAATGGGGGTTTAGGAGTGCCCAACTTGCAGAAATACTACCAAGCAGCCCAAATTACTCCACTTGCCTCACTTTATGCTGGGGCTGCAGCCTGAGCATGGGAACAGCTGGAATCCTGTTTATCCCATCCAGTGGATGTTAAGGCTCTCCCATGGCTCCCTCCCAAATTATGTCCACCGCACATAAGCATACACTTAAAGCAAGTTCTAAAAGTGTGGGATGGAATTCGTTATTCTAGTAATCTTTTGTCACCATATCTACCTTTGCTTCCTATTCAATACAAACCTCTATTCCCTCCGGGGATGGAGTCACCGGTGGCATTTAATTGGTGGTCGTTTTATAAACACTGTCTAATCTTTGATAGGAATGTAATGTTGAAATATGAGGTTATTAGGTCAGCACATCAGGTCCCAGGTAGGGAATTTTTTCGATATCTCCAGCTTAGATATTGGATGGGTTTGTTAGTTCGGGCGTCGTAATAATATCGGCAGGTTATTAATTTTCGAACACATTCTTCTCAGAACCCCTCTTTGCCCAAAACTCATTACTATTTTATACTCCAAACTCCCAGAAAATACAGTGGCTTGTTCCCATCCTTATGTATCTTGCTGGGAGAGGGAACCTAAACATACTAAAACTAATGAGGAATGGTTCACTAATTGGACCAGATTAACTAAGAGTTCCACCAATGTGATTACGCTGGAAGGAGCATACAAGGTAATGATGAGGTGGTACATGGTTCCATCTAGGCTGCACCATTTTTCCTCAGTGGAGACAGGATTCTGCTTTCGGGGTTGTCAAGAATTAGGCACTGAACTTCATGTATGGTGGATGTGCCCTTCAGTTATCAGATTTTGGGGCAGGGTATTTAGACTATTGAGCACCCTATTCCAAGGAAAGGTAGCGACAAATCCCTGGGTGGCATTCAATTTAAACCTTTTAATCCAACTATAACCCACTTTGTTCTAAGGGCTCATGTCATTCTGGCAGCTAAGCAAACTATTGCAAGAAACTGGAAGCAAAAAGCCATTCCCTACCAAGAAGTGCTGCTTCGGCTAGATAATACTTTTTTGAATGAACGTCTGTCCAGCATTCTCAGTGAGACCTGGGGAAAGTTTTCTGAAGTCTGAGAACCATGAGAGTGTTTTCTTTGCCTAATATTCCCCCATTCTGGTGAGATCAAATTGTCTAGTGATGAAGAAATGTACTTCAGGTATTCCAGATCATTTAACAGCTGTTTGGTAATACCGAGGGGCATAAGATTCGGTAATATTGGTGTGATGGAAGTTGGTTCCAAGCTCATACTAGTCCTGGTGCTTTTCCAACCTAATACTATTGTACGTAGAAGTGTCATGACACACTGTACCGGTTGCCACTTTGTTCTAATTTGTTCTGTGTTTGTTATGTTTGTTGAATTGTAGCTTATTACATATAATGTGTATTTCTAATGTTTGTACTGTTTTTGTTTGTGTAAAAATTGAAAACTTAAAAAAATTATTGAAAACAAAAATAACAAAAAAAACAAACTAGATGCATTTAAAATTTTATACCACAGGGCTCAGCAAGTTAAAATACTGTGTGTATGACTGCAAGCTAACATTAGCAGCTTTCTTAAAGCAGAACTTAACCCGCAATACGCAGCTCTTTGTGTTTTGTCACAGGGCACCTCCATCTTCTTTATCTTTCTCTTATTGAGAAGCCACTCTTGGTTGGCTGGGTCTGGATGAGGCAGGCAAGCTAAAGTTCATTTACTTCTAGCACATGCATAAGAAGCCGGGATTGGCCAGTATCCCAGACATGTGCTGCTCAGTAAAATTTAACAGCTGGGCAGTGCTCAGGTAGGTAAAAGCACTTATTGCAGAAGGGACATCACCTGTCCCCTTCTGCAATAAAAATCTGCCTGATCACTATTTGTTCCAAGTTGAATTTTAGTTACACTTTAAAGCCATTTAGGACACAGGGAAAAAAAGCTAAAACCTTATTTATGTATACAATATAGGTGTGCTTACAAAAGCTATGACCTCACACAGTCTGGTTAGGCAATCACATGATGGGTAGCTTTACTGGCCAGCAGGAATGTGCAGGAGGCAAATGGAGCAAGCAAATTCAGCTCAAAGTGTCATATCTTTGCCTGAACAAGCCTTTTGTCATAATGTCAGAGTTGTGTTTTTTAGTACTTCCCTGAAAGCATAACATGTTGTAAGGTATAGTTTCAAAAGATTCTAAAAAGTGCACACTTAGTATGGGTAGTGGCTTTAACTGTTCAGGGTTATTAACCAAATGGAAAGTAATGAGAAAGATTTGAGTTATATGGAATGAGAGCTGGATGAAAGGCAGTGAAACATATCCTCTTGGCTTTCATCAGTGTTTATTATACGTATGTTATTTATTTATGAAGAACTACACTGGACTTTCTATAAACATCTAAAGCCTATTGCATGCAGAAATGGCACCAATGTATCCTGAACAATTTACTCATGGGTTCATAAAAAGAATTAGAAAAAAGTTTATTAAAACTTTTTTTTAACCAAATATTTTTGTGCTTTATTTGATGGTAAAGCATTAATTCACTAACATCCAGAGGTCTCAGGCTCTATGTTCATCTAACATAGCTCGGAAAGTGAGGCTGCAAAATATGTTGATCCACTGTAAAATACCTGATATATACACAAGTTAGCATATGTTAACTTTTCATTATCCAAAATAAAATATACAAAATTTGCCAAACTTAATATTTTTATATTAAGTGCAACTATTTTTCGTATGAGTTTGTTCTTTCTATGTCCATTCTTTTTTCTACCATGCTAATAATTTTATTTAAGGGAAGTCCTGCCATCTGCTTTACAGCACCATTTAGCAGGCACAGGGCAAACTTTTGGACAGCCAGTGGGATCAAGGGACATCGAATACACAGTGGGAAAAAAAAGGAGAGAATGGGGAGTAGTGTATAAATATAAGTATGCAGGAGGGTGTTGATGTGGAATTCAATTACAGCTGGAAGTTTTGTTTATTTTTGTTTACATTTGTTTCAAAAGGTTTTTTGTCTAAGCGCTTTTAAAGGATAGGTGGGCTCAGTTTTAAATATAAAGCTGCATTTTTTGTGGGGACTGATATAGGTACTTTAGATAAAAGGAACTTTAGCTAGGTATGGAGATATGCAGTATGTTTTTTTTTTTTTTTTAATTTAGTACATTGACTTTTAAAAATCATAATAATCAGACTGGAGCATTACTGTTGTATGTAAATCAAAATATTCCTCATGGGGCCAAGCATCCCTTGCCCTATTAGGTCCACAAATTTCCAGAATTTACTAAAAAGATCTCCCCTATAAACTTAAGTAGCATTTGATGCCATTTTAAAGTTTGTCCAGTTTCAAACTGGATTCTCCAAACCCTCAGCCAATCAGACCAAGGTCTGCTTTGGCATGAGAAAAATCTCATCCAAGTTTGTTTTTAATAAACAGCTCTAACTTAACTCTGCAGTAATTATGCTTGTTGTTTCTCAAGATTCCCTTTCTCTTCTGTAACCTTAACTGTATGTTTTGTGCACGAAAATAGTTTGGATGGAAAGGCTAAATTAAACTTAAAAGCTACAAAGGGGATTTTGTTTCATAAAACCTTTCAGTGGTTCTGATTAGTTAAATCGTTATGTAAATGCAATAAACCAATAAAATATTCAGTGCATATTAAAAGTGGCAAATGGGACTAAAATGTGAAAAAAGCTATCATAATAGTAACTTAATCTGAAGAGTGTAATATATAAAGTTCTTTGGAAATGCAAACTAGAAATTAAGATAAAATTAATCCAGCGTCAACCAGTGCAGGGTTTTATTTCTAAGTATGGCAAAATATAGCACATGTCCTGGACCAGAATTAATTTACTAAACCCTCTTAATGTAAAAATCTGAAATTTGTAAAAAAGCCTTTGGAAGATTAGTGGGTTATATGTTGGAAAAAGGAAACTCTGCGCTCTGGGCTGTTAATACTTGTTTAACACTCAGACATGTTTCAAAATCTTGTGTTTTATTCCCCAGTAGAGTACCTCCTGGATCATTTTTCCAACTCTTTATGAATGTCAATGATACCGAGCTAGTGTTTAGCACCTAGTTCAGTGAAGGAGAGGAGGCATAGACAGATATATTGTCATTATAGAATATGTCAATCATGATAACCCGTATCTTGAAGGAACTATTCAGTGCATTAAAATGGAATATTTAGTTTACTTTTTAGCAAATACAGGGAACGAGCTGAAAAAAATAGCCTCCTATTCTGCTACGTAGCATGGCTTTGGTGCAATCTGCTAGGTAAAAAAAAGTTTGTCTTAAAATCCTAAAATTTAGGTTTAAGTAAAATTTAAATTTAAAATTTAACAATATAATCTGCATATACCAACAATTATTTTTGTAAATTTTTAATATTTTTATGCTTTTTTTTATTCACTATTGTCTTTATCATACAAGCAACCAGACATTATTAAAATGCATAAAAAGCCTTTGTTCTTGCTTATTAGGTTGTCTCAAAATTAAAGATCAACACATTTCACAGACACTAAGGTCTGCTTTAACAGGAGCAATTTTAGAATTATCGACCAGATACAACAGAATGTTCTCTTAGGAAAAGGCAAAAAATACCTGTTCTCTAAAGAAAAGGCAAAAAATACCTGTTTCAGAGAATTTTCCAAGAGTAACTTGAAAAACACAGTATTCATGGTTGCTAGTATGTATGTAATTGTATGTTTATTCAATAAATGTTTGTATTTTACATTGAAAACAATGGCTGAAAATAGAAATCCCTCTTTTGTTGTTTCTGGTATTTGTAAATCCTGTCAATGTAGTAATGTTTTTTATTGCAAGGCTTTAACATTTAACTTACCTATGTTTCAGCAAGTACCCTTTTTATCCTAATATCCTTACCTTATCCAAACTATAATACTAGGGCTCTGCCATGGTCCACTTTAGTCAGTGTAAATGGGGTAATACAGATAGATTGTCAGGCATGGGCAAACTAAGGCGCGCGGGCCGTATACGGCCCAATGGGGATGTTCCCCCAGCCCCTTGGGTGTTCCACGTCTCCGGATCTGAGCCTGCCATGGGAGAGTGAGTGGTTGTGTGCAGTAACTCAGCCCGCCCACTCTCCCATCGCAAGCTCAGAGCCTGTGATGGGAGAGTGGGCGGCTTGTGTCACTGCACACAAACCGCCCATTCTCCCATCACAGGCTCAGATCTGCAATGGGAGAGTGGGTGGGGTTATGCCATCATGACATCATGTTCAGGGGTGTCATAGTGGCATAGCCCCACCCACTCTACCATCGACCCGGCCCCTCTGGCAAATTTCTTTTTCAGATTGTGTCCCCTGACTAAAAAAGTGTGCCTCACCCCTAGATAGATAACCTAAATCATCTTGTTCCAGATATCCAAACTAAAATTTGTGTGCAGATAATGTATGATATAATACTTTAGGTGCCTTTCTCATTGGAAGAATCAATTTGTTAAACTCATGTTGCTTCAATTTTTCTACTTCTCATTTTATTTTTAGCACATTTTACTTAATAAAATGGTCACCCAAACATGGACTAAATCAAAGCTGAGACTAAAATGTATTAGGTTTGGAAAGAAGAGCCCTTTTGGTTAACTGCCATTGACTGACACTTTCACTGCTATGATCCATTTTACCTTTATAATAGACTTTACAATGTTATACTAGTCTTTTATTAGAACAAATCATCAGCAGTAGGGATATATGGGATTTACAGGTTTACACAGGACATAACATTCTCACAATCTTATCTAGAGTGTTTTATAGAGACCCTAAAAAGAAGCAATTTCATTGCTCATTGTGGAGTTTAGAACATGCTAAGTAACAATACCAGACTACAAAGCAATCATCATGAAATCTTTTTGTGTTCTTGGTAGCCTTGCCACTGTGCAGTATTTACAAGTAACTGCTAGTTTGAAGTCTGTTTGATCAAAATATATTTTGTAGTGCAAGATCAATTACAAAAAGTAGTATATCCTGCTAATATTTTTATGTGAAATTGTGTGTGCAATGATTTGTGCAATTGTGTGCAATGTCTAGAAACTAATACTAGGCTCTGTGTCCCTGTTTAGGACCGCAGGATAAGAATAAGTAGGTTTGAGTTTAAGTTATATTTGAGTTGACCTTTTTTAATGTATGTGTATGTGTGCTACAAAACACAAGGTCCCTAGTCACCCATATTGCTAACCTCTTTGGTGATTTTGTGTTGCTGGCAGCTGGATATATATTCTGGTATTAGGGATATTGAAAAGTGAGAATGACTAATGCCACAGTTTAGTAAATATAGGTTAATGTAAACTTTAGCTCTGTTTTTAAATATGTTGACAGTGCTACTCAGTTGTAGTGTTGTCAGCCTGTTGTATGCCCTGCTTTATTTGGATGTTGGACTGCCTATTCTGGCCATAAGATAATAAGCTCAACTGCCAACTACAAAAAAAATCCACAGCAGGCTCAAACTATTGCCAAGTAGAAGCTAGGTGTTGTCATCAAGCCATATGAAATATTGCAACAGATTTGTGAAAACAATTCATTTAAGAACATTGTATACAGTCATTTGAGATGACAAATATACTAAAAAATTAAATTTAGGGTTTATATTAAGATTTGGATGAATGTTGATTGTACTGTTGGTGATGCATTGCTTATAGCAAACCTGCTATGAAAGATATACAAAGGTTTCCATTTGGATTACTTTAAAAAAATGATTTTTGTGGCTGCAGTAGTGATTGACCATCATTAGCAATTGGTATGAAGTTTAGATAGTTTGACCCTGCTTTTATGCATATTTGTTCCAAATGAGGCACTTAAGCAAAATCACAAAAACAGCCAGGTAACTTTCATTTCAGGGGGAGGTTGGTAATGACTTCTCCTATGGTTTTTGTATTGCAGGTGTCCTATTAAACAGCAGTGAGAAGTAACAGACATATTTACTTTAGGAGTACATGAATAATAGAAGTCTGACCCTGAAATGGAACACATTTTCTTTAACTCACCTCATAAATGAGAGCAGTTCCAGAAACAGTTTAAACATTATATACATTTACAAATACAAATTTTCAATATGGTTTGAACTTGACAAATAGGTTAAAATAGGTTCTCATTTCACTAAGGGATCTTAACTCAACAAGTTAAAGAACTTGTTTAAGGGAATCTGTTATAAGAGATACATGGTGGCTGCCATGTCTGACTTGTTTTGAAGGTCACTTAGTCAGTGAACGGGAAGAAACATGAATACAAGATGTCAGGTCAGTGGGGACAAAACAAAAAAAAACCAGAAAAAAAATAAGGTCAGGAAGGCACTGAAAAAAACAAATAACATCAATAAGCCTTGGGTGTTCATCTATTGCAGTATTAAATTAATAAAACTTAGGTGACCAGTTCGTTTAGAGTTGATAACTCTTCTAATAATGACAACTGTCAAGACTGTTGGGACTAGGTAAATATTTCATAAAACTGTATCCAAGGGACTGCAGGGATTAGCCTCTGATGTTGTCTTCTGTCCCTTGGTGGTATAATTTCCTTATCCCTATTTGGTCTGCTGATAGTAATTGTCAGAAGAAAAGCACTTTGTTGGAAATATGTCACAAGCGATTTTCTTTCCTTCTATAGTGGTGTCACGGAATAAGTTTATAATTTACTGTAAAGAGATAAAAAAAAATCCTATTGCTGGGCATACACCATGCAATTTTCCATTGATAATATGATCATTATTTTGACCAGTTTAGATTGATTCTAGTGTTTGGATTAGTATTTGCTGTACCATTTACATGTTAACTATCCTAAATTTGAACAACTTTACCTTGACCAGGGTAACTGAGACTCCCTTCGCCCTGCCCCTTCTAACATCTCCCACAAAACCCCCACCCCTCACCCACTTGCCAACCAACTTTTTCTCGTCTTCCCCAGTAATTCAAACCGACACCAGATTTGGACTTAAAATTGCTGTTTAATAAATAACAAGTTTTATTAAATAAAATTTAAATATACCATTAACCAATTATCCCCAACCTTATAAATAATCATACATAAATAACATGAATAACTTAACATTTTTCTCCTATTCAAAATTCACAGAATTCAACCTTAACTCAATTTCTGCATAACCTTAATAACTTCCAGTTACCAACTCCATCAACTAAGCTGCTAAATAAAGCAAGGTCCGTACCACCACCAGTTCACCTTCTTTCCAACACCAAGCTCCTAGCCGCCTAGCACCGCCTCGGGCCCTTTGCCATATTTAAATTACAAGGAAACTCCACTATAAGTGAATTCCCCCCATACCAACGTTACCTATTTCTTCCACAAGACCCTTGCCTTCTCAGACCCCAACCGCCTACTGGCGTCTTAAAGGGTGGATGGGTGGGAAACTTTTTCCTCCTTTATACTCCCACCCTAACATTCCTCAACCATTTTTAACCCTTACTTGCAGGGGCCCTGATGCAGACCCTATGCTTATCTTTAAAGCTGCGGGCCTCACTTATATCCAATCAAAATGTTGATAATTAAACAGGTGAAGTGAAGAATCACATGAATCGAAGGAATAAAACGTATTACAATTTTGCTTCAGACACTTTACATATAATTATTTTTACAAAGGACTGTCTGTCCCTAGTAGACTGTAGGGTTCTGATCTCCATGTTTCCAGTACAGCAAGAAGTAAACAAAGTAAAAATTTGACTAATGTCATGTGCAATACAGCAGTTTCTGTTGAAAGGTAGACTCCAGTCAAAGGTAAAGTATAAGCCTTAGGATGCATTCTAAGACTGCAGCCTTCTATGATTGTTCATAATACAAAGTGATTTTGATTTCAGTATGATGGTTCATCAACAATAGAAGCTGCATTGCCCAGTAAATTTTGGTAAGAGTTCTTTTAAAAAAAGGGGATGGACTAAGCCATGCTGTGGTTGAAAAAAAATGATTGTCTCGCCCTAGCTGTTTTCATTGTTGAATAACAATTATTTTCACTCAGTGTAATTTCTTTAGGGGTGGTTTATTTGTGGATCGACCAAAAAACTTGTACAATATTTAAAAATGTTTTGATACTGACACTAATATAAAAGTACAGTTTGTAACAGTAGTGACAGTGGTGTGGATTTTATAGTTCAATATGTATTTATTGTTGATTTTATGTAGAAAATATAGATTTACAGATACAATACAGCAATACAGCATTTACACAAAAATTTGCAATGCAGACTGTAATATTCCTGGAAGTTAAGGGTCTAGGTAAATAGGGCAAAAGAGAAGAATAGAGAACGGTAAGAGATAGGTAAGTAGGCAAAGATAAAAGTCAAAAACTACCTCTTTAAATAGGTAACAACAACCAATTCAATTTGTTTATCACATCACTATAACTAGACATTTGGTCAGTCCACTGTAGTCTGATAATATGTTACTTAGCTAGTATCAAAAATTGAATAGCTTTGGTTTGTGGTATGGATTTTAAAGAAGAACTACACACACGTCACCTTGCTCCATTTTAAGATCTTTAACATCTTCAGTCTTCTTCTGAATTTTGGTCTTCAGTCATCTTGATTAGTCAGGTGGATTTCATTCCTGGTACCTAGGTATACCAAGAATGTAAACTGAGCTTTGCATTTGCAGCTCAGTGTAAATTAAACGGAAGATTGCAAACAGGGAGACAAGTTTGCAATAAGAAATTGTTACTCGAAATTTTTTGGTTATAGAGTTTAGTTCGTCATTAATAAGTTTTTACTTTAGATGTTAACTCTAAAATTTACATTTGTTATGGAAAAACATATTTTTTATATTACATTTGTTATGGAAAAATATGGAAAAATATGGAAAAACAGTTGTGACTGACAGAACATTTTAGTAAGCTTGTCATTTATTCATGTGCATAAAAAGAGGGTCTACCAATTAAGCATTCTGCCCTATTAACAAACATAGTTTATGGCATTTCAGTTTCTTGACAGTTGCAAATTTTCCCAGACAGTTGGTTCCAACTATTATATTGACTTCTGCATTCAGAGTTCAGACCTTTTTGCTTTGAAGTGAAATGTAATCACAGGCTTGCAGTGACTTTAGAAAGACCTCTAGCCTTTGGATTATCTAAACTGTATCAAGCACTGTAGTGAAACAAATGCACACACTAATAGAGTTCATGGTCCTTAAATACCATTAGAATTATGTGTAAACTAGAAGGCCCCAACAGATAACAATCCTGACTTGATATTAGTGTTAACAAATAGGTTAAAGTAGGGCAGAAGATATCAGGAATGCTAGGTCTTGTGTTAGTAAATAAATGGTCTGCTATATTACATATAAATATTCTTTTGAATAACCATAGCTCTTTTTAAGAATGTTTTACAGAATAAAAAAAACTAGTGATATTGTGGTGACCTACGTCTATTTGACATTCATGTATACTTCCTGCTATTAACTGCCAGGCAGCAGAGGTTAAGTAATACACAGAATATGGCCTCTGAGCTTCAACTTGTATTATGTCAGGGGGTCGTCTGCTGCATTTTATAAAGTTCTGTTTCCGTATCTTGAAAAGGAAGACAGAAACATAACATTGACCACTTTTGTTATTGAAATCCTTGCTCCAATACTGAACTGACATGTGCTGCTAATTTTCTTTTTTCACATTTTCTGTGAGAGATTCCATCTCCTATTTTCTGGTAAAAAGGTTGGCTCATGACAGGAAGTGAAAGGAAGTCTCTTCAATAAATCCCTCCTAGTTATGGATTATTTGAGGCTTGGAGAGTCTAAGAATAAACTTCCTTGCATTTGGCTTTATTACTATATATATTAGATAGAGAAGTTTGGACTTTTTGTTTACTTTTGGATTTTTTTCAGCCTTCACCTAAAAGCTCCAAAACTAGGGGCATTCTGGCCCTCTGCAAACACTACAGAGAGCAGGGCTATCACTCTGCAGCTGCTGGTAAAGGTGCGTACACACTTCCAATTTTTATCGTTCCAATCGAACGACGAACGATCGATTGGGCAAAAAATCATTCGTAAAAAAGTAACCAACGACGCCGACGAACTTTAGAGTTGATAACTCTTCTAATAATGACAACTGTCAAGACTGTTGGGACTAGGTAAATATTTCATAAAACTGTATCCAAGGGACTGCAGGGATTAGCCTCTGATGTTGTCTTCTGTCCCTTGGTGGTATAATTTCCTTATCCCTATTTGGTCTGCTGATAGTAATTGTCAGAAGAAAAGCACTTTGTTGGAAATATGTCACAAGCGATTTTCTTTCCTTCTATAGTGGTGTCACGGAATAAGTTTATAATTTACTGTAAAGAGATAAAAAAAAATCCTATTGCTGGGCATACACCATGCAATTTTCCATTGATAATATGATCATTATTTTGACCAGTTTAGATTGATTCTAGTGTTTGGATTAGTATTTGCTGTACCATTTACATGTTAACTATCCTAAATTTGAACAACTTTACCTTGACCAGGGTAACTGAGACTCCCTTCGCCCTGCCCCTTCTAACCTCTCCCACAAAACCCCCACCCCTCACCCACTTGCCAACCAACTTTTTCTCGTCTTCCCCAGTAATTCAAACCGACACCAGATTTGGACTTAAAATTGCTGTTTAATAAATAACAAGTTTTATTAAATAAAATTTAAATATACCATTAACCAATTATCCCCAACCTTATAAATAAACATACATAAATAACATGAATAACTTAACATTTTTCTCCTAGTCAAAATTCACAGAATTCAACCTTAACTCAATTTCTGCATAACCTTAATAACTTCCAGTTACCAACTCCATCAACTAAGCTGCTAAATAAAGCAAGGTCCGTACCACCACCAGTTCACCTTCTTTCCAACACCAAGCTCCTAGCCGCCTAGCACCGCCTCGGGCCCTTTGCCATATTTAAATTACAAGGAAACTCCACTATAAGTGAATTCCCCCCATACCAACGTTACCTATTTCTTCCACAAGACCCTTGCCTTCTCAGACCCCAACCGCCTACTGGCGTCTTAAAGGGTGGATGGGTGGGAAACTTTTTCCTCCTTTATACTCCCACCCTAACATTCCTCAACCATTTTTAACCCTTACTTGCAGGGGCCCTGATGCAGACCCTATGCTTATCTTTAAAGCTGCGGGCCTCACTTATATCCAATCAAAATGTTGATAATTAAACAGGTGAAGTGAAGAATCACATGAATCGAAGGAATAAAACGTATTACAATTTTGCTTCAGACACTTTACATATAATTATTTTTACAAAGGACTGTCTGTCCCTAGTAGACTGTAGGGTTCTGATCTCCATGTTTCCAGTACAGCAAGAAGTAAACAAAGTAAAAATTTGACTAATGTCATGTGCAATACAGCAGTTTCTGTTGAAAGGTAGACTCCAGTCAAAGGTAAAGTATAAGCCTTAGGATGCATTCTAAGACTGCAGCCTTCTATGATTGTTCATAATACAAAGTGATTTTGATTTCAGTATGATGGTTCATCAACAATAGAAGCTGCATTGCCCAGTAAATTTTGGTAAGAGTTCTTTTAAAAAAAGGGGATGGACTAAGCCATGCTGTGGTTGAAAAAAAATGATTGTCTCGCCCTAGCTGTTTTCATTGTTGAATAACAATTATTTTCACTCAGTGTAATTTCTTTAGGGGTGGTTTATTTGTGGATCGACCAAAAAACTTGTACAATATTTAAAAATGTTTTGATACTGACACTAATATAAAAGTACAGTTTGTAACAGTAGTGACAGTGGTGTGGATTTTATAGTTCAATATGTATTTATTGTTGATTTTATGTAGAAAATATAGATTTACAGATACAATACAGCAATACAGCATTTACACAAAAATTTGCAATGCAGACTGTAATATTCCTGGAAGTTAAGGGTCTAGGTAAATAGGGCAAAAGAGAAGAATAGAGAGAACGGTAAGAGATAAACAGGTAAGTAGATAAAAGATAAAAGTCAAAAACTACCTCTTTAAATAGGTAACAACAACCAATTCAATTTGTTTATCACATCACTATAACTAGACATTTGGTCAGTCCACTGTAGTCTGATAATATGTTACTTAGCTAGTATCAAAAATTGAATAGCTTTGGTTTGTGGTATGGATTTTAAAGAAGAACTACACACACGTCACCTTGCTCCATTTTAAGATCTTTAACATCTTCAGTCTTCTTCTGAATTTTGGTCTTCAGTCATCTTGATTAGTCAGGTGGATTTCATTCCTGGTACCTAGGTATACCAAGAATGTAAACTGAGCTTTGCATTTGCAGCTCAGTGTAAATTAAACGGAAGATTGCAAACAGGGAGACAAGTTTGCAATAAGAAATTGTTACTCGAAATTTTTTGGTTATAGAGTTTAGTTCTTCATTAATAAGTTTTTACTTTAGATGTTAACTCTAAAATTTACATTTGTTATGGAAAAACATATTTTTTATATTACATTTGTTATGGAAAAATATGGAAAAATATGGAAAAACAGTTGTGACTGACAGAACATTTTAGTAAGCTTGTCATTTATTCATGTGCATAAAAAGAGGGTCTACCAATTAAGCATTCTGCCCTATTAACAAACATAGTTTATGGCATTTCAGTTTCTTGACAGTTGCAAATTTTCCCAGACAGTTGGTTCCAACTATTATATTGACTTCTGCATTCAGAGTTCAGACCTTTTTGCTTTGAAGTGAAATGTAATCACAGGCTTGCAGTGACTTTAGAAAGACCTCTAGCCTTTGGATTATCTAAACTGTATCAAGCACTGTAGTGAAACAAATGCACACACTAATAGAGTTCATGGTCCTTAAATACCATTAGAATTATGTGTAAACTAGAGGCCCCAACAGATAACAATCCTGACTTGATATTAGTGTTAACAAATAGGTTAAAGTAGGGCAGAAGATATCAGGAATGCTAGGTCTTGTGTTAGTAAATAAATGGTCTGCTATATTACATATAAATATTCTTTTGAATAACCATAGCTCTTTTTAAGAATGTTTTACAGAATAAAAAAAACTAGTGATATTGTGGTGACCTACGTCTATTTGACATTCATGTATACTTCCTGCTATTAACTGCCAGGCAGCAGAGGTTAAGTAATACACAGAATATGGCCTCTGAGCTTCAACTTGTATTATGTCAGGGGGTCGTCTGCTGCATTTTATAAAGTTCTGTTTCCGTATCTTGAAAAGGAAGACAGAAACATAACATTGACCACTTTTGTTATTGAAATCCTTGCTCCAATACTGAACTGACATGTGCTGCTAATTTTCTTTTTTCACATTTTCTGTGAGAGATTCCATCTCCTATTTTCTGGTAAAAAGGTTGGCTCATGACAGGAAGTGAAAGGAAGTCTCTTCAATAAATCCCTCCTAGTTATGGATTATTTGAGGCTTGGAGAGTCTAAGAATAAACTTCCTTGCATTTGGCTTTATTACTATATATATTAGATAGAGAAGTTTGGACTTTTTATTTACTTTTGGATTTTTTTCAGCCTTTACCTAAAAGCTCCAAAACTAGGGGCATTCTGGCCCTCTGCAAACACTACAGAGAGCAGGGCTATCACTCTGCAGCTGCTGGTAAGTGACGGGCCTTTCTAGTTAGGCTGTAGCTGCTTTACAAAGAAAATGAACTGTAAGACATTGAGGATCTTTTTTTCTTTTTTTTAACCTCAATTCATCAATGCCATAAAAAGAGTATTTGCTGGCATGATAGTTCAAAGTCAGTTAGGCAAGTCACGTCAATATGATAAACTAGCAGAGCTTTTTGACAGTGACTGTGGAGGCAACAGCTCTTTGCCAGAAACTGAATCCTCACATAATAAATACTTATTTTCAAGGACATGTGTCATCAATTTTAATAATGGCCTTTCCGAGCTCAAAAGCTGATTTGCATTGATTTTTGTAGGCAGCATGCTAGCATATCTGGTATATCTATATACCAAATTATTTGACTTCAGTGTACATCTGTCATCGTTATAGCCCATGTCATTTTTTGCCACACTTCACTGATTTTTAATCTGCTATTGGATCGTCAAATTGAACTAATATAAGCAAGGATCATTCAACCTGTATGTAAATATAAAACAAAGTAGATCTGTTGATATAATTTCCCTACAGCAGTTTGAAACAAGATCTCTATGTAACCATGTGTCTTTATATTTCAGTCTTCATTTTTTTATAGGCAAAACCTTGGTTTCAAACAGTCATTAACCTTTAAAAACACATCATTATTTTACCTGTGCATACACATTTCAGTTAGATTATCAGACTATTGTTCCAAAAAGTGTATCCAAAAACAGGACATAGTTAAAGTGCAATTTCTGGCAACAAAGGCAAGCTGTCAGTGAGCTAGTGCACTACAGCAATAACTGGCTGTCAACTGATTTACTAATAGAAGGCTGCAGTCTTAGAATGCATCCTAAGGCCTTGACTAGAGTCTACCTTTCAACAGAAATTGCTGTATTGCACATGACATTAGTCAAATTTTTACTTTGTTTACTTCTTGCTGTACTGGAAACATGGAGATCGGAACCTTACAGTCTACTAGGGACAGATAGTCCTTTGTAAAAATATATAAGTATATAAAAATATATAGTATATGTAAAGTGTCTGAAGCAAAATTGTAATATGTTTTATTCCTTCGATTCATGTGATTCTTTACTTCACCTGTTTAAATATCTGAAACTGCAAACCAGCAACCAAATAATTCTCTGCACATGGCCTCCTGTCAGTCGTTTCTCTGCTCATGCCCTTTTATTCATAAAAGCTGTGAGAAGAGCTGGGGTCTAGATCTCTGAGTGAGTGTATGGGCACGATTAGTGACCGTAAGCTCAGTTCTCCAGCCTCATAAAAAGAGAAGTTGGCAGCCCTGCTTCATGTATCCAGTGGTTTTTTCCAGATAATGAGCACTTGCAGAGATCAATTTTGACCCAAATAGTCTATTACCTAAAGGTTATTTATGAAGAAGAGTGCAAAATAAACATTTACCTGGACATTCCCTTCATGTGCAACTTCTTTATAGGTTTACTTGGAGTTTGTCTTTAATGTTGTTTTACTGCTGAACCTTTTTCCACCTCCCAGCCAAAACAAAAAAAAAAAAAACAAAAGAAAGTGTTTAACTAGTTGTAACCACACAGAAAGGTGCTTTTATTATGCCCTGCATTAATTGAAGGGCAGATAAACAATTTGCTGTAACCAGCTGACAATGCTTGGAAATATGTGTAAAACTGCTATACACAGTTTTCTAGGCATTTTCCTAAATATTGTAGGGGTGAACCAAAGCCTAAATCAGCCTAATCTTTATTGTAATATTTAGATGTTTATAGGCCTTTACATTTATCACATCTTTTTGACAAAGAAATGAGAGCAAGTATACGATATGAAGCTTGTAATGAAAGATCAACTTTATTCTTCTTCCCAGAGCTGCATAGGTTCTCTTTTATTTTTGCAACTCAGCTGATCAGAAAATTATACGGCAGTTTATAGACACAATTTGGGCTGTGAAAGGTAATGGAAAATCCTATTTGAAACAAAATAAAACCAGGCTTAAGACCATAGTTTCGACACATGCAGTTGAGAGTATAAAATGTCCTCCCTCCAGAACAGGATTATTTCCCACTGGTTTTCTTTTTAATTATAGACACTCTTTTCCTATAATTTTTATACTGGCATATTTGCTCTCTTGCACCTGCTTCTGCGAGAATCGTACATGGGTATCATCACAATCCATTTTGTTGCCTGGTTAATTAGCTGCATGTCTTACATGTTTACTGTATCTTGATGTTTATTTGTTCTATGTTACATTTGTGTTTTGTTTATCGTTCTATCTCATACTGAGATTTGCTTCCCCCCCAGGAAGTGAAGAAATAAAATGGTGTGCTTTAATTAAATAGGCTATTGAGAAAGAGAGACAATTAAAGAAAATTATTAGTTCTTTTTGACAGTTGTAATTATGCCCAGAAAAGTTCATGGCAATTTATTATACATTGCCTGCCATTAGTAACTTTTTCTATTATGACTAGTACTAGTACTTGTTTTATATTGAAACACTTATTAACTATATTTACCATTATCCTTTCCTAAACAAGAAAGATACATTTTCCAAAGGTTGGATAAAATGCCTAATAGCTTTACAAATTTGTAGCAGAAGTGCAATGATGGAACAAGGCAAAAGAGCACAAAAGGCAGAAATACATACACATACACATGTACAAAAACAAACCTCACTTCATTTATTAGTTTTAACCTATTATAGGTCTGAAGTCTTCTGCTGTAGATGACAGAAGCACCTTTTTTTTCTGACATGTCCACGAAAAATTTTTGGAAAAGTATTGGTACCTTAGTAGCAGGGAATCATACAATAGCATTTCAGCTCAGATTAGCCTTTGGAGTAATGAGACCAAAATTTACCTTAATGGTCACAACCATTAATTCATCAGTCTGGAAGCATTCAACAGACTTGGATCTTCTAATATGACGATAATCCAAAACACAAGACCAAGTTAACTCACTAGTGGGTACAGCAGAAAAAAGAGAAAGTTCTAGAGTGGCCAAGACAGTCTCCACACATCAGTATCATTAAACCGCTTTGGGGATATCTCATGCAGTTCATGTAAGACAACCCTAGAATTTACAGGACCTTGAGGCTTTCTGCCAATGGGCAGATTTACCACTTTGGAAAACCAAAGCCTCATCCACAGTTATCACCAAATACTTCATGCCATCATTTATAATAAATAAATACACAGTATGCAAACATTTGGGCGTGAAAAGCTTTGATGAGACACCTTCTCATTATTTTCTTATTGCTGTCTTTTGTTTAATGGTTGTACTATTCCATAATGCCTTGTAATTTCATTTAGATCAAATTAAAAGTTAATGAAATGTGTTTTGCCTGATTACTCATATTTCCTTTAAAGAATGGTACAAGTTATACATTTTGTCTCAGTATGCAAATTTATGAGCACAACTGTATGTATGTTTGTGTTTTATGCATGCATTCAATGATAATATAGTATTACCTATGATAAAGAAAACAAAATCCTCTGCTCACGTTAAAAACTTTGAATATTTATTTAGAAAAGTTACTAAGAAAAAGAGAGGAGATAAAAAAGCAAAAAATTAACATGTGGAGACCCTCAATGCAAGTTGTAGAAGATCTTAGTTGATAGTCATATTGAATGCTTTATTAAACTAAAATTATGGACAAGTGCCATCCAGAAGAATGTGAAGTCATTAACAAGAAGTTGCACAAACTGCCCAAAATTGCACAAAATTAGACAGCATAAATGTTCCTATTATTTTGGACAATTTATCAACTGACTGTCCTTCAGTGCCCCACAATGCCCCACCAAGAAAACCAAACTATCTTCATGGTCACCCACAAGGCCCTCCAAGGACCTGGAGAACATCAATTTGTTCTCATAACTTTATTTAGTACAATTCATTTTGGCAAGCAAACCTGTATTATATAAAGAACAATACCATAGTTATACAAATGAGTAGAAAACATATAATTAATATTTTATTTATCACCCAGAAGCTGAGAAGTTTTTTTAGTGTAGGTAATTTCTTTATAATTGAATCTCATTTATAATGTTGTATACATTTATTTGTGTGCCCAGAATTAAATAAAAACATGGTGGTCATTCATAAACAAAAAAATTATTATCAGTAGTTGATTATAGCAATATACAGTTTTGATGCATGCATTTATTAAAGCATGTGCATTGAAAATAGGAGATTATTAATATATTGTATTTTGTTGTTATTACTTGATTGAATATGTTACATAAGATTATTAAAGAAAACAGTACCATGAACTGAAGACTGGTTTTTCCTGGTAAATATGGTTCCTTATCCATCTTTCATAAAAAATATAATGTAGAACATGTCAAGGTGAAGATGATCTCCAATCTAGATGTGCACAAGACAATCTGATAAAAGATAAGACTTTAATACAAGCAAAAATTTGAAAATGTTGAAAATCAATAGTGTGCACTTGCCAGAATTTATGATAACACAACATTTCAGGCAGATTTACTGGAAAATATGTGCATTCTAAGATGAATTATTGCTTGCATTAGGTGCCTTACAGCTCATTTAAAAAATAACTTTGATACCATAAGTACTTATTTAATGTAGCAAAGTGCAGTTAGCCAAAACAATCAAACATCATCATTTAATTTTCTCACAACACTGAACTGATGTTAAGTGAAATCTGTGCTGATATAGTTTACTAAGATTACTGAAGTACATTGCACGGTGTTATTAAAATATGACTCCACTTAAAAATGCATCTTCTAGCTTGTCTTTGGTTTAAGAGACATACTTATTTTTATAGCAGGAAGTTTGCTTTATGTGTTTTTATTTATTGTGGAATATGTTCCATAGGGTAATGTATTTGATTTTTTTGTGAAAAATGTTCAAATAATTTGTTTTTCAACTTGCTAAGATGCATCTAGAAAGGGAGATTTCTCAATTTATTCAATGGGAATAAAAGGAGACCAGACAATTTTTTTTATCAAACCCCAGCATTGTAAAGGTTGTAGGAGCTTTCTCTTTGGGATGCGGAAAATAGTCCTGAACCATTCCCAGACCATACTTTGTATGGATGTGCATATTTATCTAATTGTTCACCCTTTAAAATCCCATATAACCCCTTATAATTTTAGTCAATATAAATTTCAGTTAATGTATTTTTTAAATATACAGCATTATTTATTTTGGTATAGTTCTTCTCACAAGTTTTAAATACTTTACAAAAACACTCAGTTATTTAAAATAAAACTTTTACATCCCACATTCTAGACTGGAATGACAGTGTCCTCTATCTGTCTGTCACAGATAGCAGTCTGTAGCTTTTTCCTCCCATAAGTAGTAAGATGACTTCTGTAATGCTCATGCAGATGCTGCACAGTAAACCAGTTGGGGATTTGGACATGTCAGCTGTCAACATGCCTTTCCCCATACCCAGCAGTATAGACTCCCTCGGGTTGCTCTGCAGTAATTCTGAATTGCTGACTGATGTGAGCTTAAACACATTATAAAGCAGCCATGGGTCGTTTGTTTTGAGTCTTAAAATCGTCAGGTATTTTATGAATAAGCATCGAATACCTTTGAGGCCAAGAGAAAAGTGTCATCTGCTATGAATAATTCATTGTGTTTGAATGTTGTCCAGCTAAATATCACTAATGAGCTAAGTTTTTAACATACCAACAAAGAAAAAAAACACTCATTTGAGATGGATCACAGAACATACTGAATGGGTTTATTATGTTTGTTCCTGGCACTAATTACTAAGGTAAGGTTTTTATTTGTAAAATTAACAGAAAACTATTGTTTAGAAACATGGCTTGTGTTATACCTGAAATCGTCATTGTTGGCAAAAGAAAGAAACTCACAAATATTCTTTCCATTATTGTTTAGTTGTTATGTTTGATGCACCACATATGACCTCAGTTTATATGGTAAACATACAGTACTCACATCTTTTCAGGGCTTCTCATAATGCCAAAGCCTAGAGTTAGGCTACTTACAGATGTTAGACAGTATTACGACTAGTGTTAATGAACGTTTTAACGTTTCATTGGGATTCTTTTGATGTGTCTTCTGTGAGAGAATAAAAACAAAGCACAAGCTGATTTCAAACTATCAATAAACTGGTAATACATACCATCTCTTTGGTAATAATCCATTTGTGAAGATATATCCTGATAGATCCATAGGGGTCAGGTCCATGGGTATACACATAGAAGCAATGTAAATGCAGGATGCATTTAGAAGAAATATTTCTACTTTTGAGCTGATTTGATTTGCAGATGAGTTGCTCAGGAGGAGATTTTAGTTGTGTCATTTTTATTGCCTGTTATTGTCATCTGAGAGAAAGAAAAGCAGTTAACATGCAAACAAGAGTACATGTACATGAGCCCTTTGCTAAGCTTCAGACATTCATGTGTTGTGACCTGTGATTTCAGTATTGATAATGGCTAGTAAAAATAAAGAGAAATATTATTAATATCAAAATAGTTTTTTTCAGAAGTTTTTATTTTATTCTATTTATTTATAATAGGCATAATAGACACATTGCATTGAAAATAAACCACAGGCAAGCCTATCTAAACAATAAAAATATGTGAGAAAACTGTTTTACCTCCCAAAGATTTGTTAATCATTGCAGATGCTCTTTCAATCCTGATACTCCCTACCTGAAAGCACAGTCATACATTCTCCTGTCCCCATTCTGTCACAAGCACCCCCATCTTCTTTCCCTCCTCTTCCTGGTTCCCATATTCAGCTTTCTGGATTGGCCAGGCCAGCGTGACAAATCCGGTGCATTTGTGCAGGGGTTCATTCAGTTGGGATACCTGTCAGATTCCTGCACCGTAGGTGATCTACGGTCCACTTGAAACATACCATCCAAGCAGAGTTTTGTGCTATGGTGAACATTTTTTGGTAATGATTAATTGCAAAGTAATTAGTAAAATGGTAGAAGTTATTACATACATTTAAAATTTGATTTGGATACTAGCTCACTATCACTGCCTTTTGAAGAACTTGAGTTTTGAAGACATATGGAAAAATGTATCTTATCTAATGGATGCCCTGAAAGCTTTAGGATGTCAACACCAATATATTATCATGATAAATTCTATCAAAAGATCAAAAGTTCAAACAGCTTTCTTGCAGAATGGTGAAAAATCTGACATGTAGCCATATATCAAACCTTTAACACTTCAGTCAAAAAAATAAAAATGTAGACAAGTAGGAGTAAGGAAGGAACTATAAATGGCTGTTTAGTGGTTGGCATCTTTTTGCTGCTGTTACGCATGCTCTTCCAGTGGGCCAATGGGCTGCTTTGATGTGCAGCACAGTAGTGAACTGAAAAAAAAAACATACACAGAAAGCTGAACTTCATTTTGCTTGTTGCAAGGCAGTGGCTTAGTGGTGAAAAACAGCGAAGAAAAGAAAGTAGTGCTGGATCTGGATCTTCAGGTAGATAAAACTTTGCATTGCATTGCCAAAAGATGATTGAAATTATCAATTGTATGCCTTCTAGCCCAAATGACAAAAATAAAATACTTACTGGTGATTTTAGACACTGAAAAATGTTTTGCGCTTTAGTGATCACTATTTGATTTCTAAAATAATTCCAATTGATAACAAAGGTTTTAACAAATTGTACCTATGAGTAATGTCTAGTAAAAGGCACTTGTAATAAATAGTAAAAATAGAATATACATTTCAGAGAAAGCCTAGGTGTTGTATAATAATCATTTAATTGTGGAATGGCCTTCATTTATTTTGGAAATGTTATCTCTAGCATGAAGCCAGGCTGGAGTATTTTTCACCTAACAATTTTAGAATATTTTTCATTGCTTGCCTCACATAAAATATCTTCATTACTCAGGACCAGAAATGATGAATTGGATACCTTTAGTGTATTTACCTTGGCTGCTTAATCGCATTTTTGAAGTGTCAGTGTTTGTTGAGGTGTAAATTAAAAATATTCCTGCAAAGTCTACCTCATTTCTTTTGTTACTCCCAGGATATGTTATATTAAAATGTGTCTTAGTTCCAGCTCTGCAAAAAAAGCATTAAAAGTAGCAACAAATGCAATAGAAAGTAACTAATAATACAAAGCAATATACAAGGCATAATATTTTATTAAAAATACACCTATATTCGGCAGTTATAAACACATTGTTATTGCTTTTCCTATATTTATGCTGGGACTTGGTAAAGCATGTGTTCTGCATTAACAAGGCATATGCGATTAGGGAAATACTGAATCGAGCACGAGTTAGAAAACTAATCTACATGACTTTGAAATTCCTGAATTATCAATATTTATCTCATATATTTTTTATATATATATATATATATATAGTTTTGGACCTTATTGTGTGTGTGTGTGTGTATATATATATATATATATATATATATGTACAATAATAATATTTGTCAGAATTTATTAAGCATTCCAGAGACGCTATGCACACACATAAGCATTACATACAGTATAGCCATAAACTACATTTGTCTCCAAAGTACTTTATAATACTCTCCATTCTATTCAAAACTGAAAAAAATATTGACTAAAGATACACTGTATTGGCGCCTTTAAAGACTACTTAATACAGTGTCAAACAATCCAGTGTCAAAACTGCTAACAATGTTAACAGTTGATCTGCTAAAAATCAAGCCTGACTATGCAGCCTTTTACATTAAATATAACATAGGACAATCTGTGGGATATAAAATAGTATTTAATCAATCTATGCTGGATTTAATTTCATAATTAAATACTTCTCCAGCTTTGACACAGGATATTTTATGATTTTACAGGAGAAGGGAATGAGTGGTAACCAGACAAATGTTGCCTTTTCTATTCAGCACATTCTACACAGTCATGTGCATTGGCTTGATGCCAATTGTGCCGCATCTTCAGTTTTAATTTTTATTCAAATTTACAGAATATCCTTCTCTAAATTGTAATTTATGTGTCTAAGTTACAAAGGATAATTGTAAAGCATTTGCAGAGTTGGTAAAGTGTATCTGTCAAGCTCTGTTTAAAAGTGCATTATACGGCCACTCCACAAGACATCCACATGTTCATCTTTAGATGGCTGGCTATAGTGTCTGTTGATAATTACTGATAAGGCCAACTGCTAGGTGATAGCAAAAATCATTTTCTTACTAGCCAAAGCAAACTACTAGTCCTGGAGTTTTCTGTTTAATGATTTTTCTGAGTAATATAAATAATAACCTTGCTGACCTGTTTCTGACAGGCCATCTTATTCTCCTTACATCTGGGTAATCTTTCCTCTCTAATATGCTTGTCAGGGAATGTTTATTGTTAAGTATACCCAAGCTACATCACAGACACTATTATTTCTAAACTAAAAGCTTATGAAAAAAGCTGTAATATGTTTAATGGTTGTTGTTTAATGGTATGAACAGAATTTGAAAAATATATAAAAAAAAATGCTGACAACTTGATATTGCTAAGAAAATTGTGTTAAGGGCAAAGTACGACTACCGACTTAGTTTTGGATCAGTTGGTTAAGTGCGATGTCTTTAATGAAAACAGCATATTTTATAAAAAATACTTAGCACCAAGCTCCAGTATAATAGCTTAAGCTAATGCATTTTACAGAATATG
This sequence comes from Pyxicephalus adspersus, assembly GCF_032062135.1. NCBI lineage: Eukaryota > Metazoa > Chordata > Amphibia > Anura > Pyxicephalidae > Pyxicephalus > Pyxicephalus adspersus. The sequence goes on from NC_092867.1 coordinate 27,305,709, forward strand.
ATTAGGACATTAGTTTTTTCACTATTTTTAAAAAAAAAAAAGACTGAAGACTTTTAAATTGTTTAAGATTTTATAACTACTTCAGTTGCATTATAAATAATTAGCAACAAGTGTGTAGTTTAACGCATTTAATTTGAACTACTATAGGCGGAAATATGTATTTATTTTCATTCATTTCATCAAGGTAATTTAATTTTCTTTAAGGGTCCTACATTTCCAGTGTACGGAACTTTCGGGCATCTCACAAATATGTTTGTAATCATAAGCAATATTAGATGAATATTGTTTGTAAAATTCTGTGGGTTACCTTTCAGGGTCCCAACCTAGAGGGTTGTCTATGTCAGGAATATAGTAATTATAAAAATTGATTCATTAAAACAGCAAAAAAAGGTTTAAAACCTTTTACAGTTTAACATTGGAATAACCCCCCCTAGCGTTCTTATTCCGTCCAAATTTCCGTGCAAAAAGCGTTACAATTTTTTTCCATGGAAACCTACGTCACCGGGAAACCCTGTTGATCTCAACTCTTCACTTGGCAGCTGGGGATCAGAGGGAGAAAACTTGTCCCCCAGGACCTGCATGGACCAGAAGGACGACAGGGGATGGCAACGGAGGAAGGTAAGTTGGGTTTTTTTTTAGCTTTAAGTGACTCGGGATTACCGCTAGGGGGGTTAAATAAAAACAACTTAGTTATTACCTAAAACTGTATCAGATTTATGAGTTGTAGTAAGTTTGAGAGACACAAGACTGAAAAATAATGGAAACTTTTTTGACGTGTTTAAAAAAAAAAAAAAATAGTACAGGTTGACATTCAAAAATCCGGCAACCTACGGACCAGAGGAGTGTTGAATTTTTAAAAATCTGTATTTTTTTTATACTCGCCTCCGCACACAGACAAGTCTTCCTCTCGCAGCGCCGCCGACATCTGGCACAGTTCCAGGGAGCAGGCAGCAGGGACGTCTCAACGTGTATTTAGTTTAGCAAGCAGACCTAACAGCTGTTTCTGCAGATCAACGCCATGAGAACATTAGTGGCCAAACAGTGTACTGCAGTCCCTGTATTGTAAATGCGGTCCTAAATTCATGTCGGGAAACTGAAGCAACTGGATTATCAATGGCTAGATTTTCGATTGTCAACCTGAAATAATTTAGCAAAATACATCAATTAAAACAAAACAAAAAAAACCTTTATAGGTAAAAATCCTACAATCCCTTTGCGATCTTAGTCCGGTAGGTCCTGTGTGGTCCTGCCTTCCTTCGTCTTCCTCTGCACGGTTTTCTTTACATTGCGGGGAAAGCCCTAAGCCTATGTGACATATGTTTCCCAGCAGGTTCTGGGTTTTTCGTTCAACCTTTACCACCGCAGTAAAGACTGAAAGGGAGGAGTTCTCTCCTTCAAAAAAATGTTTTTCATTGTTTAAAAAGAGTTAGCCAAACTATTTATACAATGTTAAAATGTCATGATGGGTCCACTTTAAAATATTAAATTACATAATGCTGCTTATTTGTTAATACATATACATAATATGTGTTTTGTTTTGTTTGATATAGTCATTTGCTATTACTTAAATAAAAGTTGCCCTTGGGCTGATCAGTATTTTCTCATAATTTATAGATGTGTTCTACAATTACACTGCTGGTTTAAAAACTACATTCATTCATTCTGTGCTAATATAACAGGCTGTATCAAAATACACAGTCCTCTTCCAAAGGAATGTAATAGATTTTGATTTGTGCCAGTGGTCATAAGTACTTACAGTAGAAAATGGTTTCCCCCTTGCCTAAAGATTTAATCACTTTCATTAAAATAATCAAACCCTGTAATTTCACAAGTTAATTAACATGGCTTGGTGTCACCTGAGATAACTTGGTTTCAAATTGGTTAATTAGTAAGGTTCAAGTTAGTAAATAAAAATGTGCAATTTTGGTTCTATGCTGCACAATGTCTGTCTAGAAGTACTTGATAAAAATTGGATCCTGCATGTTATTTACATTTGTTGTCCGGTGCCTGACAGCTGGCACACAAGTAGTCCAGTAAAAAAAAATCACTTATAAAAGATGCACATTGAGCACTAAGGACATATTTATGATAACAAGTACTTTATATCCAAATAGATATTATGTGATGGATACCTTTTTTTATGTCAAGGTGTTTTTTTCCACAATTGGGGTGTTCATGAGCCCATATAAAGACTCCATATTCTTAAAGATTAGTTATACATAAGCTCATTAAGTTTTATTTGATTACTGTTAAGGATACTACTGGATTGTAAGCTCTCCGGGGCAGGGTCCTCTCCTCCTATATCACTGTCTGTATTAGTCTGTCATTTGCAATCCCTATTTAATGTACAGCGCTGGGTAATATGTTGGCGCTATATAAATCCTGTTTATTAATGTTAATAATAATAATAATAATAATTGTTTGCCTCTTTTCTACATGTTTACCTCAGCATTGAACTTTCTGGGTCATAGGTACTTTGTTGTGAATGTTAAAGCATGATAAGGATGAAAACCTTTTAGTAGTCAATGTGGCTGTGCATAGTAGGAGTTTAGCCTTGTACAAGAACTGGAAAATTGCCAAGACTCAGCTTGCCAAAAAAAATGTCCTTACTTTTTCCCTAGAGGACCGTATTATTATTGCATTTTTTTGTTTATTTTTTGTCAGAAGCATGCTTTTACATGCAAAATACTTATAAATTACCAGAGTCATGTAAAAGATGAGGACACTTGTTGTAACAAAACATTATTAAACTGAAGTGAATTTAAAGTAGAGTGAATGTATCCAAAGGCGTAGAAACAGTCTTTAATGGCTTTGTGAGCAATGTGCTCTGGAAAGAAAAGAATTAGGTATTCTTTGAATAATGAGAAAAATGAATTGAAGACTTAAGCTGGAATTTAATATACCCATTATATCATATTCATTCGTAATCCTTTTCCTTTTCTACATTTCACATTGTATGCTATTATGAGATATAACAAGTATATTGGGGTTTTAGGTATTAGAGATGCCAATAAAGTTTGGGTGTATGTTTGAAAAATTTGGATGCATGCATTTAATTTAAAAAAAACAAATGGAAATACAGCAAAATATATACAATAAAATTGAGGATCTCCTGGTTAGTAAACCTATGGGAAAAATAGTAAATACATCTCTTACCTGATCTGCCGGCGTCCCTTTGCGTCTTCTTTCTTCCTCCATCCGGCTTCTTCTGCACCCGATGAGTCACTGGGGAGTTCATGGTGATGTCGGTACATGCGGAAAATCCGTTCATGGTGGGGAGGGAAATTCAAATCCATTTGTATTGCATTCAATACAAAATAACTGTATTAATGCAATATAGTGAATTTACAGGTGTAAAAGCAGTACATTGTTTTTCATGAACATGAAATTTATTTTACAGTATAATATAATAGTATAACTATAATATTTATTTTTTACAAAATTAACTTTTTTTAATGTATTTATATTTTTATTTTGACATGATTTTGTGTCTCAAACTTTATTATTTTTTTACTTTTATATTATACTGTGAAAAACAATTTACTACTTTTAGACATAAAAAAAACAGAAATGAACCACTCAGGAGGTTAATATTCCGGAATTTCTTTATTTAATTTGATACTGCCGTTTTACGTTTCTGGTAAACATCCTCAACCACAGGTGTCACAAACAGTAGTACCAATAGAAAATGTGCCAATACCAGCTATCCTGGGTGTATGCAGATCTTACTGTCTTGTCCTTGGTGAGCAGTGGGAAAATTAGTAAGAGCACCAAAGTCCCCTAAAATAGCATTAGTATAGTGCATTTGACTTTTTATATTTCCAAATCTGAAAACTGGAATTTTGACTTATTCTTTCTTCTTTATCATAATTTCTGGATTAGGATTACTGTGATTTTATGTTAGGACATCACAATCAAGTTCTAGATCAGGACAGGTCCCTGATACTCAATTTCTCAGCCTTACAGCGTCCAGAAGCAGCATCCATCACAAGCAGGCTCTTTTCCTGCAGGGCATTTTAGACCCATGGCCCTGTCATTTTAGAATAGCCGACACTTTAGTTTATCCTACTGCATTATACTGATATTATGGGTCATTTTGGTCAGAAGACAGTTAACATTCAAGTATTTAAATTGTGGGAGACCCACTTAGAAAAAAGCAGGAACTGAACTCAAATGCAAGGCAAAAAGTACTAACCACTTCCCCACTCTGTTGCTATATTATGAGGGTGGTAATACTTTTTTGTGAAAGGTGGACTCTCATAATATATAATTTCCTACCACATAAAACCTAGAATTTGAACATTGTACAGCCCACCTTATTTCTGTATCCATTGCATTTTGTATTGCAGATCCAACATGTATTAATGTTTAATGCCATATTTAACCTCCTTGCCGTTAAGCCCGACCTTCGTACGGGCTCTAAAAAGTTGCTCTTTTCGTTAAGCCCGAGATTTTCCGTACATTACAATCCCCACTTACCAAGGTAAGTGGGGATTTTAATGTAGGGAAAATCTCGGTCCCCCTGTGTTACCTTTGCTGATCTTCGCCTAATTTCCTTTAATTTTATTAAAATTATTTTTTTTTTACATGATTGTGTGTTTCAAACATTTTTTATATTCATAATATCTACTAGAACCCTTGTTCGTACATATTTCTGTAAGTTACAGGTCTACCACTTAAAAAAAATTTTCATGAAAAACAGTGGATCACTTTTGGTACAGAAATCTAGACCTCAGTGTAACGCTCAGGTGGTTAAGCATCCTGATTCGTACAGGACACAGAAATTGTTTATGCATATTTATGCACTGTGGTGACATCAAATTGTTTTATTCATTTGTCTTGCTCTTAATATTAGTCACTTTTTAAAGTGTAAAATAGAAAAGAATAGACTGGTTAATAATAACTGACAAGATTTCAACAAGACACAAGTAGATCATTAGAATTCTTGATTATCTCTGCAGGAAGCTCATGATAACCCATAATTATTATGTCACCAAACATTCATAGTTCATCAGGGAATTCAGTATGATAAGAGGACAAGCTATTTCTAGATAAAATATAGAGAAAGAAAACACTGGCCAGTAAAAGCTAATTTTAGTAGGATGGTATTATTCCAAGTTTGATTAAATGTTTCAGCAGTCATTTTTGGCCATGTCCACTATCTGACAGGTATAGCAATACTTCCAATGATTAAGCTTTGTTTTTCAGGGAACACTAAATTAGTTCATTGTTATAAATGTTATAATCTTACTAGTTAATTGAACCCACTGTGGCGATCCACATGCTTTCTTACAAGTTGAAAGTATGCTACTTCATTGACTTTTTTTAAATGAATGTAAAGGAAAAATAGACAACCAGTGTACAAAATGGCAAAGTAGTGAAAAGCAATATTTTAAAGGTTTCACTCAAACTGGCACATATATCTACACAGTAACACCTCAGCCGCATCTAATCTATCTCATTTAACAGCCTATCATTAAAGCCATTAATACTAGTTGATGAGTTAAAACTTTTTTTTAAATAAATTATTTAATTAAAGAGGGAAGATTACAAAATACAAAACTTGAAAACCAGCAAAAACAGGGTAATATGAACTATAAATCTAACTTTTCAAGATATTGTATTTGGCAAATGGCAATAAATGTTTAAAACTTGTTTGGCTGTTTTTGTGTTTTGGTATGCACATCAACCGGAAATTCCTCAATTTGACCGTTATTTGAATTTTTGTAATCTGACAAAACCAAAAATTGTTGCCAGATACTTACTGTAATTTTCACTTCCTGACAAGCTGCATGTTTTCATATCAGTGCTAATGTGGAGCCAGCTAGTCATTTTAGCACCAAAAAGGATTTAAACAATCTAATGAACATATTTGTATTTTTTTTTTTATTTGAATGCATGATCTCTGTTAGAATTATTTAACATAGTATGTCTATGCTCAATGGAAGAAAAATGGCGTAAAAGTGAATGCTAACCCTTTCTAAACCAAAGAAATGAGTTTAAACTCAAATTACAGAATTCAATTTTAGATCCTGTTCTGAAATGATACTATATTTAATAAGCACTGAGACAAACAGTATGTGATTTAACAAGCCCATGTCTTAACACCACTGTTGTAAAACAACATTTGCAACTACTATGTTAGGAGAAAATAAAAACCTCAAGATGAACAAAAGGAAACACAGGGATTAAGAACAAAAGAGACTGAAAATATGTCAAATGTAAGTCAGGGAAATCTGCAGGTAGTGTCCATGAAGCCCTTTAGAGATTCTGAAAAAAAAGACAGCTGCTGTGCACTCAGGGAAGAGAAGGAATCAAACAGAAAATAATATAATAAAGAGTAATGCTTGACATTACGGTTGCCATTGTATGTAATTTGAAATAGCAAATAGATATCAGTAGGTGTTTACGACTGCTAAATAATGTAATTATTTTGAAGCATACATAAAAAGGTACATTTCACAATAAGTAAGAAAATGTCACCTTGTACTGTACAAAGGAAGATTGCTATAGAGTACCAAATAATACATTGCATGCTTATAAAACACAAAGGACTTGGTGCCAAGGTAATGAATGTCACATAATGAATGTCAATGCCAGGGAAAGAGCAGAATGTGCAATGTTAGGGTTACTGAGGGATTAGAAATTTTTCTCATATGATATGCTGAGGAAAATACATCCTCATTGCTGAAGGTCAGAATATTTTTAATACAATAAATTGATGGGTATGGAATATTCAGTCACTTATGAACTGAATTATGAACTGAATCCTAAGTTGTAAACCTTAAACATAACTCTGCCCTACAATGTTTTCTTCAGGTTGGGTTAGAGTGAAAAAAATCCAATTTTGGTAAAGTTTTGTGATCACATTGGTGAGATTAATTCATTTAAAACAGCTTCTCTTGCTCAATGGAGGAAAAAAAACTTGGGCTCAAAGTGAAGACTAGCCATTTCTAAACAACAAGAAATTGTTGTGTAGAATGTATTAAGTTTTGCACAGCATACCATGAAATTTTGATTGTGAAGGGAAATTTTACTTCATTTATAAGACATTCAAATTTTTGGTTTCTGCATTTATATACTCTTATAAATAATATCCAATCAGCATTTTTTTTTTTTTTTCGTTTTTTCAGTACAAAGGTGCTGCATCACAATGCCCCCTGTATTATGTTTGTTAGGTTAAAATGCCTCTTCCTTGCTACTAATGGCTTGTCCTCCATAACTTTGATTCTAAACTTTAGGAAATAAATTGCTTATAGCTGAAAAAATGGTGTGTGTCATAGATGCACAAAACCTATAAATCAGTAAAGGTTTTTATTTATTCTAAAATGAAAGGAAAATGATCTGAGACATAAAGTGCAGTTATCTAGTAACTTGGACTATTAAGGATTATTTGCCTTTAACAATATACACAATTAAAAATATTTACCTAATATTACAGATTACCACAGTAACATCAACATCAGTCTGTACAAAGAAATTCATATAACAAGGGTGGATACAAATAACAAAAATACTATATATATATATATATATATATATATATATGTACACTGTTGACCAATAAGACATATATTTTCTTGAATATGAGTGTGTAATTAGAGTAAAGAGTTTTGGGTTAGAATGTTGAGTTATTAGATTCATGGAAGCAGTGTTTGAGAGCTGAGAAAAGAGACTGCTCTTTGCTGCTCAAACAGTTTCAGCTCTCCAACATTATTCTGTACAATGTTGGACCAGTAGCCTAGCACTGTACATGAAGAAGCCCAAACCCCGTATTCTTGACAGCAGAGCAGTGCACTACCACATCACCCAGGTTCAGTGACAAACGTCTATCATCTTGGAACCTTGGAGAGATTTATTAGATCAGGCCCACTGTCTCTTTACACTACATAGTTTAATAAATCTAGCATCACACAAGTCCTAGAAGTCATGATCAGTAAGAAAGCTACAGTTAAACTTCCTGACCGACAAGATTTAATTTGTAGTTGTATCTGTAGTAGTGCTCTAGAGCAATGGAGCCCAAAGAAAGATTAGTTTTTTTATGTTTTTTGTATGTTTTTATTTTAATATATTCAAGAGGATTGTTTGATATATTCTATTAGTAGGCAAATTACATTAAACTGGCATCACTGATAGCGTTACTAGGATTCAAACCAAATTTGCTCAGAATGTCAATTATTGTTTCTGCATTCATAATATTTGTTATATAGTGAATAGACAACATTTCAAACTGGTTGGCAGTTTATTAAATGACACTGTGGTACCTAAAATGAATAATTGATGGCAGATAACAAGTTTGGCGTCTAAGATGTTCTTCTCCGTATTAGCAATTTTCTGCTCTCTGAAAATATATGTAAATTTCAATGATAGTGTGAATATGTTGAAACACTGTAGGAGAAAATATTTGAAATAAGTCTGGTCTGAGATAAATGTTTCCCTAATGTCCTTAATGCATTAAACTAGATGAAATATAATTTACATATTTGGTATGTTTCAAAAAGCAATTACAAAAATACATAAATAAAATACAAATTTCCATGTTTTATATGGTTCCTTTCATACAGAAAAATGTTTTACATTATAGTTTATATGCATAAGGTGTTTAGGCTGATGAGTGAATTGTCACTGTGCAAGAGATAAATCAAGTGACAAATTATAAAAGGCTTTCATTACTCTGTCACTATACCATGTATGTATATATATATGTATATGAGAATTAAAACGCTTTTGATTTATGATTTTCTATACCGAAAATACTCTATAGGGTGGTGTTTTGTATTGTACATGCTTATGTATGGAGTGGCAGATACGACTTTACATCATGACAGCAGATTTAGATTTCTGTTCACTACCCCATGGAACTTTAAAAACCAAGAGATAATTTATTCAGCTTTGTGAATGTGGTAAAATACTGCTGATGACAATCCTCCATTTTACTGCTGATTTCTTTACCTATAAACAAGACCCTGCTTAGTCTCAGAAAATCAGTACTGTTGTGCCAGTACTTAGTTGCTCCCAGGGCGTGGGATTTGGGGGAACCAAAAACGCAAAACTTTAAGTCGGGAAAACTGCAGTTACATGTTGCCTGCTGGTGGCACTATTATTTAGCACACCTTGCATGTACAGTACTTCTACTGGCCTGCAGCAGGAGGGCCTGCAGAATAGGTAACTGCAGGTTTCCTGACAGTTGGACACAGGTAGGTTACTGCCTACAGACAACTATGGGCCCAGATTAGGCATCCCTTGCAATACAGATATCAGACAAATGTTAAAGGATATAGCTTGTGATCAGGTTTTAAATATATATTCTGATAATCTGTATCAGCATGCAGTAAGCATGCTTACCTTAAAATCAAGGAGAATTTTTTGACCAAATGATTTGCAATGACATCATTCAAAATGTGAATAGATCATTTTACTTTCTAAATTTTATCTGTAAAAATCTAGGTGACTTTTCCATAGCCTTGGATTATAATATATGTGTAGCTGTGACATTCTGTGAAAACATTCAGTGAAAGCTCATTATGATACTTTTATCCTTTTTTGTTAATGTCATTTGTGGCAGCGAATTGAAGAATGAGCTAATGGATATCATAATAGAGCATGATTTTTAACATAATTGGATTACCCATCAAGTCCCTTTCTTCCCATCTTTTGTACAGTTAAACAATAGCAGAGGCACTGAAGCTACTGAACAGTGTGGTTATAAATGTAAGGTTAAAGTGCATTTGGCTATTCAGTAGTTTAATGTTGTGAAGAATGTCCGGCAAACTTTTCAGTCCGGCGGACCACTAAATTTACCTGCTACAGAGTACGCATGTGTCACTCAAAGGGGAAGAAACTTGATGATGGCAGAACCCGCCCACTCTCCCATTGCAGATCTGAGCCTGCGATGAGAGAGTGGGTGGGTTATGTCTCTGGACACAACCCCCCTACTTCCCTTAGCCAGGGATCCATACTGGAGACATGGTCCACGGCTCTGGCCGGTGGGTCCCCCCAGCAGGGTCCTTCTCCTGACCCATATTGGGGGTACACCGGCCAAAGCCGCGGACCACTAAAATTTTCTCGTGAACCGCAGCGGTTGTTTCGCCACCGCTGACCTAGGGGACAGTTTAAAGCCTGAATCACAGGGACATGAAAAGAGGTTCCAGATGGATGGTTTTGATCCATGTCAAACACATTACGAGCCAAAGTAATGAATTAATTAAAATGACTTGGTTCACGCACACCTGAGGTTGGGATAGTGCAGTCCAGTGGCCCAAACAATTTGTGTATTTTTAGGCTGCTTCAACATGTGTGTTACATTGCGGTCCTGAACAGGTTTTCTGGCAGCTCACACATTTCTTCCTCAAAAACACAGGGTTCAGATGCTCTTTTGCAATGCATTGCAAATTTTTTCAAAACTGATGTCAAATATATGAATTTTCACACCAAGTTTAAAGGGAAATCTGCATCAAACACATACATTTTATGTTCTTATTGCAGCTTTGAAATTAAAAGCCTGAATGAATCTTTAAACATTTACCTATTGCACATGCTAGTTTGTAAATACTTTGTAAAAACATTGTCATTGGGACAGCTAAGAAGCGAATGTAAAGGATGGAGCTAGGTAATTGCTGGGCAGCAGTGTTGGCAAGAAATACAAAGCAGCTCTGGTAGTTAAATAACATTAGCACATATTTGTGACCCTAACCAAGCTCTGCAACACCCAAAGTTATAATATTACTTCAGAGCTACGTTAATATATATTGAGGTGAGGGATGTTACGATACAACATTTTTCACATTTTTTCTTGGGAGAAAACAACCCAGAAGAGTTTATAATTTAGGCACACAGATATCCTCAGATGCCCTCTCTGCATTTGTTAGAACTGCCAGATTGCTGAGAAATGCGTGGTACACACGTGCATTTTATTCATTTGTGGATCTAATGAACCTTTTGTGTCATCACAGTTCCACTTACAAGGGGATTCCTTGTATTCCTTGGATTGTAATGGTCTAGTTCACCTTACCATCACTCATTACTTGCACTTTTTTTGCATTTTAAAACTGTGCCATTTCCCCATTTCTCTTACAATTGTTATATCTTGTTGCCTTTTAAACTGCATTGTACTGTGTTTTGTTTTTCTTACATAGCTATTGTTATACATTAGCATTTGTTGGATTACTTTACTGTATATTGCAATGCAGCAGAACACACACATTGGTTGTCTGTGAACATTTTATAGGGTATATATGTTTTAGTGTCTAGGGGTACTGGCAATTATGTATTTTAGTGTTTACTTTTAAATTTAAAGGGTCAATCTACCTAAAATTTTTATTTCAGATTTTGTAGATACTAAACAACTAACATGCCCAAGATGTGGGAATATTTTCTAACAGACTTTTATTGATCTGTCCAAAAAGCCCACTGAGACCACTGTAACATTGACACTGTGGAGAAATTCATTTTCAAGAGAAAATTCTCTGGAAAATGGCACTGGAATACATAGAGTGGTTGTGATAGCCTATATGAGTGTTTAAAGGGATTTTTCCTTAATTATTTTTAGCTGCAGTTACAAGGTTCAGTAAGGACCTTTTTAAACTTTATTTACTGCTTTACTATGTACTGTAAAATTGTAAATATTTAAATGTCTTGGATCTCAGGCCTGCCATGGGGGATAACTAAACAAAGTTGAGAACCTTGCTAAAAGACAATCACAAATGTTTGTTTTAGAATTACCTATCATGTATAAATATCTTAAGTGATGTACTTGTCTGGCTAGTGATGGTATAGAACAGGGGTCAGCAAACTTTTTTTTGGCTACTAGGCCATTTTAGGAGGTCAAGAAGGCACACTAGGCCGGACTCTCTCTTGAGTCCCGCATGATGGCTCCGCCCCCATCAGGAATGCCTCTGCAATGCATACAGAGGAGAGGAATGTCCCCTTACCCCAGCGGTGGAAGTGTTAATGCCGGCCGCAGTAAATAGGGAAGGGAGACATAACAAGGAGGCTTAGGAGCCCCATGCGGCTCTGGAGCCGCGGGTTGCCGACTCCTGCCAGACTATCTGGCCTAAAGGCCGGAGTTTGCCTACCCCTGGTATAGAACATGTAGCTGTGAATTAGTATAATAAAACTGGCCTAATATTACGGAAAACTAAAGCAGAAGTAGAATTTAGTATTTCCTCTGTCAGCAGGGAAAGCAATTGTAAGTGTACAATTGAAACGTGGTATATTTCTGTTTTATTAATTTTTATTGGTTCCTGGAAAGACAGAAATACAAAAGAATACATTCCAGATTGGAAATCATAATAGGCATGTACAATAAAATAAAGCTAATAATATAAATGTTTTATGTGGGGCTTTCAGTTTAGGAACACTATTTTGTATCTAATCAGGTTAGGCAGTACAGCCATGATGGCCTAATAAAACAATAGCACCAAGTGTCATTCCAGAATGTGTTTACATTTTGTCTGTAATTATCACCTAGTATTTATATAGCACAGACATATTACACAGAGCTTTACAAATCCAATTGTCATATCACTAACTGTCTCTCAAAAGGGCTCACAATCTATTGTTTTATGCTTACCATGGAGTGCCCAGGGGAAACTCACACAAGCACAGAGAGAATATACAAACTCCATGCAGACATTGTCCTGACCGAGATTCAAATCTATTATCTAGCAGTGCAAAGCCAAGAGTGCTATGCACTGAGCCAGCTGTTATACTGGTGGAACAACCTGTTAACCAGCAAATATTTGCACTGAAAATAGGCATGGATTGGTGGTAATAGCCTACCATAGTCCCACCCAAAATAGGTATATTTACAACCTTCATGAGGACACTTATTAACATGAAGTTTTCAGGGGTTTTGTTGCAAACAAGCCCAGCTTGCCACAGTCTCATTTAAAGCATTTATTTTCCCCATGAAAATTCAGATCACAGCAGGTGGGTTTGTTTTGGTATTATTCTCTTACGAATATGCACTATGCAAGTTTACAAGCAGACACAAAAAAAAAAAAAAACACTGACAGGTGGGTTTGTTTTGGTATTATCCTCTTACGAATATGCACTATGCAAGTTTACAAGCAGACACACGAAAAAAAAAACACTGACACTTTCTTATGTCTGGTATGCAAAATTCTGCATGTGTTTTTATTAATTGTTCACTGATTATTGCCTGAAAATCCTCTGGTTATTAACTGTGAAATCAAAGCAGATTGGTGCCTACATAGAAAAAGTAGTAACAGAAAATTACCTGATTAAATAACATGCTGTGTTTGTTTTGGAAGTATTTAGTTGGTTTACATTTTTGTATGGGAAAAAGTCAATAATATGTATTAATAAATGACTAAAATGTACTAGTAATTTTATAGTGTAGATGAAGACAAAAAATCATCATTGTTCAAATATGGGTAATGGTATTACAAGAACTCTGTCCCAATGCTTTTTGGGAACATAAGTAACTTGAGTTTCAGCAAATAGGAGAGGATATACAATGACACTGAATCAGACACTAACACCAAAGTATTTCATTGGAGGACAAATTGTAATGAAGTCTATGACAAGTCTATAAATTTCTAAGCCCCTGAACATAGAATTGCCATAGTATAGTATTGCTGGTAAGAGAGAAGAAATGCTCATGAATGAATGCTCATTTAATTGCCATGGAAACAATTATAAAATGGCTTTATAGACCCTTTGAGTAAGGTCTGACCCAAATGAAAACAGTAGATTTTTTTTAAATAATGCTACAGGGTATTTAGAGCACCAGACCCCTAAAGTATGATGCAGTTGTTCCATTAATACATTTGAATTTCCTGCTACCTTTATGTTGCTGCCTATAACCATGACTAGGGTAGCCCGTACCTTGCCCCTTCACCTTGACTAGCTTTTAACCCTTTCCAACCAACCCCCACCCCTTGCTTCGTGTCTGTCCGTGCCCCCTGTCATGTTGCCTTCCGCATAATTCTTTGCTACAGGCTCTCTTTAAGTCACATATCTTTGTTTGACTAGCTACCCCAGTTAATTGACTTTGTTTGTCTTGTGTGGTGCCTCTAGGAAAGTGTGTTCTTTCCTGTGCGTCTCTCCTTTATTTCTGCTTTTCAAGTATGCTCATAATTGCAGAATTGCAGTAATTTTGTTGAGACAGTAGATGCCTTCAGCAAAGTTTTTTCAAGGGTTCTTTTTCTCCCTCCTATTATATCACACTTGCTGGGAAAATAAATGTTGTGGTTTTCTTCACAGCATACAGAAGTGCCAAACATAGGATCCACACATATTAGTGTCTGATGAAACAAATACTTAGAGCTAAAGAATAATTTCTTGAATAAAAGTTTTAGGTTTGAGAAAATACTTCTATTTAAAAAGAACTTGAGCCCAGATCATGAACTTTGAGGTTTTCACATTCTCTAAACAACCAGTAGTCACAGACATCTCTGATTTTTGTATCTATAAGAAATATAAGTGTTTATATTCGGTAATCCACTGCAACCAGTCAAAATACTCATTTTATTAGTCTACCTATGCTGTTAAAAATATATTTTTATCATCAGTCCTCAGCAAATACTTTTTCCTGCATACCTTACAAGCAAGTTAAATTGGGACAGTCTCTATTTGATTGTAGAAGTGTTAACTTTGATTCAAACTATTGCAATGAGTACCTGCAGATCCCACATTAAAATTTTGTGATTCTTAGAAAAAGTACATTTGCCTGTCACTATTTATACAGAACAAACAAGGACTTTAGGTAAAGAAATTCTTGTAGGAAAATGTATATAAATACCTTTTTATATGTTATGGTTAAAAACAATTTTCTTCTGCTCTTTTCCATCTATTACATTAACAAGTAAATTATTATGAAAAAATTTCAATTTCACAAGTATTAATTATAATCAATTTTTGTTATATACCCTTAATAGGAGTAAGTTTCACAAACCTATGGGGACATTCAGGCTGACAAACTTTATTGATCCATAATGCCCTGCCAGACCTTACAGTTCCGGTCAGCAGAGTTAGAATAGTCAATAGTTGGGGCTTTGGTATGGGTCAGCCCCCTCACTAAAAAGGTGTGAGTTCCCAGCATCCGTTTGTAAGTGTGTTGGAGCAGTGCAGAGAGATCTTAAAGAGTGTGAAACCCTTGTGAGATCCTTCTTCTCCTCAGGTGTCCATGGTGGGTGGTCTACACTGCTGTGTGGAGGTTTTGCATCACAATATGAGAAAAAGCCAAGACATTAAGAACACCTTTCATAAAAAAAAAAAATCTGCAAATTAACTTGAATTTAAGGTATCTTTATTTCAATTAAATATTTTTACAACTTTTTCTTACCTACTTTTTAATTTTTTAACCATTTTGGATAGAAGAGGTCAATAATTTACTTTGGCCCCATATGTTGTACCTAATTAAATGCATCCTTATTATATGCATGTCCCTTCTTTTGGACTTGAAGAGGTGAGGAGAAATCTGGGGCCCATCATCCTGGACTTTTGTGCTTTAGACAAGGCTGTGCTTGTGCTTTAGACAATGCTTCTTTTTTTTAGTTTAGGTTCACAAATCTATTACCAGTTGTCAAATGCTGAAGGGCATACCGGCTAATATTATATAGCAGAGTACAAGGGTAAAAGTCACTCATTTGTCATCTTGCTGTACATATACTATTATACAAATCCAATATACTAGGATGTTATTGTTTTGGAATGTTGAATATTTTATGCAAAGTTGATATGAATAAAACATTTATCACACTTGGAAAAATACTTTTTTTTACAGTAGCATGCACAGATTTCTAAAATTTGGAGGGGGGATTGAGATAACAGAGCTTTGATCATTTACACACAGGTTTGATTGGCTTACTAGATCATGCTGGAGAAACTGTGCCACCTAAAGCACAGGTAATTAGAGGTGCATGATGTGAGGTAAACATATTATCAGACCTTAGTTACAAGTTCATTTGAAAGTACCAAGCAGTTGTTCTTTTAGTGTCCATTGTTGTCGCTATACAAAAGGCAAAAGAGCAAACAAAAATAGTTATTTGATGAGACTTTTCATAAGCAATAAGCCATTATATTTTATTATGATACTGTTAGATATCTCCTGAAAAATACATCCACTTCTGTTACAAGGTCACACATGAACTTTTTAAACTACTAAACACTGTATTATAACGTGTAACATGTAACATGTACTAGAACACACATTTTTATCTCATGTCATACAAAACATTAATGTAGGTTATAATACAGGAATAAAAGATGGAAGGATGCTATTTTTGTCAAAAGAAGAAATCTTCTGCATTGTTAAAAATAGAGAAGTATGGGATATGTATGTTTTATATTAATTGACAATCCATGCATAGCAGGTCCTCCCATTGGGTTTGGCTAATGTGGTTCTGTGACTAAGATGAAAGTTGTTAAAAAGATGAGAAAATCGCCATGTTTTTAACACCTGTTTTGCTCCACTGCAAACCTTTGACACATATGATTCACTTTCAGGCTTTAGTTCCTCTATGTAATAAACAGACCTACCTGCAAGGAACAGTGGATGACAGTGTAGAATTACCTATGAGTGTACCAAAAAGATATGCCAATGTGCATGTCTGTACTGTCAGCATGATATTCTGTGTAAAACTTTATTTATCATTTACATTATCAGTCCCCGATGGTTGTTTGAGTCACCCAAGTAGTTCAGTCTTGAAGATCCGCCATTCACACAGCTGTGATTTTAGGAGCACTAATATTTCAGTTCAGGTATGTTGTGACAGTTTATGCATGCCAACTAACTGCGATTTACATTTACTGAAGTATGGCTATGCTGCAAGTTTATTATACAGCTGACCTACATGGAGATGTTACATTCAAAGTACGTTATCAGTCTTGCAGGTACGGATAAGCCAAGGGTAGGTCTGAATTACTTTTATGTAAGTAATATACAATCATTACTAAGTATTTTATACTTGGACTAAATGTCAAGCTTCCTAGCACTGCACCATTTGGAATGTTTTTTTTCCAAGATATATTTACCATGTAAAAAAAAAAAGTTCACAAAGGTTTGGTTTTTTAAAAAATCAGACTACACTTTTAATTAATTTTTTGTCAGAGTAATTTGAGCCTAAAACAAAGGTATTTTTAATAATACAAAAAGCAGTAAATAATTACCCCCAAAAAATTCAATCTGGTTGCTGTGAGTTAGTGTAAAATGTCACATGATTGTTTTGTATGACCTTCAGAATGTTTTTGCTGTGAGAATCATCTAGGTGCTTTCATTCAGGTTTTGATAAACATTTATGACGTCAGATTGCTGCTCCTGTTAAATACTTGCATAAATCCAGGCTGTCATGTAAAAAATGAATAACATTGTGGACCTTCATGATATTGCACCTTGTTAATCATCATTGTCACTTAGCAGAAAGTCATTAACCAGTTACATAGCATTTTTCTATTTTTTTTTTTTTTTTTACATTTTAATTAACACGAAATTGTGTATTGAGGTGTATATTAGAAGTAAGATGGTAATTGATTTCAATGTAAAAGATTGAATAATTGCCTTTTTTTATGCCTTTCTGTGAGTTTTTCTATAGTTTTATATATGACTATGAGTGTTTTTCTTAGTGTTGACAATTGGTAATAATGTATTTTCAAGATGAATGTACCAATGTGGTTGCGAATAAGTCTCAGAAGAATAAAAGAAAGAGAAAATGGCAAAACAAAAGGCTGTCATATGTCATCAGAGCTCCCTTGAGTCCCATTAGATTTCCTAAACTCTTTTAGGTTTCAGCACCTGCCCAGATTATCTGCTGCTTTTTGAGATAGATTATTTTATAAAAAACAAAATATTAACTGAACATACAGTCAGCCTTATGTGTTAAACATTTCCAACGCTGAGGAGAGGATACACCATTATCAGTGAAGCTGGGTGATCCAGCAACCTGCAGGGAAAGACGGGATTGCTGGCTACTTTTTGCCAGATGACCAGAGAGATCAGGCAGGTAGGGAAGTATTATCGCAAAAGGTACATCCGCTGTCCCGTTCTACAATAAATGACCAGCCCGTTCATGGACATGAACTTTAGTTCCAGTTTAAGTTAGAAAGCTTAAAAAATAATAGAAAAAAATAGAACGCATAAACTGTGTCTGTAAGAAAAAGTATTTTATTTTAAAAATTTTTTTGATTAATGATTGAAATTTACCTAATAAATACACATTCCACTATAGTTATTCTGTTTATAATGTTTGGGACTATTGTGATCAGTAGGTTAAGCTCTGATAAAATGTTGTCTGTCTACATGTGATAATATTGGGTCTGTGACCCTTTTACAATGACAAATTGTTGCATATATTATCACTGTTGACTAAATTTTGTTTGGTTGAGCTATAAGTTCACAGCTGAGCCATAAGTCAATAGAATCAATACTGATGTTAGGAAAATGCAATACATTTCCCCTGATTGAGTTGTAAACATGGTAAATTATTGTATGAACTTATGAAACATCTTCAAATCCTGTATCAATTTTTAGCTACACAGCAGCAGCAATCATGCAGCATCCCCAGGAGGAACATTATTTCATGGATGACCTTTCTAAGGGGCTGCAATTCGCAGAGCCACACAGCAGAACCAACCTTCAAATACAGTAAAGGAAATCGTACACAATCATAGTTTATTGTTTTAAACACATATTAGACAGTAGAGAATTATTAGTCATTCTTTATGTGGACTGTTTAGTTTTCTGCTTGATTACACTTTCAGGCATGTTTAATTTTTTAGAATAATAATTTTCCATCTTTTGTGAAATACTAGGAGCTTAATTCAACCCAGTATGTGGTTATCTACATCAAATTTTCATTTGTATTGTTGCTGTAGCTGCAGTGTTGTCATGCTAGTTGCTTGTGTGCATATTCTGTGGACTGTTTTTGGTTGGAAACTTGATTAGGGTATGTATACAAAGATATGGAGTGCCTAAATCCCAGTACTATCAAATGAGCTTACACCAGCTGTCAAAGATCTTGGGTTTAAGGGGCTGTATGAGTACTATGTATATAATAATAATAATAATAGAACCCCAGTCAAAAAACTAAATACAAACAAGAAATATATGTATGAAAGCTGTATTACCAGCTAAAAAAATTGTATTTCTGTCCATCCAGTTCTGACATTTACACAGTCCTGCCTGGCAGGGGAATGATGCTGTTCTAGGGTTGTGTATCCATGTAGGATAATTGTTGCTGGAAATAATCTTTCATGGTAGTTTTCAATGACATATTACCGAACAAGCACTGTACACACAACACCTGTTCCATGAAGTGGAGGGGGAGCGAACTGCAACCCCATATTGTTCTCCGTTCATCAACATGCACAGCAGTTGTTCCTCAAGTGGTCGTTCATTGATCTGTGGCTAATCCGAGATCACTGTACCCATGGCAGATTTGCACCTGAGAAGAGCACTACAATTTGTCTTGGGTGAGAATAAATTGACATCCGTACACACCCTTAGTTGCAGTTTCATTTTTACTTACAGACTCCCCACTTCTTTCTGTTACTGTTCAACAAAAGCAGAAGCTTTAAGCTAGAAAGCTCATCTCTCTGTGGCTCTACCCACTTCTCCTATCCTATCAAGATGCACTTTGCACTGTGGTAATTATACTGCTTGCATTAACAAAATACATTTAATTAGGAATTATTAATTACAGGGCTACATTCATTTGTGCCTTTCATATCTGGAGTGAAGGCAACATAATAGGAAATTGCCTTCTAATGTGCTAAGTTTAGGTGAAAGCTGATTGTCAAAGGTGCCATTTCAGTGATCGGTACACAAATTGGCACTTTTTTTTTTTTTGGTAAAATTCAAACAGATTATTTTTTTATATCTTTGGTTCATAGACAATGTTGTACAAATGTTGCACGTTAGGAATATTTTTGTTAATATTGTTTCATGTCATGCTTCCCAGCTTAAAAAAAATGGATATAGTTTCTATACTACAGCAGTCTGTAAGAAGAGTCCATTTTTCTCAGCCTATTAAGCTTTCACTTCATAAGAACTTCTTTAGAAACCAAAATTGCCATTCTGAAGCATTTTTTAGGAATCAATTTGTTTTATCTGCTCACATCTAAGTTTTTATGTCTTTATTTTGGAGAATGTAAACATAATGATTTATAATTGTAAAAAATAAACACCAAGGAGCCTATTTGTTTAGAAATGCTCATCTGTCCGCCGACTTCGTGCTGTTCGCCATGGCAGTATAAAAAACTGTTTATTCTGTCCAACAATGTCAATTGCGGCAGCCAGGAGAACTAAAATAGCAGCAGACCCTACTTCCCTTTAGTCATGCAACCTGATGTATTTTATGGCATCCCCAGCATCCATTGTTAGGCTGTGCACAGCTGAAGGGGTTTCTAGAGGCTGATCAGCTCCTGACTCAGTCCTGCACTGCTATTGGCTACTGGGACTTTAAAGCCTCTCTGATCTCAGTAATCAGTGCCTGTTGTAGCGTATAGTTGGGCTAATCTGTGCTAAAGTGTGTTTTGTCTGATTTACTGTTGCTGACCTTTCCTGTTTCTGACCAATTGTTTGTATGCACCCTGGACCGACCTTCTGCTTGTGACCCCGACTCTGCTTGTGTTTTGTCCTTGTGTACTTTATTTGGTGGAAGGATATTCGGTGTATGACCTTTGCTCTGTATTCTGGACTTGTCTCTGTTGGAATCTTGGTATTGCTTTATCTGTGGGCTCCTGGCTTGCTGCCAGCCCATTCACAGACACCAGCCTTTGTGCAGTTAGTCCTGGAGTGCTGGGAGACGCAACCAGTCTCCCGAGGCTGAGCAGAGGCTTGCTATATAGATGAAGACTACGGTGTTAGATTGGGGGACTGGTGTCTGGTGAGCACTGATTCTGGCCAGGGCGTTCACCTAAGCCCCCATTCAGCCTCGGGAAAAGTTCACACAACTTTAATACAAGAATCACATTTTTTTTCAATCTAACCCAATAAAAAACGCCTTGGATAAAACCTTTATGAATTTTGAGTAAAAACTATAAATGGACCTCAAGTGCATCAAGAGGAAATAAAAAGGGAAGCAGTGAATGCAGAAGTAAACTGTTAGCCCAAAAACCATATCATCCAGCTCTATTTATGGAGTACATGTTAAAAGAATGAAATATTTTCTTCTATAAATAAATGGTCAGAAGGCTAGGCATATAAGTGTTTGAAGAAATAACATCTATGTTTTAAATTTTGTATTTCAATATTTTTATTAAAACATTTCACAAAAATAACGATAATAACATTTACAATCACAATACACTCTTTTACCGAATTCAAGGCAGTTATTGTGACATTGCATTTACTGTGAAAGAATAAAGAAGGTAACAACAGAGACAGATACAAACACATTAAACAGAGTTAAAAACTGTTGTTTCTAAAACAAAACAGCTACGGAATAGCAAGGTAGGACTTCAGAGAATGTAACCAAGAAAATGGAACTTGCTACCTGATAAACCCATATCAATCATATGAACACTCCAACTTCTGGGAATGGGAAAGAAGGAAGTGGGGAAGATGACTACTTCCATGAAGAGGAGTTGACCTTGATATAGTCTTCTAAGATGATCTGAAAGTGCTCCAAGGTTCCCATATTTAATCAAATTTGTCTAAGGTGTTATTCAGTGTGTGTAAGCCTGTCATTAAACATTACCCAGTTCATTTTAGTGAAGAGTGGGTCCAAAGGTATAATATTTGTTTTCCAAGCTTTTGCCAATGTGATCCTGCCAACAGAATAAGCTTAACCAGTTTTTGGGCAGATCGAGGTAGAACAGTACTTAAGTTGCCAAACAGAGCACCCTCAGAGGAGCTTGGTAGTTGAGTTATTTTTTAACTGCTTGTGTACGATTTAGAAAATTTCCTTTTAGCTCCTGTCCAGAGACGAACCAAAATTTTGGTGGAATTTTTACAAAGTTAGGAATATTCTTTTTTTAAATTTTAGCGTTCCCTTTACTGTTTTGGAGACAATGGTCACCAGTAGAAATACAGACTTTTCAATATTAGATTCCTGAATGTAATCCCTTGTGTTTCTGTATGATCAGAAACTAGGAGTTGATGAAGACAGTCCAAGTAGAGAGCTGACAAATATTCTGCTGATATGTTTTATGAATAAAGAAAATAAACATGAAAAATAAAGCAGCTAGGGCTGGTGTAGGAGCATGAAGCAGAAAAGATAACCGATGTCAGCTAAGACGTGAGCAGCGATTGTGTGACTGTAACCTCTTGACAGCAGACCTTACCTTTGGTACTAAGTGCAGGTAAGCTGTCAATCATATATCTCCCTCTTGTCTTACTGCCACCTTAAATGCCAATAGGTGTCATTTGCCATCTTGCTGAGATAACTTACAATGCCAGCCGAGTGTTGCACTTCACCTGAATCTAAATGCTAAAGTGTATTTGAAGGTCATGATAAACTTTGATACATCCTACACAGAGTCAATTGGGAGAAGAGAAACAAACAGCCACAGGAGATAATAAATGGGTTGATCACAGCTTGTGATAAAAAGAGGCACTGAAAAGCACAAACCTTGGGCACAAATTGACATGTTAATGGTAAGAGAATGCTGTGTTTTCTTCAGCTGTGATGGGTTATGAAGGGGAATTACACAGTTGTCATGTTTCTGTAGCATGTATTTTAGATAAGCCATTTAAAAGACAGCAGGCGTTGTAATTTTGTGCAGGTAACCACTGGGAAATGTCATCAATTTCTCTGTCCTCTGACAGATGTACATAGAATTCCGATATCTAAAATTGTTGACATTGTTGGTATATTTTTTCTGGTATCATTACCAGACTAATAAACCATGTCTTAGGGACTCGATTATTTTAATAATCATCATCATTGTACCATCATAAATCTAATACATTCTAGGAGGCTGCTTAAAAATTAGAAGAAGATTCACATAATTTTATTACCTGATTGAATATGGCACAGTCACATGACTTTGAGAGGTCATGACTTTTTTTATCCCCATTTTTTAATCCTGAACTTTGTTTGGATGTCTCCCTCCAGGTGGCAGTTCAGGGAAGTGACGATGTAATAACCACACTTTAACCCCACTGCCAGATTGAACATAGCCTTAGGCTATAGCATTTTTTTACAGACAAACCCCCCCCCATGTGAACTTATTCCAGTGTGATGGACATGGCATTTAATATTATATTCTGTTTATTGCAAAACTTTTGTCAACTAGATTTTTTGCATTTGTTAGTTTTTCTATGAATAAAAAACACAATTACAGAATGTGTTAACTATCTAGGGGTACATGTGCTATTCTGTCTATATCCTATACATGCACTTCCTTTGAAATTGTGACAGGCCTGGGAAAATTAAAAAGTCAACTCAGGAAATAAAAGTTCTGCTTCAGCTCCAAGAAAAGTTTCTCTCCTACGTATCATTAATATTTATTTGTTTACGTGTTGCAGGCAAGGAAGCAACATATTACATTTTAGCATTTGCCTATTTTAGATACACTAGTTAGACAACTAATTAGCATGCCTTGGATGCTTTTGAATTCCTCTTAGAAGATTGCTTACTAAATAATTGATAATGTGGATTACTAGAGGCATCAACAGAACATTAGAACATTATTTTGGAAAGCATCATTACAAGTGTTGGCCTTTCATTACCATGAATTAACGTAAATTAGGCTCAACGTGAAAATGTAATGCAGAATTTATGCTATGATTTAGCCATGTGTGGACAGTTTTTGATAAGTGCTGCCATAGATAAATATCTTTATTATACCTTTTCATTTTTACTGATGATATATTTAGGAAAATCTTGTTTACAATCCCAAAACACAGAATAAGAGTACCTTTAAGTACATGAAAGCATCTACCCTGTTTCATTGTTACACTTACCTCTTTCTCACTAGTGCAGGTGCCTTTTTTCTGTGCATGGGGGCAGTTCTGACTCTGGACATGAATCTCAAGTTTTATCAGTTTCGCCCATTCCCCCGGCTAATCAGGAAATTGCCTCTTAATCACCCTTGGTGCTTTATAAATCCTGTTTATTAATAATAATAATAATAATAATAATAATAATAACTTAGCTAGCTCAAACATGGCATTTAGCATTTGTGCAATGTGTCTCCACTAGTGCCAAGCCCCTAGCTCTGTCGAGCACCTCCTGTACATCTGTTGTGTGTTAACCCCTTGTTGCCCGGTCAGTTTCTAGCTAATTTCCTTGTGCTGTTCCAGTGTTCCTCTCTGTCTGTGGATATTCCTGTGTCACCTGTGCCTCCTGTTACTTCCAGCATCTCTTGTGTTCCCTGTGTCCACAGTGGCCCCTGTGTCACTGGTGTCTATTTCCTGGGTCCCTGGTATTTGACCTCTGGCTTGTGACCTGACCTCTCTTGCTTGCTGCCTGCCTTGACCCTGGCCTTCCTTGACAATTCTTCTGCCTTGTGATTTGGTGCCATGTATCTTCCTGCCTACCCTGGTGTGCCCAAGGACACCTGATATCCTCACCACTAGAAGCTCTGGAGAAGAAGACCTGGTTGCCACTTAGACTCTTCGCCTTGGCCCTTCTCAGGGCTCACACCACTTTTGTGCAAGCCGTAGCCTCCCCTAGTGGCCCTGTCTCCCGAGCGTGACTTTTATCTCTTCCCTCCCCCATTGACACCCCCAGGCTAAAAAAAACTGTGTATGAAAAGTTTTTTCCTACACGTTTTCAGACTGGTCTAAGTCTGATACCTGAGGATTTTATATTATACTCTATGTGACCTCCCTTTCAAGCCCAAAATCAGGTATTCATTCAATTTCAAAACAATTTAAAAATCCACCCTTCGAACACAGCTAAAATATTTGAACACAGCAGGACACATCCTGTCTGGATTACTGCAAAATCCCACTTTGTGACCTACCAAACCACTGCCTGCCAATAACCCAGAGAATCTCCCAGTGGTTCTGTACCAGAAATTCTCAAATCCAACAAACTAATCACCTCTTCACACCACCATTGCACTACATGCTTCATGTCTTCAAACTTTCAAGTACACCATGAACCTCTTTAAACAAACATAAGACAATAATAATACATAATCACTATCTAGGGATGTAAGCATACCTGACCCCCTCCCCACATACCTAATGCATCTTCTAGTTTAGTAGTGTCATTAGTGTTCAGTAGAAGTTGTTTCTACCCCTCTGACCTCTGGATTATAAATTAACAAAGGCAGGATACTATCCCTATTCTTTACCTTTGCTTTAATTGTTCTATCTAAGCATTTACAGTATCGTTGTTTTTTTTTTTTTTTTTTTTTTGCTTTACATTCTTTATGTATTTACCTGTGTCAAGATACATTCCTACTATATAGGTAATGTTTACCGACTATTGTCTGTATTAGACTATGCACAGTGCTATAAAAGAAAACTGGGCTTTATAAAAAAAAAATACCCCTTCTTAGAACAACACAGACAAGCATAAACATTGGCCAGGGGCTCTAGTTTTCCTTTTTTACCTTACTTTACTATATTATGCAAAATCAAAAAATTTGTCTGGCTATGTACTTTAAAGCCCATCTGTACAATTCTTAGGCAAATACTAATAAACCTAAAAATCAGTCTGATGATAAAATGTTTATTGTTTGCATGGTACAATATTTCTGATATCCCCAGACAGAATTGTGAGGATACGATGACACAGGAGGCTATGTGGTTAGACAATTATCACAAATTAGCATAGCTATTTATTGGGCTGATTGAATGTATGGGTGCAATCAGCGTAATTGTGAACACATCTATAAACAAATGCTGCTGATGTGTCTTTTCCCTGTACAGTTGTTCACTGGCTCTGCAGAATTCTTTTTAAGCAAGGAATTATTATGCTCCATGCAACCATAGTCTCAAAATCAGCTTTAATTTGTCATATTACTCTGAATTAAATGTTTACTTTTGAAACAAAGCTGAGTTATTACCCACCAGCAAATAGATGCTTACTTTAATTAAACACTTTTAGGTCTAAGGTTTTACCACAGCCTTTCATATGCAAGATGAATATCATAATACTTAAACAAATTTTTCTATTCTCAGCCTTATCCTAATGTTACACAGCAGCTGCTATAAACTAATACATATTGTATATACTTGTATTTAAAACAGTTTGGTTTTTACATATTTAAAGCACTAGTTACAATTGCATTGTATTATACCCACCCTCAGCACCTTCTGAAGCCAAGACTACAGATGAAGAATAAACTCTCGATTCAAACCTATGGAGAGTTCATGTTTAAAGTTTTAAGAGTACAAAGTCTTCATAGGATTAAATAGGACAGTGTCCTGTGAATTGTCTTCATTTTGAGAAGCAGCCTTGTGGACAATATTGCTGGATTTATAAAGTATAGTGGTGGAAGTCTGGAGTCAGTTTAGAGAGCTCTGCATGATAACGTTAAAAACATGTATTCATTAAAGCAAATAAACAACAGAAAAAGATATTTATTTGTAAAATACCTATACACAATGTAAAACCGTACAGCATGTGCATTTTAAACTATCATTTTCTGACTGGTAATGAATGTTTAACTCCCACACAATTTTCAAATTGCATGCACAAAGAGTTGGTAGTTATGTAATGCAATAATCATGCTACCATGAAAACAGATGAAGTTACTCCTTCGTTAGTAACATAATTTCAGGTGCAAAAAAGTACATAGAGCTTGAGGAGTGTAAGATCATGTAAGATAATTTCCTCTGCTTATTACCTCTTGTGAGAGGTTAGATTCAACTTTTAAAAAGCTTTTCTAAAAAT
The DNA here is from genome assembly GCF_032062135.1 of Pyxicephalus adspersus. Lineage (NCBI taxonomy): Eukaryota > Metazoa > Chordata > Amphibia > Anura > Pyxicephalidae > Pyxicephalus > Pyxicephalus adspersus. Next base: position 27,332,468 of record NC_092867.1, read on the forward strand.
GAGGTAACAAGAGGCATGCTAAAGATAGGACATTGGGTGCACTCACAAAGGGGTGTTTTAGATCAGTAGGCATAATGCATATACTTTGTGTCTGTTTGAAAGCTCCTAATGTATTTGCTGCACATGCAGGAAAGTGCAATATAAATTTACTGGTCCCCATGGGGAATTGTTACCCTTTATTAAAGCAGAACATGATTTTTTTTTTTGTTTGCAAGATGAACAAGTGATGCCCTTTTGCAATGAAATATACTTACCTGTATAATGGGGATCCTTTGTTACTGGATTATGCTCAGCTGGGCATGTGTAGTTCAGGATAGCATGCCAGGATATGTTGTATATGTATGGGAGTATGGGACTTAGACCAATCAAGATGGCCTAAGATCTAACACCTGGAAGAAGACTGGGTGAAGATGTGACACCCTGTTTTGGATTGAACAAAACAGATACCATGCAAATTGCAATCAAGTAGGCATGTTTATTTTATTGTAGAAATGGCATCTGATTCTTCTGCATTAAATACATGCCTGGTCCTTTTTATTTTGTCATAAAGTTTAATTCTACTTTAAAATAAACTTGTTGACTTTTAAGTATAAAGTACAGGCACTTAGAGTTGCTTTACCATACCTACCGCTTTCATTTCCTTGCCACTAGACCCAAATTCTTAGACATTCTGATAGACAAAACCTAATCACTACCTGGTAGTATCTAAGCTTGTCTGCACATACCTGGAATTATGTAAATTCGCTTTTTAGAAATGTCCATCACTGTGTCTGCACATAATTTCTGATAACTTTTTTTATTATTTTAGTATTCTGACAAATTGCCCTACATTTTAGGGGTAAGATGTTTCTAAAAGGACCATATTAACACATGGGGAGGGGGTGCAAATTGCACACAAATGGTGCTGCAGCATCATACCGCCCCTTGACAACACTACATGTGTGGACAGTTATTCTGTTCATTACTTCAGCCCTGTCATTTATCAGGCAACCAGCAAAGGTTAGAATTGCCACCATGTATATGCAACCTGAATTAGCTATTAAAAATGTAGGCAAACATGCACTGTGAACATGAAACAAAATGCTTTTAAATAAGGGAATCAATCTCGGAAGCAAAGCAAATGCATTTTTGTACTTTTGAAAAAAAAAAATAGACTGTTGTGTTTATAATATATTTACTGTGGATTTAACTTGTGCTGTTCATTTCCATAGACTTATAAATAGGAATAAAAGCTGCCTAAATTGAGCATATTAGGATATGCTGAATTTACAAATAACTCGTCCATATGAAACGTAAACACTCATGTAGTTAAACCCTTACAGGCCTGGCAGGAGTGAATGATCCCTAACTATGGCATTCGTAAATTTGGAAAGACTGGAATATATAAGTATGGTTTCAAGACAAGATAATCTTAAATACAAGGGCTTTTTGACAAGTAATGAGCCTCAACCATAAAGACAAACACCAGGAACTTTATTTTCTATACATTTTCAATATAATCATCTTTCTTTTAAGGCCTTTTTTTAGCCTTTTATAGAACTCAACATCTTGGCCCTCAAGGAAGTCCTCACCAGCCTTGATGACAGCCTTGATCAGTGTTTTTTCCTTTTAGGTATTTCTTTAAAATTCCAAATAGATAATAGTCAGATGGGGCCATATCTGGCAAATAATGTGAGTGTTCTTACAATTCAAAGCCGCATTCATGAATTGTGGCCAATGCAACAGCTCACTTGTGCACTGGCGCATTGTCCTGATGAAACAAAAAACCTTTTGTCAACTTTCCCCATCTTTTCACCTTCAATTCCTACTTTAACTTTCCTATTAATGTGGAATAATCAGTCCCTGTGATGGTTTGACCCTTTTCAAGAAAGTCAATCATCACTACACCATGAATATCCCAGAAGACAGAGGCCATGACCTTCATTGAAGACTTTGTGATCCTTGCCTTCTTTGGGATAGGAGAACCTTTGTGTTTTCATTATTAATATTATTAATAATAATAATAAACAGGATTTAAATAGCATCAACATATTACGCAGCGCGGTACATTAAATAGGGGTTGCAAATACAGACTAATACAGACTGCTGTTTTGTCTCTGGATCTAAGTGATGGATCCAAGTCTCATCCATTGTTATGAATTTTTTCAAGAAATTGCTGCTTATTTTTGATGCAATGTTTGAGAAAGACTTTGGAGTATCTCACCCGTTCTCTCTTTTGGTGAGAAGTCAGAAGTTTGGGAATCTATCTTGAAGAAAGTTTCCTCATTCCTAGTTTTTCAGTAAGAATATGGGAAACTCTTTCATTTGAAATCCCCACACTCTTGGCAATTCTTTTGGTGGTCAGTCTTCTATCTTGGATGACAATATCATGAATTCTGTCAATCATTTCCTGGGTTGTGACAACACTGGGTGCTCCAGGCCTTTCTTTATCACAAAGGCTTTTTCGATCTTGTTTGATCTCGACAACCCATCTTTTGACAGTTGAATAATAATAAGAATCATCTTTTAACACTTCTTGCATCTCTTTATGGGTTTCCTTAGTCTTTAGGCCCTTTAAGTGAAGGAATTTGATGACCGTTCCATCCGAAAAAAAAACCCAACAAACAATTTTTAAATTCTTAATTTAAAATTCAAAAATACTTTTTGGTCAAATTTCATCTAAGGGTTATTATTTTCTTATTTACTGAGTTTTTACAAATATTTTTATTAATTATATGTTAGGCTCACTACTTGTCAAACAACCCAGGACACCAGAGTGAGACTTTTAAAGTCACTTTACCTTTTATATACATGGGTAAAAGCATGTTATCTTTCCTGAGATTACAGTAGTAAATTTTAGGTAACATTTATTGTTATTGTATTTAATTGCTACATTGTATTTGTTGGATAAACCCTGGAGAGAGACAAATGCATGAATAGATTTCAGTACCCAGATGTTGAGACCTCCCAGATCACAACAGAGGACTAGTACCTTGTAGTAACTGTGCTAGGTACTAGATAAGGGGACTTAATTTAAGTATGTTTGGATAGGGGAAAAATTAACCTTTAGGTAATACTGGTTTAAAATATATTGTACAGGGGACTCTTATTTAGGCATATTTGAGAACTAAGAATTGGGAAAGAAGTGAAAACTATGGTACCATTTATTTTGACCGACAAAACAGGATTTTTTTTTAACAGAACTTGAACAAAAAATTTTTTTTCAAACAGAATTAAGTCGCCATCTGTAGCACTGACATATCATGATGTAATATGCTCAGGTTAATCATCAAAATAACATTGAAGTATTAATGCTTCTTTTGTAGGAGAGTAAAAGATTTGTATAACTTACATATGATAGCATTCAGTATAATTACACAATAATCCTATATTCTATAAGACAGATGATGTCCTTACAGTTGAAAAGACAAAGTTTATTCTTTTATCCAATTCTCATTAGAGGTTACTGAACTTAGAGGGTTTCATTGTCAGGTTGTTAGAAAATCTTTCAAAGGAAACTGCTGCTCTACAGATGAAGAAGAGATTATCAAAATCTTCACTTCAGGAGCTAGTAGACATCTTTTCAAGAAAAGGATTTAGTGATGTTAAAGATCAGCATTACAAGCACCCAGCTGGAAAGACAAAGGTTTCATTCACTTGGTTTGTATGAGATAGAATGCTTATTACATAACTGGAAAACATCTAATTCTGTGCACCTGAATGGCATACCTTAAGTGGTTGTTTTAATTAGAGATATTAGCAAAACTCCACATTAAGCAGAGGAGTAATATAACTACATTTAAAATTAGGTAAATATTGTTTTATTTATTTTTGCTTTTTTTTAGTTTTATAATGTTCATTAGTAAATTCAAAAATTAAGTTTCTTGCCAGAGAGGATATAGGGGTCTGTTTAAAAAGCAGCTTTTAAACACCCATGTCTGAAATTTCCATTCATTACAATCAGCCAGTTCACACCAGAGTATTTTTTGGCATTTTGTTAATGGCCTGAGGAGAAAGCATCTTTTGGTCAGTGATAAAATGTCCATACATGATTGCAAATGACCTAGGACATTTGAAAATGCTTATTAATACTATCTTACCTTATGAATCAAAAAATACAGTTCAAATAGTGGGAATAGTCCAGATGAAAAAAAACAGTAATTTCAAACACACTAGGGAAAAAGTGTGTGTAGTAATTATAGAACTTGCTATAATGACGAAAGTATAAAACAATGAGCAGAAATTTCATTCAATTCACATAACTAGTCAAAAAATGAAACAGCTATGCACCATCCACTGTAATATGTGGGCTGTGACTGATCACCTATTCTTCATTTTTTTTGTCTGTGTCTCTACACTTTTGCATAGTATATGCTATATTTTTGATTTCATTTGATATCTCAGCTACCTGACACTGCCCCACCTATCCAATCTTCTATGGCACTGTGTATCTTTAATGTGCACTAAATGAATTAGAAGAAAGAAAAAGCTGTTTTCTTTTTCCGGCAAATGTTAAAATATATCTATCGTTTAGGTAATGACAAGGTGCAAATCGCATTAATACAACTTAGTGAAATTCAAATAAAAGGCGGTCCCATGTGAAAAAACACTGGGGATAGAGCCTGTCAACTAGACAAAAAATGCCTAAATGGCTACTGTAAGCAGAGCAATATGTCTCAAACCCAATGCGTTTTGCTGATAGGCTTCTTCAGGGGATGCATCTGTTCTGCTTTCACTAAAATTGTATTGATGTGATTTGCACCTTGTCATTAGTTGAATATTAAATACACTTTAACTTTTGCCACAAAAAAACACAGCTTTTCTCATTTCTCTAATTTCTCAATTTGTAATTTGGGGCCGGCAAAGAAACAACCACTAGAACTTGAAAGATGTTACTATCTTTGTATGTCCTAATTTGAGTTAAAAGAATGCTTCATATATTGAAGGACAGGGGAAAGAATTCTGCATTCATTTCTACTGACTACAAATGTAAAGGACAATTTTTACCTTGGTGTAAGTGGAAAAGGCACCTCAAATATAATTGATGTTTCTAGCACTATATACCTGCTATATCAGTACTTAGCCCTGAATAGTGAGGATTATTTTGCTTGTGGAATACTCCTCTTTGTGATGATCTCATAGAGGTTCGGTCACCCTGGTTTCTGTCCCCCTGGGAGACCTGTCTACAAAATCCTGCAAAGTTGACTATGGCTGTGTGGTTGAAATGGCCAATTTTATATAATCCTAGGGCAATCTTAAATCATTGAGATCACCATTGTAAAATGCCACACCTATCAAAATTTCTATGTCTGACTATATTTTTATTTAACTATTTAATAGTATTGAAATGTTTTTTCTTCAATGACTATAAATCCTAAGAAAGTAGAATATTTGGTCGCATTGAGAACATGTTACAAAAGCTACGTGAATCACTTTCTAGAGGAACATTTTACATTTCACTATATCACATAATTATGTTTTGTGTGATATTTTATTTCTGTTCATAATTAGGTTTGTTGCACACTACTGTATATGAATCATTACTGTACGGTTCAATTGCCTAATTTTGATCAGTTAAATGTTACAATGTGTGTTTTACAAAAGTATCACACATGTAATAACAATTCAGTATCTTTATTTACTCAAAGAACTTGTATTATTAGTAATATTTTACATTTATTGCTGACCGGTTTTCTTACTTCACCAATGCTACTGTACTTAGTCCTAGAAAATCAAATAGAAAGTAACTGGTATGGCCATTTTTTTTTTTGCAAAGAGCACAAAGTAAAATACCAGGAAGAGGACATGCATTGTAGAATAAGGGGTACTTTTAGACATGCTGTATTACTTTGAGTGGTACTCAGAAACAAATGTATTGCTGACTGTGACTGATACATATTTGTTTAATATTTATCTTGGTTACCAAAAAGATTTTATGCGTATTAAAAGTGATACAGCTCTGCCACCTAATTCTGGCTCTGGTTACTATGGAAACTATGGAATTTTAGAGATAGAAGTTGCATTTAACTCCAAGAAAACATTAGGGACAACTTACTTATAGTTTAGAGCATATACATTAATTTACATTCACAGGTACAGAATTACTGCTGCTGGTCATTTGGTAGTTGGACAATTGATTACATCAAAAGGTGCCAGAACCTTAAATTTGATACTCAAATCTCAAAGGTTTTATATTAAATTCTGTCAGCACAATGGCTCTGGTGAGGCAGTTCATGTCACAGGTACCCTAATTTCAGGTACCAGGCTGGACTCCTACAAACGTAAAGGAAGGAGCTCCTTTCTATATCTGTTTGGTTTACAGCAGGGCACTCTCTGAAGGCAACATGTTATACCTTAGGCTTTTACCAACCTGCCTAAAGAAGTTCCTCCTTCTTAATAATTCTTCAATAAACAGTTTTCTGAAGAATCTCTTTTCTAAAGTGTATCTGAAATGAAACATTTCTCTCTCTTCCCCTGGTGAAACAGTTGCGAGTTGAGAGTAAAAAAAAGGGAAATCTCTTTAACAAAGGACCACATAAAATAAAAACCCAGAAAAGTTTCTAACCCTAGATCCTTTATTGTAAAACTAAAAAGAATATTTGGTTTGTACATAACCATGTACACATACAAACATTTTGCATATCTGTTCTAACTTTTCAAAGAAATAAAATGTCAACCCGTGTTTTGTTGGCAGTGTTTTGTGTCACAAGGAAAATGTAAAACATGGCAAGTGGAATAAAGCAACTGAAAAGCAAGTAATAACTACACCTTTTTTAAAATGTTTTCTTATATGCAAAGCAGCCAAAATATGTACTTCTTATTATCCATGAAATGTGAAATTAAAGCTCTGTGGAAAGGGTTTATGTTTGTTTAGATTAGGGAGCTGCCTTATTTGTTATTTTTTTCCCTTTTCCTATTTAGACTGTTCAGACAGCTTGCAACATCTTAATTAGCTTCATCCAGAGCCAATAAATCCGCACACATAAACAATCACTGCTGTGAGGGGAATTTGTATTTTCAACTTTACATTTGTATGAAATGAGAAGAGCTTTTCTTTTTCTTACAAATCACTTGGCAGCTGGGCTAATGATCAATGCTTATGAAAGTTCATAGCTTTTTTACAACATCCAATAAATGAGATAAGTTTACAGCTGAGCTAATTTGTAAGGAAAATCCCCAATACTGGACGTTTTCAATTTACAAATATATACTACATTTACAAAGATAGCCTGTGCCTTTTTTTCTGTTGTGTCTTATTTTCTGTTGTGTCCTATGTCTTGCCCTTGGAAAGTCAATTTGTACTAGTGGTTCACTCAAGCTAGCTAAGGAGCTCACAGGACAGGTCAACAGGCAACTTAATTGAGGCCAACAGATGACCATAACACTCCAGAACCAACCCAAAGGCCAAGGGTGCAATTAGCAGATCATTTAAATAAAAAGAAACACATTCTTACCCATTTTCAAAAATAAAATGTATTTATGTTTAGAATCTGCAGAAATACCACTAGCTTGAAGGGAATGAGATACCACCTGTGGGTTATTCTCTGTAAACATTCATAGTGGTTAGAGCAACAGAGATGAGAGGTGAGCGGTGAGAAAGGTCTTTTGCTAGGAAGATGGCAGGAAGATGTTAGTTACTTTTTGTCTGTCTCTGACACCCATTTGTTCATTGTACTGGTTTTAACAAAAATTGGTATGTTTTGTGTGTTTGGGAGCCAATATGAAACTCAGAAGGATTAAACTCTGAAGCAAATTAAAGGGTCTGAGAGACCTGTCTTGGAATATTTGTTGTAGGAAGGTGATGCAACATGCTCTCCAAAGTTTCACTGGAGCATTGGGATCAATGGGATTGGGATTGGGAGCAATGTAGGGAAACGTGAAGTACTGAAAAGAGAGGCTGTGTTTTCCGTATCCATCTCAACCAATAATCTTGAATGAAGTGTTCCTTTAAATTAGATAAAATCCAAGATAATGACTAAAATGTGCATCCACTTCATGATTTTTTACAACATTAATAAAACTGAATACATATAAGAATTTTATTTCAGCAACCTACTTTTTACTATAACTATTCAACCTTATCTGTTGTATTTAAAGGCACCTTTGGCAGCCTTTAACTTCCCTGGCAGTATGAATATTAAGTGTTTTTAAATGCTTACAGGCTCGCACACAGATGCCGGGCTGACATCTGCTTCCCCTGGCCTTGCGTCCCCAACGTTCACACGCTGGCATCGCCAGGGGAAGAAGATGCAAGAAACCCCTGGAGGACGCTGCGGGCACTGCTTAGCAGGTAAGCTTTTTTGTACTCCCGGGCAATTCCATCCCGAATGTGGCTCAGGGTTACTGCTTTTGGTACTGTAAATTGACCCCAAGCCACATTTAGGATTACCACTAAGGAGGTTAAAGTACAGACCACCCAAACCTGAGGGTGTTAGAATCAGCAAGTAAGGCTTAAACTTAAATGCCACTTCAACTAGTAATATTGGCTCTATGCTGTGGTAACCATAATGGGCAACAGGTTCAGTAATCTAAAGGACTAGAGCAATGCTGTTGGATTTTGTTGGTATCCTTCACTCTGAGCTACTCTTTGTTTCCTAATCAACTATATCAACTATTCTCCTTTATAAATGTCTCCTCGCTTATACTTCAATTTCAGCCAGCTTCAGTTCTTGGCTGGGATGTTTTAAGTGTTTTGTATTATAGGGTAGGACTGATACAACTGCCTATGCACCAAAGGGGGATTTTGAGAGTGCATGACAGTAGATTTCTGTTTTATTGCAACATACAAACATAGCTTTTACTATGTGATGACCATCCAGCAGTCATGAGTATTTCTCCTACAACTGCTGGGTGACTTGGCATTAATGTTGATCTGACCACAAGCATAGAACTTCGCATGACCTGAGGAAGCTTTATTATACAACAAAATACAATCCGAACTCTCTTCTCTTCTCTTCTCTCTTCTTTTGATCATTTCCAAATTAAAGGCAGAACAATTCTGCCTTGACAGCATTTGTGGGTTCCTAACCCCTCACCAGTCTGTTTGTACCAGGTGAAAAGCTAGATAGACCCTAATTTAAAGTTTTCATTCTGTGTAAAATATTTACAATAATGTTATCAATGTAAAAGTGTCATCTGTGCAGGACAGTGCAAAACATGTTCAGGAGTAAATAGAACAAATAACATTTTCAAATGTTATTCTTTCCTAATCTTTTATTTCATCCAATAATATTACCTAACATGGCATGTGATACTGCTATTTAATGCATTAGGTACAAAGAATTTATTGTTGTGTCCTAATCATTTCAACATTATTTAAACTCCATTGAATCAGGATCATTTAATGAGAGTTCATTTACAGGAGTTACATGAGCTAATGGCTCCTGAGTTGGCCAATAACTCATAAAAATGTAAAAAATGAAGCAAGGTGCCTTTCACAGCAAAGTCATACAGGATCTCTTGCTGTATCCAGTTAGCAATGTCAAGATGTTTGTGTGGTATGACAGCTTTGGTAATATTTGTTACCTAGCAACACGGATGCGAAAACCATGTGTAATTGTTGCTCCTTTCCAGAATGGCAACTAGTATACAGAAAATGGAACACATATTTTTTAATTAGTGAAAGTTTAGTTTCACTTTTACAGCCAAATTAATGAAAACTTACATTCAGTTGATGTTATCATCCTTGGGGCACATTCAAATGTTTAATAGAAGCACTTAAGCACTTAATGTCAAATGTCTTGCAAAATTAATTATCCAATAACAAATTAAATTAACAAAACATGGTGGTCCTAATTTATTAAGGCTTTCTTTAACTGGAGATCCAGATCTGATATGGATCTAGTCTGAGATTTGAAAACATTTGCCAGCCAATATCAAAATATTTTTATCAGGTTTGATGGTTTTCCCATGATAATCTATCTTCTCCAGTCTTGAGAGGTTTAATAAATCAGACCCAGCGTGTACTACTGTAGCAATGTAGTAAATTCACTGCCTGTTTATGCATTATTGTATTCTATGATAATCACTGCAGTGTGTGTTTTGCCATGTTCTAAGATAGCCGCTGTGCCCTCGGCACTTTGGGGATGAGGTCATCGGTACTGGCCTAGCCTGGGGCAGGAATTCTTGGGTAAGCCCTTGGGAAGGACATGCTCTAGAGGGTGAGAGACTCAGATTCTGTTGCATGCGCAGAGAAAGTAACACTTCAGACTGTAAGTTATGGCACAATCCTCTCACTGAGACATACTGAAAGGAATTTACCATGTTTACACTGCTGCTGTTTGAAGATTGCAAAGTTTGATGTTACACTGGATTTCATATGTTGTTACTATTCAGAAACTCTTTCTGTTAATACAGTGGGGATTATTGTCTATATAGTATACTATGAGTATACTATTCTCAACTGGGACTGCACTTGTTACTCACAAGACCCAATTGAGTGGTGGCACTGCGCTTATGAGAGATTTCATCCTGTTTCCACAGATAAAGTAAAGGCTCTGCTCCTGTTCTTCTATATAGGTTGCACCACAACACATCAGTAGCCTGCAGAGTGGGTCAGAATAGGGCTACACTAATATTAATAGTTTCATTATTGTTGATTTATAAAGCACAATGATATTGTATGGTTCTGTACAAAGTAAATCTTTAGGAGTGACACCAAACTTAGTCCAGTACAGGAAAAAGAGTACAGACAGTAGTTAACATCGTGATTAATACTGATCTTTTTCTTGCTGGGATAACTGCTATTAAAGAGGAACTAAACTCAAAAGTGCAAAAAAAAAAAAAAACACAGTCCAATCACTCCGCGTCATCCCGGCGCCGCCATCTTTTCTTCTTCCTAGGGGATCGCGAAGTAGGGGGCGGTGCTGCACCTTTTTTTGCACCTAAAAAAAACAACAGAATTTTTACCTTAATAAAAAAGTTGTTTACCCTTTTTTGTAAAGTGAAAATTTTGAGTTTAGGTTCACTTTACCTAATTAGGAAAAAAAAAGCGCTACTCACTGACTATTATTTAGCACAATGAATTAGAAACTAAAAATACAGTGAATGTTCTATTTTCACAAATGTGCAACATTTGTCAGATCAATTTAGGTAGGAACAGCCTGAGCAGCCAAAATGATAGATGTAATTCAAACTGTCATTACTTGAATTCTACTCAAACCTTATCTTTTATTTAATGCCCTTCCTGTGGGGTCTGTAGCTTCTTTTGGGAGATAAATTGTGAATTCAGTTTTTTTTTTATTCTCCATGCTGATTCGTCTAGTTTGTAGAGAATCATACAGTTTATGAATCTTGTGAATGCTTGGAGTCCTAAACTGTGTAATTCTCTACAGATCAGACAGCTCTACACTCAGATATTCAGAAAAGTGAAATGACCCTCTATGGTAGCTAACCAGAAATATGGTTTAAAAGTACTAAACTGGACAACCTATTGCTGATTTGTTAGCTGTTGTTACACGTAACTACAAATGTCAGGTGCCCAGTCTGTGGCCCTTTGGCTTGTATTGCGTGGTATGGTAGTATGTTTCTTGTATTCGGGTAGTAAAAAAAAAAATTCTGTAGAATGGGTACTAATTAAATGGTTTGGGTAATTTATTTTTCACTGCCCTACTTTTTAAGTGATGTCCATCACTTGCCTTTTCTCCTATGTTTTCTTTGCTCTAACCTTTTTTTTAGACCTTGATATATTAAACATGTTATTTTCAAGAGAGCTTGCAGGGAGCTCAAATTTGGAAACATTCATTTGTAAAGATGATTAATTAGCTCTATAACCAGAAACTTGACCACTACTGGTTGAAATCTCATATTAGCTTAAAGCTAAGTAAAACATCCAGCATTCTAAGACATCTCCTTTTTGGTTGTGGATAGCCTGCAGCAAATTTGGGTATAAATAATGAGGTATAAAAAGTAAAAAGACTAGTGCTGAGTTTCGTGTCGGTCATATGTAATATGACATGTCACATGGAGAAGAAAGCTGTATTGGCTTCAGAGCGTCACACACAAAATACTGATATCACACAATAACATTGTCCATCTTGTCTGGATAATCATTAAGAGAGAACATGGCCAGCCAGCAATATACTTTCAGATTATTGACATAGAAGGTTTAACACAACCTGTCTGTGTGTTGATGGACTTTTTTAGATATATCAGTTTGGATTTAGTTTGGGAAGCTCCCAAGCTCATTTTGAATTCATTGACAGGTGCATTTGACCTTCTTTTGACCTACTTTAGGTGGGTTTAGCAGCCCCAATGAATTGTAAAGGAATGCAAAATACGTTTGAAGTAAACAAAATCCCATCAATAATCCTTAAAGTGGCAACTTGTTACATTACAGTACTGATTTTATTTTTAGTGTAACCATCTATTTTGAATTGCAGAGAAATATGCAAGACCTTTTCAGCCTCTGTTTTTTTGTGAAACTGTTAAATTTACATTTATTGGAGTTGGATATTTTATTAGAAGCAACTGCAAACAAATGTGATGACGGGTTCCTATTACAACCTGGCAGCTGCGGTCTAAGAAATGTGGAAAAGCTAGATTAAAGCTCTAGATTGTGACCCCACTAATAAACCAAGGTGCCTATCATTTTTAAATATTCCACAATAAAAACACCTGAGCACCTTGAGTAATTTCAATTTCAAAATAAAAGTCTTTTTTTATCAGAAATTTTTTTTTGTAAACTGAATGCTATTTTTTGTGAATATAGTTAAAACTCAAGAAAGGAAGGAAACATAAATGCTACAATAAGAGTTAGTAAAACAGGGCATCATTTAAAATTATATTTTTGTTGTTGACACTAAATAGATTAGATTGGGGACAAATATGTGTCGTCAACCTCCTAACCTGACGCGTTTCGTCCACGTGGGCTTCTTCAGGTGATAATAGAGACCATTACATTACTGTGTTGATAGTATGCCCAATCAAGAATAAAAGCAATATATGTATATCAATAGTCGGGTGTATAATATTGAGGTGCTTTTTATGGGTTCAGACAGTGATAATTGTTGGGGGGCTCACTGACTCATGTATCATGGGAAGATTCATTAAGGATGTTGAAGAAAATATTCCTTATAGAAAGGGCTCAGGAAGGGTAGAATTTCACAATCCATATCAATGGAGGTCTGAATAAGTAATACCTTGATAGAGGGAGACAAAATGAAAGGATGAAACCTAACGTGGATCAATTGATATAGAGACTGTCTCCCGATTCCAGTAGTTGAATTCAGCTTCAGTTGAGAGAACATGTATTCCAAATAGGGAGGTTTTTTATATGTTCAAGGAGTATGGGAGTAGTGAGCCTGCTGTGGTCGTCCAGGCAAAGGACCTAAATAAACAACATTATCCTCAAAAAGCAGATTTTAATAATGACAAACATAAATACAATACTTCCACCAAAAGATAATAATAAACATTGGTACTCAAATCCATCGTTGATGAATAATGTCCCATTTAAGATCTAACATGATGTGTTTTGCCATTGATGAAATCTGCTTCCTCCTTAGTTGTATATAGAAGATTGTATCAAAAACATAGTCAGGGTACCATACCCACAAATTGACCATATATAAAAACTTTTCGCTTTTAAACCAACCATAACTCAGTCCAGCAGGATATATGTTTAGGGAAATGATAAGGAAGGCCGAACAAGCATCAAAATAACACTATAATAATGATTATCTGTAAGTCTTATATAGGATTTACAAATACTCAGAGGGTACAAAGCCCAGTGGTATAAAACTTCAATTAAGTTAGACCTTAACATTTGTATTAGAATCAAGGAAAAATTGTTACACAATAACAACCAATTAGATTCAAACATTTAGCAATGACAACTCCAAAGCAAAGAAAGAAAATTATTGTTTGGTTGGTTTTGGTCAGTTTGTGAATTTTTGAAGATTAATGTTAGAGTAGTTCTAGAGGTTTGTCAAAAGACAAACTACTGATTCATTAGCACTATGAAACCTGTGGAGCAGGATAAGAGCAGCCAAGCATTTTTATTTTCTTCAAATAAAATACAATTTTTGAATTTTTATTCTGACTCTTTCATGCATTAGTGGTCATAACAGTGGTCACATTTTGAAATACTGCTTCTGTATTTCCAAAAGATAATCCGAAGGAAGACTAAGCTTTCAACCAACCAAATATGGCTAAGTGTGTTACAGCATTGCTGAGATAATATCTAAAGCCCTGTGCAGTTGTATAATATCCAATATATTTTTAGGGTTTATTGTTGACATTGTTTACAGTTTACAGTGGCATTGCTGTAGAAGCTGTTAGGTGTGTAGGAAAGTATAAAAACTGCATTTCAGTTTTGATGCTGAAGGTTTATTTACCTCCCACCAAATTTCCTATCTATGATTTTATATATTAGCCTACATAGCCTATCGTTCAACAAAGTAGACCATGATACTGTCAGAGGACAGAGGATTTTCATAATGAAGTTTCATATTAATTATATTGACCACCATAGATGATGAAGAGCTGTCGGACACACCACAACCATCCCGAGGCATCTTTACAAGCATTTGCATTGGATTATCTCCTAATCTGGCTGACAACATCTGGATTTGGAAATTGTTGTCTAATGAACTCCTATTATAATATTAGTATTGGCAATTTCACAAGCTTTAACTGTTTGTAGATATATTTATGACTGTACTTGTATGCATGAATCCAATTTTATAAAGACATAGTTTAAAGGGTTTGGTATTGGGAAGCGCCTGTACCAAAAAAGACCTCTGACCTAAACCTATTGAATATCTTTAGGCTAATTGAAACACAAATTGTGTGCCTATTTGTTTTGTCCAAGATCATTACTGTACTTGTAACTATATAAATGGGATCAACTATTATTCCTGAGGTATAAGCACTACATCTTGCTTTGCCATTCTACATAGCAGTTGTGGAAATCTGAATGTTTATGTTTCTACCCTGACAGTTATATTTTATAGTTTTCTTTTTTTAATATTTCATATCAAATAAATTACTGTTGACAAAATGAAACTGATGGCCAAGTAGGTTTATCCGTATTATCTTGGAGTATGAAAAATCCATAGCTGTACATAATAATTTCAAGCCATTTTAGAAAGACTTTTTCTGATAATAGCATCCTACGACTTTTTATCACCAGGGCACTTTCTTAGTCACAGTTTTTCAGAAACAGTGAATATTACTTAGCTAGATTTATGTTGTAATGCAGATAAGATGTGGATTAAAGCCATTTTAGAATCCTGGGTAGACAATCTAGATGCATGGTTTGTAAACATAGTACAAAAATTGTTAGGTTTGGCTATCAGGTTAATATCTTAAGCCTAATTTCTCAAATGAATAATGTAGAGTGTTCAGCGACAAGACCTGGAAAGAAGACTGAAGCACTTGCAATAGAAACCCACAAATAAGTACTAAAAAAGTAATCTGCGTACTCTGCAGTAATACCATAATTGTGCTTTGTAGACATGGCTAACATTAACACATTAAAATACTTTTATTTACTTTAACTAATATACTCTACACTACTTTGACAATTGTATTCTTGCAAAATTAAACATTTTGATTCAATATGTAGTTATATCTATAACAAGAGAATACTGGCTACTTTGGCTAGGAAAATAGAAATATTGAGAGTGATGCCATGTATGAGCTCAATAATTATCAAAACTCCATTTTTACATTCTAGGGTATTTTCTATGCTCAACAAAATGTAAATACAAGAGTGCAAATAATGTCTTAAAGTGCAATTCCGTGCAACAGTTACAATTACAAGTATTTACTACTAGTGCTCTAATTACTGTGCCAATTTCAGCTAATTCAGTTTGCTTAAATTATGTTCATTGTAGGACCATTCTTACAAGACCAATAGGGGAGCAACAGGATTTTTTTTCAGTAAGCCTTAATACTATATTAGTAATAAATTCCCAAGGCAGGATTGAAACTACATATGTGGGGAGCATCTTATTACTGGTATTTTTATATAAAGCTTTATATAAAACCCAGTATGTTTAAGAATTACCCCAGTGATTATTTCAGGAACTTTAGACTGTCAAAAGGTAAATGGTTAATTGCATGCATAAAAGTCCAAACATATACAGCTAAAAGGGTTCTTTAATCTTTTTGTCTCTACTGGCTAGTCTAAAGTATGTATCTGGCTTATAGATCCGAAGCACCAATATCCCTCTAAGCTCACAATAACAATATATTTTGTAATCAGCAAAAAGGTACATTTTTGTATTACAGTATTGTTGCATAAAATGTAGTTGAGGGGATATTGCCATTGATATATGTTTTTATGTTGTTTCAATTGACATAAGTCTAGATGGGATACTTGAATGGACAGATCAATAGTCACCAGGGAGCCAATTAATCTTTATTATCCTACTGCAGTTATAATTACCTTATTATCTCACTTGACTGCTAAGGAGTGATTTTCAGTCACACTATAGAAATTATATCATTGTTAAATCCGGTTATACTACATTGGTCTTGTTGTTTATTAGTCTCAAAATAACTTTGCTAATTTAATTAAGCTATTAGTTATATGAATTTCAGGTATTTGTGGTAAAGAATTTACATAATAATGAAATGAAATTACATAGGGATATTTTTTAGATAACTGTATGACCATGAGTAATATCTCTTGCAGAAATTAGGCAAGATATATATATATATATATTATCTTTGTAAATGTTAATTTACTGTTAAAAACATACAACATTTTTTAAAGTCTGTGCTTCTTGGATCGATCGATCCTTTCCTCAGTAAAGGAAACTATTTTGAGTGAGTGATTATAGAAAGCTCCCTTCTGGCGTCATTGTCCAACATAATTTTTTGTTAAGTGATGTAGGCAATCAATGCCTAAACTTTTGTGTTTTATTGCAATTGATTATATGAGATAAGAAAATAGAGTGTTAAGTGTGGTAAATTTATAAAATGAGCAATACCCTATTTAAACTTCTTATTATAGTATGTTACTAACCAATAATAATTAGGTATATCTGAAGTTATAACCTTTGTTTGGCTTCATTTGCATCATGCTTATTCTATAGTAACTAACATTTTCAAACAGAAGGCAGCACAGGCAGCAATGTCAGCCTTAAATGTTATCAGTGTAAAGGTTAATGTTAGGAAATATATTAGATACTTTCAAATGATATGTCCAGTCCAAGCTGCTTTTTTAGTTTAGGATAGAGCTGTGAAGAATTACAACCCCTATCATTTTAGATGAACAGGAGTGGAGAACTTTGTTTAACCGAGCACAATACAGAAATAAACCCTAAGAGAACCCCTAATCCTACCCTACTCCGTTACACTCACAGCCACAGTACATTCAAGTGCACATCATGTCCCAAAACCTAGAAAAACTAGGCTGGACATACATTAACTACATACATAAGTTATGTATAGATAAAATTTGATCATTCATTTGATCAGTCAATTTAGACAATACAAACATGTTTAAGTAAATAGTATTTGTGATGTCTTAGCCATCAGCTAATATCCCTGAATATATCTACAAGGCTTTTTGTCACACAATTTTTCTGCAAAGGGATATATAGATAAATGACCAGAGGACCTGACATGGGCTGACATGCTAGACTTAATGTCCAAAGTTAAACACTTGAGGCATGCAATGTTCTGTCAAAACTATTATAGTGGGAATGATTGTTGAGTAAACATTGCCCGCTCCGCAATACACCACATTTATTTTTAGATCTGTTTTAATGATGTGTTTAAACATTATCTTGAGTATATATAAAATGGTACAATGCATTGCATTATAATAAATGTTTTCCATTGTCAAGCAGTTACTTATTTAACGTGTTTTACCAGGCAGTCATGTACCACTTCCTATAGAAAGATATGGATGTTTTACAACATATGTCAGAAATAATGAAGCAAGTGAAAATAAAAGTCAACATTTAATATTGGGTTATATTAAACCCAAATCCACATTAGGACTCATTACACTAGAAAAGCCTGCGGATATAGGGCAGCTTACCATCATTTAGTGGAACTGTAATGTTTCTCCCAGATTTTGCCCTGAGGTTTGCTCTTGTAAAATATTCCACACTATTGGCTATTTACCCCTTTCTTCATATTTAGAACTATGTAACTTGAGTATAAAACATATAAAAAGATAATTTATAATAGAAAAGAAGATTAGATAGCTACAAACAGAACATAAATGATCACAAAATACCAGGACTTTTAAGGTTTTTAACATTGTTAGAAAAAAACCTGTGTTAATCCTTTGGGCTTTACAGCCAAGGGAATTGAAGACCGCAATAAGAAAAAAAAAATGTATGACATCTTATCACAATATTAAATCTCCTACCAAAAATCAAAATGTTTTCAGTTTAATAGATATAGTAAGCTTAATGAGCAAGTCAGTTTGTGTAATTCACTACATTAGACAAACAGAATTACACGTCCTTTTCCAGGTAAAACAGTTAACATACTTAAACTGTACAAAATTTAATGTTCCACTTCAAATTAAATTCCCCATTGTCGCTGCTTTAAAATGTGCATACTCCAAGATTGTAAGCTCTTCCGTTCGGGGTCCGCTCCTCCTCCTGTGTTCTTGTTTGTATCAGTCTGTCATTTGCAACCCCTATTTAACCTACAACGCTGCATAATATGTTGGCGCTTTATAATGACTGTTTATTATTATTATTATTATTATTATTACTGAACACACTATACCCTTCCCCGAATGTTTCTGGGTTTTATCTAGGCATACGTTTCCTGCAGCAGACTACCTACAGCGGAAAATTCCCTTTTGCTGATAGTATTCTGAGAACACCATTTTCTTTACTATGTGAAAATAACAAAGTGTTCCTAGTCACAGCCATTGTATGTAAGTGACTTGCTATACCTTAAACAAAGAGAGGATACTACTTAAAATTCAGCTGTGCCAAGCTGCTCAGATCCACTGAAAAAAACATTTAAATCTCTGGTAATTGATCACATACAGTGGAAATACACTGAATTGACATATTTTACCACAGTTACAATATATAACTGTATCTATCGATGGCAGACAACTTACATTATATAACTATATCTATAGATGGTAGTCAACAAGTTAGTTACCCAACTTCAAGCACTGCTATACACTCCTTGCCCCTACACCCCAACCTCCTCAAGCACTGCCAACCTCTGAATCCCCTCCGCACTGCCCCCAACCACTAACTGATAGAAGCACAACTACAAGTAGGAAATCCAGATGGGTATGATAAATGAACAAAATTGTCTATTCATCCTATCCATCCAGATGTTTTGTGGCTATGAAGTGTCTAAAAGCAACAGCAAAACACAGGAGCAAGTCTTCCTGAGTTTGGCTGCAATAATGGTCCCTCTGTCAGCACAGCATTGTGAAAGCTTCTACTGCATGTCTGACGTCTAAAGAGGGAGTAAGGGGACCCCTGTTGCCTGAGGAGGGCCTGGGTACCTTTTGTAGCTGCACACGCTGCACTCTTCATATGTCTGCCTCAGGTATTTATTGCATCTGGATTTGTATGTATGTGGATAGCATTCAGTTACTGAATTTCACTTGTTACCTCATTACTAGTCAAACATATACCTCTTCATGGTAGTTTAAAATGTGTAAAGTTTAAAAGGTGAAGGTTAACAAAAATAAAAAAATAAAAATGATATGGAAAATTACTCTTCAATAAATTAGTAAGAGAGCTAGAAACCCTATGGTTTGCCATTGTTAAGCATTACTGTAAATAGGAATATCATAATAGTAAACTGAATAAATGGTTTTCGATTACCTATAAAAAGTTAGGCTAACAAGCAGTTTGAACATAACATTGCTGTATCATCCTTTGTATCATCCTTTCCCTCTTGCATTGCGGCTGCAATAAAAAAAGTATATTATGTTTAATGAGATAATACCAAAAAAAATTCTTTATAGATGCCTACAGCTGTAGCCATACATTTCCTCTTGAGCTATCATTATACACTCTTTATTAGTTTATTAGTGGTTTAATGGTGTTTACAGTAAAATGTTTTGTTAATGGTGCATACACAGAACATATTTAAAATATTATTTCCTGTGTAGGTGGTCTGTATTAAAGTTTTGTGCATGGACGTCAGCAGTGGAGTTTTATGAAATAGTGTGAGAGGTACTTCAGTGTTTCTGCAAGGATGAAAACCTTGTCTTGTAGGTTGGTTACTGGATAGAAAATTAAACCTGGATGTAACTTTGCAAGTGTAAATCCGATAACTGGCCCAGCTAGAAAAGGCTTGCTACTGAATGCCGGGGTTAATGAAAGCTTTCTTTGACATAGTAATTCCTTGCTACATGTGTGTTCCAACCTGTACATAGAAAAAGAAATCCCTGAAGCAATTTAGCTGAAAATGTTGAAAAGTACATAGGTTGGATTTGAAACCCTATACTATTGTAATCTTACTTTCACTAGAAAGATTCTAAAATTATATTTAAATTATTACACTGGCGTTGATTTACTTAAAGAATTTAGACACTTTAGCATAGTGAATTATTACTCCGCAAGTTATAGTTGGCTTGATGAATGTGGTGAAAATTCACTTTGCACAGAATACCAATTATGTGCAAAGAAATGCAGAAAACATGATTTTGCATGGACCTAGCATGAATCGGCTAAGCTTTACCCAATTCACCAAGCAGTCAATCATCCCTTGAAAAGTGAACAGCATAAGCTCAAATCAATCCCATTTTATTGCCTAAGTTTTTTCAGAATCATGTAAATATTAACCAATATTCCTATTAATATACACGTCTCATTAAATTCTGTGGCTCATATTCTGGCTTTGTATAATACACAATATTTCTATTAATTCAGAATCCATTCTATAGTACATTTGTGAAGTGCTTTCCTAATCTATAATATATTTAAATAAGCATCATTTAATTATTATTCCTATTTTATTTGTGTAAAAATGTGTTGTAATACCTGTTGAAAGAAATGCTAGGAGCTGACCTTACAAGAGGTTCTTACACTAAATTGCCACAGTACCCACTTTGGGAAAGGGGGAACTGTGAGTGTTTAGTGATTTAGTTGCTGTCTGGGCCCCTGTCTAGTAGATAAACCATTATTATCTGCTCTGGTGACCATTATCACAGAAAGAGAACATAAAGGGAGATTTTCAGATTTTTCCCCAACACCTCCAATGTGGAAATCTGACTCTCTCAACTTTCTAAAGAGCATGTACCCCATTTTACAGAAATTGTGTCTCACTTTGTGTTTTTTTACAAAGGGCAGAAAGTGAAAGGAAATCTCCCCAATGGGACATGGACAGCAAAAAGTAAACAAACAGGTTTAACCTATTCTCCACTCCATCTCACTACAACAAAAATGTTTGGCTATACATAAACTAATTTTAGCTAAATTTAGCTATTGGAATTTTTATCTGTCGAGATTCCATGCTCCTTGCTGCTCAGTCACTGAGAAATGCAAATTCAGCAACATTTTAAGCTGGCAAAGAAATTGCTAACTTAAATAGCTGCTGATGTACGAAATAAAGTTGCTGATACTCATGTCAGCAATGTGTAATTGCATATGTATGTGTTATAAGCCAGTCACAACCTCAAATGTGGAGATATGTGTCCTTTTACAATCCCTTGCTACAACATTCTCTGCCCTATGCCAGTTTTTAAGTGAAACTAAATTAAAAACATTAAGGTTTCCCATATTACTGGGGAAATGTATAAATGTAATTGTATGTAAGTAGTACACTGTAAAATGTACAATTTGTCAGAAATTGCACTATTGCACTAAAAAATAGGCTTATTTTTGTGGTGTAGGTGTGACAAGGCACTCCAGAGCTGTAAATCAGCATGGTTAGAGCACGGTCTCTTTTCCTGCTGGACCCATGAAATATCACTGCAGTGCTGCTCACTCTTCTCTTTGTGGAATACCCCAATATGAGAAAGCAAAAAAAAGCTGCAGGAAGATTACAGGCAATACTAGTGACTCCTCATTTGCCCTCTGCTTGCCTGAGCTTTGTTATTGTTTACCCTAGGAGGTACCCTAGGAGCAGACTAATCTAGGGATAGAACAGATTTCCAGAGATGTTACAGTAAGATTTTTTAATGAATATTATATGCCTACGCTCTATTATACAGAGGGGGTAGCTAATATCATAATAAATTCATTTTAGGTAATACATAATTACATTTTTAAATCTGCGTGTAGTTTAGCTTAACCTCCTTGCCGTTAAGCCCGACCTTTGTTCGGGCAAAAAAAAATTGCAAGGATGGTTAACCCGAGATTTTTCCCATCCTTACTTACCTGGTCCCCCTGTGCTCATCCAGCGTCGTTTTCGTATTCCAGCGTCGTCCTCCGTCCAGCGTCGTCCGTCGATCTCCCTCTCCAGCGTCGGGTGCCAGCGGGACCGGTAAGATGCCGGCCGGCTACTTGTGTTCCGCCGGAACACAAGATGCTGGCCGGCGGGACACAAGATGCCGGCCGGCTTCTTACCTGGTCCCGCTGATCATCCCACGTCCTTCTCGTTCCAGCGCCGGGTGCCTTCTGAAACGAGAAGCCTTCCGGCGGAGAAAAAAAAAAAACGGACGGCTTCTCCCTGCGTGCGTGATGACGTCGGCGCGTGTGCGGGAAATTCAAATTGAAACTCATTCATTCATTTTGTATTGGATTCAATACAAACTCCTGTATTGAATCTAATACAAAATAATTCAAATAAATACAGTGTGTAATTGGTAAATTCAAACTGTCATTTTGTATTGGATTGAATACAAGCTCCCGTATCCAATCCAATACAAAAAAGTAAATAACTTGGAAATTCAAATTTATATTTTGTATTTGATTGGATACAAACTTGCGTATCCAATCCAATACAAAATAATATAAAATTAATACAAAGTACATAACTGGTAAATTCAAACGCTCATTTTATATTGGATTGAATACAAACTCCTGTATCCAATCCAATACAAAAAAATAAAAAAATAAATAAAATAAAAGTAAATAACTTGGAAATTCAAATTCTTATTTTGTATTGGATTGGATACAAACTCCCGTATCCAATCAAATACAAAATAATTCAAAACAAACCCCAATAAATACAGAATCAAAGTTTTAAAAATTGCCACTTATTCCCTGGATGGCTAGTGTGTAACACTGTGTCTTATCTTACCTTTGCTGATCTTCGCCTAATTTTGACCATTTGCTGCCTGCTTTGACCTCTGCCTGGACTCCGACATCTCTGCCTGGACTCTGACATCTCCGCCTCCTTTGACCTCTGCTTGGACTCTGACATCTCTGCCTGGACCTGGACATCACCGCCTGCCTGACCCCTGCCATGGCTTCAAGCTTTGTTTATGTAGTCATGTTTAAGCTGATTTTTGTGTTTTTCCTTTAATTTTATTAAAAGTAATTTTTTTTTTTTAAATGATTATGTATTTTCAAACATTTTTTATATTCATAATATCTACTAGAACCCCTGTTCGGACATATTTCTGTAAGTTACAGGTCTACAATTTAAAAAAAAAATTTCATGAAAAACAATGGATCACTTTTGGTACAGAAATCTAGACCTCAGTGTAACGCTCAGGAGGTTAACACAGCCATAAATGTGTTGCCCGTAGAAACTTTATTTTTGCTTTATGTTCTTTGGTCAGAAGATCCACTTATGTTTCTATATTTCCTTCTCTTATGGTAATACTCTATTTAGTGTTTTAAATATTCATTCTATTTGGAAGCCTGTTGTGCACATTATATTGGGTTATTTATAAATATTCTGATCTATTGTAATGGAGGTTTCCAAATAGGAACACATAAGCTGCTTTGTTAGCAATGAAAATGTGAAAGCATGCAATGAATTACCAATTACATAATATTACATCTTTCTAGTAATAGGCTTTCTTCATTTTCTTTAAATATTCATAATTACAAGTTGATAGGTAAATTTCATTCTTGGTAAAAGCTTATAAATATTCCTTTCTTTCAGTGGCGTCATAAAGACCTTTCACACATTGTATTGGGTAAATCACAAAGATTTCATTCTAACTGCTGCTAATGCTCATTTATTTATTGCTTTACAAGTGTCTATGTTTCAGACATTGGATAAGTTTTAACATTTAATTATGCAACAAGCAACCACTGCTGTATGTTGGATCTGCTAGCTGCCAAGCAGTTATAGTAATCAAAACTGTCCAGCTATGCAGAACTGAACCAGCGCACACACATGAGCTCAGTTACAGCTTGGTGATCTGGAACCTCAGTTCCTAAATCATTCTTTACAGCAGGACTGGATTCCTAAATACTAACCAGATCAAAGGCCTGATGTAATGAGCTAGTATCCCTTTGAATTGGGTTTTTATCTCTTGCTGGTTTTTAAAATCATTTCAGTTATAAAATGAAATATTACCCAAAACTCTGGGATTGTGGGATCAAATTGGACAACATCATGCAGAGCAAATATTTTAATTTCTCATTTGTTGTCACATAGTATAGAACTGTAATTTATGCCTCATGATGAAAGTTATCTGTAATTTTTTTTTCCATCCAGTGTATAACATGCAATGTTACTTACAATAAAGGAGTTCCAAAGGGTTAATGGGCTTTTTTGTTATTGTAAAGCAGTGTTGTAATTAGTCAACCAATATAACATGCAGCCAATTGATGTTGTACAGGACTGCAGGAATGGGTCCTGGACGGGAGATATCTCTCCCCATTATACAGAGCATGGGCTCTTTAAACCAGGGTGTATGCTGGGAAAGGAGTCCAGAAGTAGTTTAACAATTCTGCAAAGGGTTGCTCTGTTTATTTATTTTAGGGCCCTGGACTCTGGAATGGGAATGAAGATACTGGGTAGCACAGGTGTGCTGTTGGGTATGAGAAGTGAAAAATGCAAGAAGGTAGGCTGCAACCTATCCTGTGTTTGGGACTGAAGCTGGGGAGAAAAGAAGCAGTGTGCCTGTGTTTTTAAAAAAGAAGTTGATGTTGAGCCTGTTCTGATTTATTTTATGGACCATGGGTCCTTGTTAAAGAACAGCTTTAAAGGACTGTTCCATAGACTCTGTACTCTAGCAGCTGATATAAGCTGCCTACATGTCTTTTGTTGAATTCATTTGCTGAAGAAAGCTATTTTATTTTAGAACACAAAAAACGTTACAAAACTGTTAAATGATACAAACTTCTCTGTGTATTTGCTGCAAGGGCTAATTCCCCTAACTTCATATGTTGTGTATGTCCCAAACTGAATTTGGGTGACCCTGAGTGGTAGTGATAGTATATATAGAATAAAAGGCATTAAGGTACTCATTTTCCTTTTCTTTTTTTATACAACTAGTGTACATAGCTAAATCTGAAGATCCTAGGATCTTAAAATTCATCTTTTGTAATCCTCTTTGTAGCATCACATATACATGCTCATAAAAAGAGTAAGAGTTATTAGGAAGTAACAGGAGGGGTGCAAATGGGGACAAACTCAATGATTGTTCCTTGATGGTCTATTGGATGAGTTGGGGTGGCTAGGTGAAGTTGTACTGCATGCCTGCAAGAAAAAATTTGTGTCACCTATGTCTGGCTTATATACTGTGTGTTCCAGCTGTACACATTACTGTTTTCCTAGAGTTTAAGTTTCAGTTTTCATTTTCAAAGCCTGTTTGAAGCACCCACTCTAATGTTCATTTATATCTCACTACAGTAGTTAATTATTCAAACCAAAGGCAAAATGTAGGATGGCAATGAACATAATAAAATTATCTCTAATTAATCCATAGGCACACATCTTTGCTCATTTTCAGTTACAAGGTTATTTTTTTTTTTTTTTTAAGTTAGATAATTATTTTTACATTAAACTAACCACTGATTGATTGGCTTGAAGATCAAAAAGTTCTTAATGTTTACACTAAACTAATTTGTTAGGCTGCACAACTCTACAATAACAGTATTCAGATCCCTTGAGAATAAATATAACAAAGGCTATGTATGGTGAGCTTCGAATTTTCTCAACCATGAATATTTGATATCCTGTAGCAAAGAAGCTTGTCCAGGTATGAGCTTGTTTAACTGAATTTAACACCAAAAAATTTCAACTGTAGCAACAGTGCTGAAATGTGGGCACCACACAGTACCTATGTAAACCTTTATATTGATCCCCATGTCTCTTAGATCCGAGACCCAGATACTTCTGCCCATGCATTACAGCTTGAAGTTGTGCTTACTGCTTAAGCTTTGAATACAAGTGGACATAGTGACCAGACTGAAGACACAAATGGGCTCTTGTAGGCACCTTAAAATATTAACTTTACCTGACACAGTCTGAATGGACCATTTGACATGATCTAGCTAGATATCTTTGACCTTCTTGGTAGTGCTATTTTTTCTGTTCACATATTAAACCCATATGGGTGTTGTTAAAGAAGAAATCAGGATGCAAAAGTAAAATAATGTACAGCAGGCAGTACAAAGTGATGTTTGCCCTATGTGAAGAATAATATGCCAAAACCAGGGTGTTTGCTAACAATAAATTGTTACTTAACATTTTTGTTATGGCTGAAGTTGGATGAAGATGACTTATAAATAGCAAAAAGAAAGCCTAACTTGATTCCAGGCTTTCCTCAAGCTACCTTAAAGGTGTACATATCTATTTTTAAAAAAATCTCCAACAGCAACACAGCAAGAAGTAAATTTGCCTTTTTTTTCTTTAGGTAGAGGAATGGTTGGAACATTCCTTGTTGCAGATTTCCTTCACTTAACTATCATGTAAAAGGTTGTCTCAAGAACAGAAAGTGAGGTGAAATCTTTCTACTGGAGCATGCGATAGTAGTTAAACCTGACACAAGCTAACTAGAAAAAAAATTTGAGTAAAGACATTCTTTAAACATTTATTTTAAAAGTTGTGATGTGTTTGTTTTCATTATATTAGAATTTCTTTAACTGCCCTGTACAATGTCCTAAAATTGCGTCATTATATTACCAGTGCATTGTTGTAGATGATAACACACATGTTCTCAGTCACTGCAATACAAAGTGGTTCTTTATTAGTCTGAAAACGAACACTGTGTTTGTCTCTGACTTCATTTTGCATGCGGACAGGGCTGTCTAACTGAGCTATTTTTATAATAAATTACATGAATAAATCGAATATTCAGCTGTTGCCTTGTGCCTCTCTTGCCAGAAGGTGAGTATTCTGAATCTCTGGTTTGTTCTTGTTTTGTGTAACAAACAAATCATTTTACTTCTTTATATTAATATATAATTGTCTTATTTCTGTGGCAATTATGTATACAAAGGTAATTTTGGTATGAATGCTAAAAAATTATTTTATGAATATTGCAGAAATCCTTGGAAAAGAATATCATTTTGTTAGATATGGATTCATGTAGGCCTTTAGACACAGTTTTTTTATAAAGGAAGGAACTAAAATGTCAGGGTAATATGACACCAGCTATTTTATCACAGAACTGTAATGTATTACATATACTTTGTGGGGTTACCATGCCCATAATAGGTTTAAATAAACTATCTATTCAGTGTCTATAATGTGTGTTCTGAACTACTGTACAGCACCATAGCTCTCCTTTTGACATGCGAAGATGCAATGAGGTTTAACAGCTGTAAATCTTTCAGATTACTCATGCCTTCATACCTATGAAGGTATCAACATATTTGCATAATTTCATAAAACAAACACCCAATTAAGATTAGTATTTGTGAACTTAACATTTGGGTGTCAAAATGACCATGAAATATCCCACCCAAGTCAGTATGCATCTTCAACATGTGCTGAGGGTGTGGGATGGGGTTCGATCCTCAGGTGGTCTTATGTCCCCATACTTACCTTTGCTCCCTATCCAGCTAAATCCATTATTCCCACCTCTATCGTTTCACTGGTGGTTACAACATGGTTATGATACGGTTCATTCCCTCCTGGGTAGGTCTGGTGTTCTCACATGGGAGGATATTAGTACAGCACATCAATCCCTGGGCAGGGAGTTCTTCAGATATATGCAAATAGGGCACTGGGTCAATTCGTTGATTCAGAGTGCTAATTTTACAGTCACATTAACTGTCTTTGAACATGTATGCTGACGATCTCCTTTAGCCCCGAAATTTCTATAGTATATTCCAAATTGATAGAGGTCACCAGGACATCCACACACACCTATACGTCTCTCTGGAGTAGAGACTTGAAAAGTTCCAAGACAAATGATATATGGTTCACTAACTGGTCAAGAATGGCCAAATGCTAAACTAACATAACCACACTGGAAGCTGGGTATAAGATCATGATGAGATGGTACCTGGTCCCTTCCAGGCTGAAGCACTTGTTTCAGGGGGGTTCAGAACTATGTTTCAGGCTGTCAAGAGGAGGGTACGGTGTTACACGTGTGGTGGACATGTCCCTCAGTTATACAGTTATGGGGGAGAGTATTCAGGTTACTGGGAACTGAGAACCCCTGAGTAGCTCAGCTACAATTTAAGCCCCCCTACCTTACTCATGTCCAGT
Source organism: Pyxicephalus adspersus (assembly GCF_032062135.1). Lineage (NCBI taxonomy): Eukaryota > Metazoa > Chordata > Amphibia > Anura > Pyxicephalidae > Pyxicephalus > Pyxicephalus adspersus. The sequence continues at coordinate 27,360,911 of NC_092867.1, forward strand.
TTACACTGGGGTCTAATGTTCTGCTGGCAGCCAAGCAGACTACTGCAGGCAATTGGAAAAAACAACAGATTCAATATTATGAAATGTTGCTGAGTATAGACAATGCTTTTCTAAATGAAAGATTATCAAGCATTCTGAATGACACGCAGGAAAAACTTTCTAGAGTATGGGAACCCTAGAGGGCGTGTTCACTACCTAATGTGCCACAATTCTAAGTAGATCTCATCTCATGAGTTAGGGAAAAAATGAACCCAAGAGCTCATGTAATACCTCTGTAGGCGATTTTTAAAAATTTTTTCTCTTTGTTTCCTTAGTCACTATTTGATGTTGATATATAACCAGACTGGTTTGTTTGTTGTTTTGTTCAATGAAATTTTCATTCTGTGTTATCCCCCCACACACTCTACACCTTAAAGGTGGGTAGTGGGAATTGGGATTGATATTAAAAGCATTCGATTTGTGATGTGTATATTTTAATGAATGGGTTTTCATGGCGATGTTATAATAGAGTACTGATGGGGGAAATTTGTATGTTCTATTCTGTTTTATATGTATTTTTATTTTGTTATACTAAAAACTGTACAAAACTTTAATAAAAAATCCATTGAAACAAAATGACCATGACATAAAGCATGGAGACAATAGAAAAGCATCTATGAGGACTACATTTCTGAGTTTATGCGTGCCTTGCACCATTATATGGTTGTTCCATACCCAGGTAAAACTGACTACAAATATTAACAACAGCTTATGCATGGAACGGAAATGCCATTCTAAAACAAGCTCCTCTGAAAAGTGTCTTTTACATACTTTAGATGAGGGTATGATATGTTGCCAACATTTCAACTCCATCATTAACAAGAATTTGAATCTCTCATCTCCCATGGTGTAAGGAAGTTAATCAAACGTTTCCACATATGTAGTTTAAAATGATTTCCTTACTCCTTGAAGTGTCCTGTGGACTAGCAGACTTTACAATGCATAAAAATATTCATGTATGCTTGCCAATTAAATTTGTTATTTAAAAGTATATTCTACCAAAAAGGTATATTTTAATCACAAGCCGACTCTATAAGCAGTACCTTAGAGTAATTCCTAAATATTTTTCCTGCTTCACATAGAGGATTTTTTAGTGCAAAATCTCTTTACAGTGGAAGAATAAAGTGTGCCACTCCTTCAAGTCTGTATAGGCTGCAGGTAATAGTGAAAGTAGGTCAATTCAACCATCCCAGGTACTTACATTTATAAAGGATTCTGTTGTTAAAAGTAAGAAGGATGTGGAAAATCTAGTATTTCTAGGGGAAATTTTGACTAATTCCTCTTTAAGGTTAAACTGGATGAGTGTTGCAATGCACTGTAAAATGCAGATCCATAAACATTCTGGTACAGCCTGGAAGAACAGATGTGCCAGTGCGGCTATATACAAAATCCCACTGTTCTCAGTATAGCCAACCACAGTAGAAACCATGTGTTGAGCACACTCTGTAGAGTCCTGTTAGAGGAAGGAATATAGGAAGCCCAGGTAAACAAATGGCTTTGGTCTTTTTGTAATCAAGCAAAATGGATAATAATTTCTAACTTATCTTTTAATTTTGCTGCTGTAAATAAACCACTTGCCCAGCTGGCTTTTAAAAGAATACAAATGAAAGGTTCTCAGCAAATAGTCACTTGTTGAAGGATTGTGATAACTTCCAGAGTAGTATAATAATTTCACATTTCTAGAAAACAAACACAATTTTATTTTTATCAGAATAAATTAAAAATACAAAACAATGTTGCTTTTGCTTGCTTGTCTATCTGTAAGGGCAATTACAGGGAAATTATTTATGTAATCACACTTTCATGTACTGTTTTTCATTTGATTATTTACAGATGTTCAGATAAGTATTTTGTTTTGATAAAAAGAAAAAGGCACAGTTTTGTTGTAGCATTTCCAGTTGCAAAAATACTGCTTTTAAGCAAATTAAAACCTATTTAATTTTAGAAATTGCAAACTGTTACAGTTGTGTGTGCTTCAGCAGAAATCAATACATTAAAGGACTATGGCTGGAAACCAACCAACATTGCTCTTGTACTTACCTTGATTTGTGGAGCACAGCCTTTGAAAATTCATATCAGACTTTTATGCTGGGTAAAACTAAACTCACAAAGCCTAGCATTTCATCTTTCACAGATGTATTGGCTCCTCTCTTGTACTTAAAGTGGAACTTTCAGTAAGAAAAATGACAATTACCTTCAGAGTTGGAAAGCTGTCAATCCCTTAGCGATCCTAGTCCAGTCAGTCAGAAGCAGTCTTGTCTTTCTTTCTGGCATGGACTGAACACTGGACACCGCTAACTTCTTTGTTCCTCTGGGTTCTTCTCCATACATCACCCGATCTCCCACTTTGTAGTAGTAGTACAGTAAATACAAATGGGGAGGGGTCCTCCCCTTCAAATTTCACTTCACATCGTAACCTTCTCCCTGTGTAGCAGCAGATCCAAGAGCCTGCCTCATTCCTGTCCCTGTCCTACCCCTAACATTCAATACCTTTCAATTATTATACTAGGAACACATCTGCTATGGTAAACTTATGGTTTTGGTCTGGTTTTTATTCTTATTGCTTCAGAGGTCCTTCTGTTCCCTTTCCAGGAGTCAGGGTGTCCCTGTTTGCTTGGCATGGAAGTTCCAATATGCGTTGTTATGTTTTGTATTTAAATAAGGTACAAAAGTAGATTCTCATCTGTAAGATACCAGCCTGGAACATTGAACATATAGTTTGGTACTCCAATATTATGCTCAATATATAGAGCTTATTTGAGGTGGGGTGTGTAGGGGTGTTATTTAGAGTGTTTCTAGCCAGATAAAGAGGAAATGGTCTCACACTATAATGTCTCTCAATTAAAAACATTTGGTGAAATAATGACATTAAATAAATTTGGACATACAATGAGAGGACAACAGATCCATGTGTATTAATGCAGAATGAAATAAATCAGATATATTGGTTATGTTGTCTAGAATATAAAAACCTTTGAAAACTAAAAAAAAGGGAGAAGGATAAAAAGGACTGATCAGACTGAAAAAACATTACCAAACTTAGCTAAGTGACTGGTTCTCTTTATTCAAATGGTATTCTATTTATATTTCTTCTGTGTATTCTGAATACATTTTCAGCAGGTGGTAAATAATATTATCATTTGGTAAAAACTATGAAAAGTAAGGTGAATACCACATAAAGAAGACATAAAGAAAGAGTCTTATTGCAAACTAATGATACTGTGGCACTATACCCTTCCTGGCAATGGAAATGTCTGCATCTTCTTAGTAAAAATGAAATGCATTTAAATAATTCCCTGTGTTCAACATTGTGCTTAGATTATGAAAGGCATATTTAAAGAAGAAGAAGTTCAGTCAAACAGACGAAAGAGTAATTGTATTAATGAGTCATTAGCAGTGAAATAGTTCATTAGTGTAGCCACCAGTTATGGATTTTATAATTTTCTTTCTTTGGTGAAAGCAATGCAGCTAGTTTACCAACTAACGATAGTAAATGAATGGGATATTGTATAAGTATTACATTCCCTGCAAAAGTCCACAATTAAATGGTGTTATAGGTGTGTGAAGCACAAACTAAAGCCCTAAGCGCAGTACCCTAGCAATCCAGAATATTTCGTTCTACTGAAGCTGCATAACGATAACATTTATTCTGATTTGCTGCTATATTACAACTTAAAGTGTCTTACTGAATTATTAAACCTCCTTGTTTCCTTTAAAAAAGGATTAATTTCTTGACATCATCAATTCTGCATTAATGATATAGTGTATATTTCGACATACCGATAGATACTTAGCAGTGCCATTCCCTCCCACAGTGGTCATTATCATCCTGAAATTGTGATGTTATGTTGAACTTAATGACATTATCAACAAAATGTTTTCCTGTTTTTGATGACTCTTCATTCTTCTGACTCACTAGGCCATTCCACAGTAGTTGGATATAATTATTATTTTGGGTCCCATGCAGCTTTAGACTAGAGTGCAGCAGCCCTACCTATGGCCAATATAGATCCACTATTATCCAATGAACAGCAAACTATAAAATCAATTTGTAAATTGCATTCTTTTCTAATTATCAATGCTTGTAACTTTGAAAGCAAAGCAAAACTTTGATACCTTAATTCAAAGTGGAATTCTTGCTCAAGGAGCATTTCTAAAGACATTCTTTGCCTTACAACTCGAGCACCCTCTGGCCTGCTAGTCTCATTTGTAAAAGCTGTAACTGAAATCTGTATTAAAAAAAGATGAGCCATTAAAAAACATCCTGAACTCTTTCAAAGCAATATGGTGTAGGTGTCTGCTTGATATATTGCATAGAGTTGTTTTTATAATTTTTTTTTATATACAAGTCTATTAAAGTGAATGATATGAAAGCCTCTGTTTTTTTTTTTGAAAATATGTAAAAGGCATCATCATGGAGTAAATTATAAATACTGTGTATTATTGCCTTAGGGAACTAACTCCTATCCCATAACTTACACCTACGTATTTACACAGTAATTGTACAGAGGGACAGAAATATTTCCTCATTGCTTTAGGCATACTTCCTTCACTGTTTTACTGATTTACCACTCCTTAAAACATTAAACACAGATCAGAACACCAATCTTACAAGCTAGATTTTTTGGAACCAAATGAGAAATGGTAGGTTACATAATGTCGGTGTATGTCTTTATCCAATTAAGTAGTGCCATTGTAGTGTCTTATCTATACTGCCCCTAGTAACGCTCCATTTACCACAACCAAAATATGGAAAAGCAGACAAGTAAAAGGTTTTAATAGTATTATTTAATAGTAAGACTGAATAATATAAATATGTGCTCACTGAAAATACTTTAAACATTGTCTTTTAAGCAGTTAAAAATGTGTATTGGTAATCTTTCATTCTAGGTAGAAAGTATCCAAAACTTGCTTGCACATTAGGGCACACCCTACCACCTACTGTGGTGTACCTTCTAGAATTACCAGAAGCAAGGGAAAAGATTTTCTTTGGAAAGATATTTTGCAGGTCTTTTATGCTGCAACACTACCTCCTGGTCATTTTTTTGTTTTAGATAGTTTAGCTTTACTTATTTTATGCTGCCCATCCTCAGGCAGCAGTATTAGAACAAAGTGGGTGGATTTCTGTTGAGTTTACATATGTCGTTTTGTCAGCTATCTAAGCATTAGTGAGGCAGGGTCATAATTTGTAACAGATTTCCTAGAACTGAGCTGGATTTATACAAATAATGCTTAATTTAAAGCTGTTAAAAGCATTGGTAGCTCATTGCTGGGGTTTCTTAGGTGGAGTGGAGAAGGGTATTTGTCTTGAAAAGTGATCTAGTAATGTTGTCTGTCCACTTTTCTTTGCCAATGAAGGAATACAATACCCTTTTACTGATGTATTATAAAGGTGATTTAAATATGCTTTGTATCAGATGTACAATGTTTTCACACTTTGCCATAGGGGGGAAAACGTTGTTTTCCCAATAATGTTTCTGTTAAGATAATAATCCTTTATTACTAGTTTCATTTCCAGCAATTCTAATGTGGGAAGAAAATATGCAGCTTTTACTAAAATTATAAAATGCTATTTTTGTGTATTTATATTCCTAACCTTTGCAGCTTTGCCGGAAAGATAATTCATGAGGTGCCTCAAGGGACTTCTGGCAATCATAAAAATAAACCGTAGAATTCATCAAGGCCCTTGGATAACATTTCCTTTCCTCTGGTTGGTTGAACTCTCATGATAATTCATATTAATGGGTGCAGAAAATAGTGCAGTTCAAAGAGAAGTATGTCATTTATAGACTGAAAGTTTTAGTGCTGCCATCTTTCACATCTACTGACTAAGGTTGTTGTTGATGCATAATAAAAGTGTTGTTACGTTTAAATGATGCACCTCTAAACATTAAAATAATGAGAGTAAGCTCTCAAAAGTAATTTTTTACTACACTGGAATTATTGTTGCTAATATTGGAATATATTGTTTTGACATTTGATGAAAGAGGATCTATCTTCAATGCACACAATCACTGTTATTGAGAATGTTCTTCTCATGGAGTGCTGCCTTGCTGCAAAAAGGAGCACCCATCCTTTTCTAAATTCAAATCTAATTTAAGCCTTTGCCACTTTGGAAGCAATTATAAGCACATTTTTCTAGTAGGCAGCACCTTCCCTTTGCTTAGCACAAATCCCATACATGGACAGTAGAAAGCCAAGAAGACTGGTGAGCTGCTATCATGGTAGTTGTCACGTGAAAGATTAGAATATCATCAAAATAGCAAAATTCCAGCATCTTGTAATGCTTGGAACATAATTTGAGGAGGGCAGGCACAACAGAAAAATTGTACACTACTATTACTCATTAGCAAACTTTCTTTGGGAAAGTAATAGCAAAAAAGCGCATGTCTCCAGTGAATTTTACATTGATGGGCAAAGCTCCACAAATGACATACTAGAATATTACCAGTTAGATGATTTTTTCATGCTTCAGGTAAGTGTTTGGGTGGCTTAAATACTACTCTTGTTTGTTGAAACAAGACTTTTTATCCTTGTACATTTAAAAACATATGCTAATTTAACCCCTACTAGATTACTAAATTAACTCGAAATGCCCACTCTTGAACAGTCAGAGGAGATAGAACGTGTTCTATCTGTCCATGACAAAAATAACATTTTGTAAATATATCAATTACTTCTGAACATAAATATTAAAGGAAATGTAAGTAAAAACTTATAACCAAATTAGTTTAAAACTATAATTGTGTTCAATAACAATGTCTTATTTAATAATATTGCTATTTGCTGTTCATTATGCACCACTGCACTACATAGGTCACAGCCTATCCCATTCACATAATTTGGGTCAGATTATTTAGCCAGCCAAGCCCCATGGAGTTTAGCAGAGGGAGTTTCTGACCAGATCTTTTTTCTCATTTACAACTTTCATTCTGTTTTCTTTCTCTTTGTCAGCTTCAAAGTCCCAAAGCCTGCAGAGCACATTTGTAAAGCATATCACTGAAAAAAGTTAGCCTGCAGTAACATTCGGTAAAATATGTAAAAGTGCTTTTTATTGGTAACCTTGGCAAAATACAAGTACATAACCCTTGCAGTGTGGAGGGGTAGCTTTAAGGTTTTTTTATATAAAAAAAACATTGAAAAAACAAATCAATGACAGGTATGTGATTAGAAACCACATTTTACAGCTTGAACTACAGAAAATTGATTTTTTTATACCAAATTATTGTGTTTGTATATGTGTGGTTTATATTCCCAGATAGAATATTCCTTTGATTATTTACAAGCACATTATGTAAAAATATACAAGCATTAATTGAGCTAGAAAAATTCATGTAAGCCTCAAAGTGATTCATTGTCATAGCAATTTGTATTTTTCTGTCAGTATTTGAAATATATCTTTCATGTCACAGCTGAGTATCTGTTATAAAGTTCATTAGGCTCTCTCCCTTGCAGTCCTCACAATAAATGTGTATTGCATGATTTTCTCTTTGATCTTTTGTACTTTTATCAATACAATGTTGACATTGATTGCACCTTTTTAACGCATAACCAGGGCTACGGACTTAGTTACTTTGGTTACTTAATGAATGTTATTTATTAGTAAAGTAAAATAGAATAAATGTGGTGACTTTTTTCTCTTACTGTGGCACAAAAACGAAAAAAAAAAATTGATTTCTTTATCAACATTTTGGCTACCTGTCAGAAAAAAAGATGTTTAAACAAATCTTTTTATGGAAATAAAATAACAAAAAGCCAAAATGTATTTTTTGGTTTTGTATCAAATGGTTAAAATCCCTATGTAAGGCCTTGCTCCCACTAGTGCATTGGGTTAATAATGCATATATTTCCATTAACGTTGTGTGTTTGGTGGGCAGGGTTTTTGTTCATTCCTAGTGACACGCAGTCACACGTTACCAGAGCACTGCAGCACAAAGCATGACACCGAGCCTGAATTGACTTGGCTGCCCAGCACTGCTCACCTCAGACTTCCCTCTCACCCTCTCTGCCTCCACCCCACTCCCCAAAGTTACAGGAGCTTTCAATGCAAAGTTCCTGGTGTTGTCTGACAAATGACATCCCCAGCATCCCTATAGACGTACAACAGGGAGGGCTAAGGCAGGGCTCCGCGATTGACTCGCGTTGGCTTTGCGATCCACCAGTAGATTGTGATCGATGATTTGGGCACCCCTGTTCTGGACAGTTATCACTAGAACAAATGTCTCCATTGGAAAATGTTTCCTTTATTTACCACTGAAAACTCAGATTGTGTCATAACCTAACTTGGCTTAAAGGTATCCTGACGCACATTATTGAAAGATTTTATTTTTTTGTGTTTATACTGTTGACACTGAAGCCACTTGAAAAGACTTTCTTCCTGTATTTTTTAAAAAAACATTTTCGCTTTGGTAGCTGTGCCCCATGTCAGTGGCCAACTCCATGTGCATTTTTGGCAATATTTTGCCTATAACCCAAAAAAAATTTCCACACAATACATTGCCAAAGAAATTTAAGAGGAATTGAATTTGATAAATCCACTCATCCCTCATTAACAAACCTGTTTGCTGTGTTTTTTGAAGCTAACCTCAGGCTTAGGATAAGTTTTTAGAAACTGAGTCAGGGTTAAAGGCTGCCAGTATGAAATTGAAGTGCGTTTTGATGATGTAGGATTTCTTAGAGTACTATCTGTAGCTTAAAAAAATGGCTATGTATGTGGTCCCAAATCCATGCAAATGCATTTTCTAGAAGCTCCACTGCAACTGCTTTAGGTGCATGGGTGCTAAAGCACTGGATCCTCTAATGTAAGATTTTTTCATTTGTAAAGTGCGGGACGGGGCCACTTAGGTGCAAAGACCTTCTTACCAATTAGGTTAGCGTATGGTAAACATAGGAGCGTGGTTTGCCTTGGTAAGATAAATATTAATATCAGGTTGATTGTTGACGTTTCAATATATAATGTCATAAGTTAAAATGACTTAAGGTAGAAGTCCCTGTAAAATAAGTCATATTTGCAAATCAATACCTTTAAGGAAGTGCAAAAATGATCTAAAACACTGGTAACACAAGAAAGTAAAAATATGTTGAAAGATCTTTTTGGTGGATTATGAGACAAAAAGAGTGGTAATTTACAGACCTGCCATGTGGGTTACCTGATAAGAATCTGATATTCACAAACTGAGCTGTGTCACAAATAGTCAAACAAAAACTCTAGGATTGTTGTTCAAGCCAGGTAAAGATTTCTCCAGGTCTGCTGAAAAATATAGTGTGGTTGCCATCATGACATGTAGGTGGTTCTTCTTTTGTAAATAGAAGCCTGTAAGAATTTTTCAATCTTCCCATTCACCTTTTGGAATATTTTGGTGGTGAAATGACAGTGCTGGTAACTGGGGATATCTGCCAGGTGGTACAGAAGATAATTTAGTCCCAAGGAGCTGGTCAAGATCGGTTTATGGCAATGTTCTCTATTTGAACCTTACTACATGCTATGCCAGGCCATTTTTAGTCCCCGATCAGGAAGATTTTGGAAAGAAGTTCGTAGAATGAGAGATTTTTAAACTCTCTTGAGATGTTTGAGCACCCTAATAATCAAATATTTTTGCCCCAAGCATACAAAAACACTCAAAATAAGTTGTTTGATTTCATGCTGAAAAGGTATTTTGTAGATAGGATAAAAAACAGCATCTCCTTGGAGAAAACTTCAAAGGAGAGTTTTTTTATTGTGAAAAAAATTAAACAAGTTAACACTAAACAGTGTTATCTCAACTTGCATGTACCTTAAGGGTTCTGTCACCATCTCCATGCTTTACACTGGTGTGCTTATTTGGTACAAGAATGGGTCCAGGAAAACTGCAAGGAGATTCCCTCATTGTCAGAGACAAACATTTTACTTCCCAAAAAACTACTTATCCTGTCACCTTATTTTCCTTCACATTTGGCCAATTTCACTCTTGACTATTTATAATATATTCTGTTTTAATTATTTTTTTGTGAACCAGCCTAATTCTTTGTGTCTAAAACTAAACTAGAAGAGTATTCAGTACTGGTTACATTGAGAATCATAATAACACTACTAGGTTACTGAACAGAATGCATTTTGTCTGTTTGGCTCTAGCAAAGAAAATATGATGTGCTGCTTGTTATGGATCACTAGTTCAGAACGTGTTTAGGATCTTGTGCCATTTCTTGAATAAATCTATTGGTGTTTAAAGTTTAAATTAGGAAACAAACTCCTGTGGTTTAAAATATTTTAAACTCTTCCTGAAAGTGTATGTAGTTTGATTGTAATGTGGTAGATTAGTCATTTTGCCAGAATAAAGTTGCCGTTTGATGGCATTATAGATAAAATATAAAGCTACACATCAAATTCTTGGTGTAGAGGAAGATTGAGTTTACTTTGCATTAAATGGTGCAATATCATGTGTCATCTAGTAAAGAGTTTTTGTGTTCAGTTACTGTGGAACTTGTATGGGTAAAAATGAGTCACAACAGCACGTGCTACCCTTATTTACCTCTTTCGAGACAAAGCCACGACTTCCCGCGAGCGTCAGTACGTCAGTTACTACCATTCAGTGTACAACCCGCACTATAACTCTCTGTGAATTTCGTAACGTCTCCTCCTCCTACCATCTTAGCACCATCCTAATAGGTACTCCACTCTTCTAAGCAAGGTAAAGTGAGGTTAAATTTTCATTTATTTCATCTAACTGCTTTTGTGTTTTATTATTAAGCAGTGTTTAAATTATTGTATACAACCCTATCATTGAATAATATGCCAATAACTATAGGATTTTTCTTCATGGGAATGGACTAATCATTTTTCTTTTATTTCCTATGGGAAAAATGTGTTTGGTATAAGTCCTGTTTGGTATAAGTCCAAGGATCTGGAACGAATTAAAGACATTTTGCTGTAAATATTCTACTGTGATTGACCTTTTTTGTTTTTAAAAGATGTTGCAGAGATAAATGTATTTGCCCTGGGTATTGCACCTCTCTGATCCCTCCCACATATCTGTTGCTACTATCCCATGTTGATAAATTAGGTGAATGACATTGCCAAGTCATTTTCCTTGAAAGACTGGTATCTAAGTATCTCGTCGGTCCTTGCAAACTGCTCTATTACCATTTCCTCCCTGTTGCTTTTCTCTTGGTATATAACTCCAGCAAGAATATCTAAATGTGTACCATCTTCCTCCCCCCAACTTTTCAGAGATGCTAATCAACAGATAATATGTTGCATATTTGGTGGACTGGAACGTGGTCGACCCCAACGCCCAACACTTTTTGACCAGTGTATACCACTTATAAACTCAGGATTATTTATTGATTTTTCTAAAAACCCTTGGGAAGCTCTTCTTTTCCACATTTTAAGGGCCATCAGTAAACATGCTTGCACTCTGATTTCACATATATTTACCGCTACAAAACAAACCATACTGTGTTTCCCCGATGATAAGGCATCCCCATCAAATAAGCCACCCCCCGATTTTTGCTCAAAAAATTAAAATAAAGCTTCCCCCGCAAATAAGACACCCACCGATACCTGCCACTGTGTGCCTCTGTGTGACTCCTCGATGCTGGCTGCAGTGCAGAGTGAAACTGAAAGTAACTTCAAAGGACAAGCAAGGTGCTGATCCCTGCCCTAATGGAGTCTGTTACCTGGCCGTAGAAGCCAAAAAAAAAGTGAGTCAGTGAACAGAAGGGGACAATGAATGGCACATAGTAATCAGAAGGGGACAATGAATGGCACAGAGTGATCAGAAGGGGACAATGAATGGCACATGAGTGATCAGAAGGGGACAATGAATGGCACA